>NC_060119.1:1132257151-1132563526 GCF_021461395.2 Schistocerca americana
AATAGCTAAAACTTTTATTGCAGAGTGGAGTTTGGTAGAGTCCCGAAGAGTGTATAGTATTCCATTAACAGTCCCTTAGTTCTGGGACGCTCGTCCATGCTCGAGTCCCCCGTGAAAGAATTACACCACGAGATTGCGAAATATCAGCGGAGAGGAAACTTTGCGAGTTGACCACAGCTGGATTTCCTGTGAGAACTGACGCTGTTTCTTGTGGGAGGTGAGACACAAACGACTTTGGTGAAGCAAGAAAACTTGTTCGCGGCATTCCTCAAGACGTAGTCCCGCAGAGACTTCACCGCGCACGGAATACGCAAATATGGTAGCTGCTAGTTTCTCACTTCACTAAAATTAAACGCCTTATTAAAAGGTAAATGAACACTATAGCCCACGAAAAGAGAGCACTCCTCAATAGCAGTCTGTTATATTGAACACAGGCATCGAAAAAGTTTGTGACAACATGCATCTGCTGCCCCGAAATACCAGAGTCGTTCAGAAAGTAAAGCAACAATATCTTTCTAAAGGGAGGATAGTTTTATAACATGATTTAGATACATCGCATTGTTGGCTATATAACCCTATTCTCCAAGTTATCTCCCTTCGGTTCTACACCCGTACGTCACCATAATGATGAAGTCCTTTCCGTGGCCTCCATCCTTCACTGTGTGAAACTTGGCCTGTTGGGCGGACGCGGGAGAGCCCGGCGAATTTTTTGTGATCGCCTCTCGGATGCGAAGACATGAGTGTGGTTTTGCGACACTGCGGAGGAGGACAATAACGTTCGCATTTTAGTGGCCACGGACATTCCGTAACTTTTCTTCAACTTCTTTAGAAACTCATAATAGACTTCTGATTTGATCTTTTGATCATGAGGGAAAACCGAATCACCGGTTCAGAGTTCCAGAAGACTGTAACTATGACCTCACCAGCCGAGGGTGCTGTTCGCACTTCCTCTTCGAAGGAAACGTAGTGTAGTGTCAGTCCATGTGAAAGGGGACTGTTTTAATTGCCATGACAGTTTTCAGGTAGTTTTGGCCATAAATATGAATGGCATTGTGAATTTTATAAATGCACTCAATCTCCGTGGTATCGATATAACCATATTCATTGCAAGTCCGTTCCTGAGACAACAGACCTTGATCAAAGAGGTTACTTCTTTTTAAGAGAGTAACAAGTAAAGTGTGTTAGACAGTCTGGCGATGTACTTGGTTGGAAAAGAATGGAAACTGACCTGTCTTGTAATGGAGGCAAAATTATTTAACAAGGATTTCATAATAACATATTCTGAGGAAAAAATTGTGTTGAACTGAGATGATATGAATGCAAGAATATCAATGTGGAAGTTTTCTAAGGCAATCGATTTTTTTAAATATTCGGAATTCTGTAGTTTCTTATAGTCAGGACACTGTGTATGGCTGAAGTTTGCAGTAGAAATTTTATAATGCAACATGTGGTTTTGTCTTGTAGTTGAAATAAGTTTTAAGGAAAGTAACTGTACAGAGGAAAGGTATTATAAAATATTTTGCTGGCTTGTCTAGGTGTGCGAACTTCATGAAACTGTGTATTCTTGTCATGGCTTAATAAAGCACAGTTTAACTTGCAGTGTTTGTCCTCATTTGTCACTCGTTATGTTTAATTCCTCATTTTTCATTTTTTCCCTTTATGGATGTGTCGCATTGCACATCGCATTTTGTGAAAATTGGTAAGATACTGTCTTGCGCTGCACACCGCAAATACGCCAAATCAAATTTGGTTTTGGACAGTCAGATCAGTACTCCTAATAGCAACAGGTTGCAGAACAGACAAGCATTCCGTGCACACAGATAGGCCAACAAATTTAATTACCATCAAAATTCATGTTCACTGTAAGGTGTAGCGATTGTCGGAATGCATTTGTAAAAATACCATATCATTTTAAGGTTTCAAATCAGTTAAAGATTTCAGCAAAGTGCTATCTTGTGTGTTTTCAAGGAGTTATATCAGAAAGTCAGATGCGTTAAATTTTATGTTCGATTGCTGTGTAATTAAATTAAGAGTTCTGGTACAGTCAATGTTTGCAAGACTGAAGATAAAGATTAACAACATTTAGGACCAACATTTTAGTCTGAGTAACTTGTTTTGTAGTCAAACAGCACATGTAAATGTCATTGAAAACGGATTTCTCTGTCGGCGAATTGTTTGATATACTGGCTAGCCTGGATTAAGCATCATGTGGCGTGTGCTTCACATACTTCCGGTCAAAATTTAATTGTAACACCGTTCTGTCGCCCTGTACTGAGAATTACGTATTTCGAAGTCAAAATAAATTTTACCAGTTTTTCAGATATCAACTTGACCCTTACAAACAAGAGTTTAGAAGATTAAACTTTCACATGGACTGCCGTCTTGTTCCAGGTTCAGTGATGTAAATGCACGTTCCATCGCCTTCGGCACATTTGATAAGAAATCGTCACCATGAGCCTCATTACAAGCTAGCAGCCCGACAGTGATATTCCTTCTTTCCTCTTTCCTTTTTACGCTCTCTAGTTACGCTTCCAGGAACCCAGCACCACGAACCTCTGAATACGTTAACTAGTGGACAAGTATGTGAGCGCTAACAGCAGAGATGTCAAGTTAGCACTGAATTGCCCGACTGCTGTTCGTCGATCACCTAGAAAGAGATGCAGGCTTCACAGCTATGTACTGCCGGCTTGCGCTTGGAAGGTCCATAGACGTATATAGTAAAGGGAGCTGTCATGACGTCACAGACTTGATGCTGACGTCCGCCGTATTAGGCGCCCCAAACGTTAGCTTCTGTTACAAGTGTTTCTACATAAAAAAATACCAGCCTGCGTCATTTATAGATCCGCTAACCATTCTGAATGTAGCCTAAATTGCAGAGGAATTATTTTAAAAAGAAATTGACTTGTACAAGTCTTTTCTTTAATACTCATGAGGTTCGGTTTCGCTGTTTATTTTTACTGTAGTGATTTTATTTCTATAATTTGACTTTAGATTTCCTATCAGTCCACTTCGAAAAGGTCTCTAGTAACTACCGAACAATGCACAATGTTTTCTCCCCGTTTTCGGGAGAGAAAATAGGACGCTAAGCTTAAAAGTAATGCATCTGAAGTTTTATTTGAAAACTCGTTAAGCTTTTTAAGTAAAACACTTTATTGACATTCTGCATCCTTCTTCTTCAGGTCTTCTTCAAAGCAGTCGTACTGGCGGCTAACACATTTCTGCCTATTGTAAGCGTATTGTCATATCGCTGGATTAGTTGTGGAGTATCTTTGCGGGCAGCCGCGTCTGTAGAGAGCCGAGCACGGGACACGGAACTGGTGTGTTGTGTTGTGGGTAGCTCTGCATGTAAGATGCTTTGTTAGTATTCAGGTTGAAGTGTTGCTGCAAGTGCTGTTTCAGTAAAGTGATGAAATATGGAAGTGATTCAGAGGAAAGTGCGTCAAGAAATAATGAAAAAGTGAGCAGTGCCGCCGATAACGTAATTGTGTATCCTCTCGTTGCGTGTCGTACCGTACAGTATCAATCATCCGCGCCGTGTTCGGTCTCCTAGAATGAACTGATGTGAATCAGTAATACTATTTACCACAAAAGAGAGAATGTAAGTACCAGTGTCTTGTAGCGAGCTTGAGGACGTGCGTTCGATTATCGCGTTCCGCATTATCAACAATCAGCCGCGCCGCGACTTTTACGCGCACGCTCGAACAAGTGAGAACTGAGATCTGAAAAATTAACTTTACGGACAGTGTTACATTATTTCTAGTGTCAAGGAGGACTGGTACCAAAAGAAATCTGTGTATGCGTGGCGAGCGTAAGAACTTTCGTTCGATTATACGGTCTTCGCATCATCAACAATCATCCGCGCCGTGTTCGGTACGCGCACGCTCGTCCAAGTGATGTTGTGGACAGATAATCATCAAGACTGCCAAATGGGATAAACATTAACGACTTAGAGTGTAAACAATGCAACCTGTGATTTCCATATCGTTACAGAATATAGATGTTCATACGAGACGTAGAACAGTGTTGTGCTTAACGTTGAGTGGCTCCCATTACTGGCAGGCAAGCCAGCAGCAGTGTGGAGCAGAACAGTACAGTGTGTAAACTTTTAGATGGCAGACCTCTGCCTAGTACTGAATCGGTAGAAGTCGGTAAATGTCGGGAGGCTTCGGTAGGCACGCAGTTTAGACTGCTGCCAACATTACGTAGCTGACTGTGTTGTACAAGGTAGCCATTGTCGTCTGCTTCGTTATTGTTTTGCGCTGTACTGTTCTGCTAAACATTATCAAAATGAGTGAAGAGGCAGTTGCTGGCCCATCTCAAGAGTCGCCAACAACCCCTACCGGTAGGCCTACGGTTAGAAGAAGCCTTTCGTCTGCTTTCGTGTAAGCAAGACGCGCAAATTATAGTGCCAGCACTGCAACTGGTAGGTGTGCCTTGCCCCCCCCCCCCCAAAAGGGTCCGCTCCCCTCCCCTCGCCAGCCAATGCTTGCTTCCTCCTCTCCCCGCACTCCCCTCACAACTCTGCCGTCTTACAGTTAACACACTGTACGACCGCCACGGGATTACCAGGTACGTGATGTGGACAGGGCGCACGGTCAAGCAACAGTCCAAACCGACAAGCAGTTTAAAGGGACCCCACCCATTCGTACTCCTTGGCGTGTTACACTATGAGATACCTGTTTGTTGATACCAGCACTGTAGAAGGTTCCACTCTGTTGACGGAGCCACAACATCCTCTTGCACCGCTTCATCACAACTAGCTCTTTAGTCACGCGAAATGTTGAGTGCTATTGACAAGGGTTTCCAAATTCATTCCGTATTTATAGATTTCCAGAAGGATTTTGACACTGTACAAGCGACTTGTAGTGAAATAGCATCTCAATTATGTGAAAGGATTCGTGATTTCCTGTCAGAAAGGTCACAGGTCGTAGTAATTGATGGAAAGTCATTTTGTGTTATACGCCCTCTGCTGTATCTTATCTATATAAACGATTTAGGAGACAATCTGAGCAGCCGCCTTAGGTTGTTTGCTGATGAGTGTCGTTTATCGTCTAGTAAAGTCATCTCAAGATGAACGAACACCATAAATTGGAAAGAACACATAGAAAATATTGTGGAGAAGGCAAACCAAACTCAGCATTTTATTTGTAGAAAGATCACTTACAAAATATAACAGATCTGCTAAAGAGACGACCTACGCTACGCTTCTCCGTCCTCTTTCGGAATACTGCTGCGTGGTGTGGGATCCTTACCGGATAGGGTTAATGGACTACATCGAGAAAGTTCAAAGAAGGGCAGCAAGTCTTGTATTATCGCGAAATATGGGAGAGTGCGTCACTGAAATGATACAGGATTTGGGGTGGACATCATTAAAAGAAAGTCGTATTTCGTTGCGGTGGAATTTCCTCACCAACTTTCTCCTCCGAATGCGAAAACATTTTATTGACAATGGCCTACACAGAGAGAAACGATCATAATAAAATAGGGGAAATCAGAGCTCGCGCGGAAAGATATAGGTGTTCGTTTTTTCAGCGCGCTGTTCGAGATTGGACTAATACGGAATTATTGTGAAGGTGATTCGACGAACCCTCTGCCAGGCACTTAAATGTGGTTTGCGGAGTATCCATATAGATGTAGATCACAAAAAAATGGCTCTGAGCACTATGGGACCCAACTGCTGAGGTTATTAGTCCCCTAGAACTTAGAACTAGTTAAACCTAACTAATCTAAGGACGTCACACACATCCATGCCCGAGGCAGGATTCGAACCTGCGACCGTAGCGGTCTCGCGGTTCGAGACTGCAGCGCCAGAACCGCGCGGCCACTTCGGCCGGCAAAGTGATCACAGTGAAGTTCTCGAAGGTGTTCTTTAAGTTTTGGAAAGAGATGATATCGTATGCGGCAAAGTGGGGACTGTATGGCGAATGGCAGACAACAGTGAAGCCAAGACGGCGTACTGTTGCAGATGTGGCTGCGCTCGTGTGTGGTCTGGCATTATCGTGCTGAAAGATGAGTACACCTGTAGACAAACTCTCCGAAATCTTGTCTTCCGTATTCTGTGGTTAGAAACTCGATTACGGGACGCTGTTTCTCACACACCGACATAGTTACGTTACATACTGCCATGTTACACGCTACAATTCGGAGTCCTCTAGTGGCAGAGGGGTGCAACATACGTCAGCGGAGTGGGAAATTCGACCGAGTAATATGCATGACATGCAAACTTCAACCGATTTTGAAAACGAGATTAAAAAATTCGGAAGTGTTACTTTTCAGTACACCCTCGTAGACGGAACGTCAGTTTCGTCTGTTCGTATTAAGGAAAATGCTAGATTACGAAAACAATAGTCTTTTCACATCCCTCCCTCGGGCTTGGGTGCGTGTGTTGTTCTTAGCATAGTTTAGTTTACGTAGTGTGCAGGTCTAGGGACGGATGACCTCTGCAGTTTGGTCTCTTAAGAACTCACACACACATTTCTTTACGCATCACATACTTCACTCTTTGGTTATTCGAAACGTAAACAAAAACAAAGTTTCATTAATGTGGATAAAAGCGTCTTATTATCAAATAAGAACTTAAGAACAGAAAACGTTTGAAAGGGTCTTGGGACGCAATGTTATTCACGAAAACACGGTAACATTTACTATTTAAATTGGCTGTTGGGGCAGCGCCGTCTTCCCTTATTATATTTCCATGGGGAGATAGGTTTCATCCTCCTTGTTCTGTTGACGACAGACGCTTCGCCCACGGGTTTATCCCACTTTTATTTGCTGGCCGATGTTCGTAGACATTCTACAAACACCTGAGAATGTCATAGTTTTGTTTCCGTCCAAAAGAAATTCAATAACGGCTTTTAGATTGGAACGCACCTCAGCTGCAGACGCCATATTGTCGATTGGTTGCAGCGCTACTGTCTTTCAGGTTGTAGCGAACAAAATTACAGTTTTTCTTAACCAACAGTGGCCGATTAAAAATAATACGTTGCATTAGTTGCGGAACGCCCCTCGTATAACAGTGATTCAGGGACTTTGAAATGGACAGATTAGAAATCTTTTACAATTTAAGTCACCGTTTTACCGCCTGCTTTTATTGTTTATTATCTTCTTCTTCTGTTTTAAAACTCTGCTAACTCTTGGGAATAGGCTAATATCGCTAACAACAAACGACATTAAAGAAAATATATACTGTGAGGGCAATGTCAGAATTCCCAGACTATTGAATAGGGGTCGACAAGAGGTTCTCGAACTTACACCACATATAGCTCGAACAGCCCGTTTTGAAGCCAAAAATACCCTTCTTGAATCAGAAGAATTACCCCAAAAAATAATACCATACGACGTAAGCGTATGAAAATATGCGAAGTAGACTACTTGTCGTGTTGAAGTGTCATTTATTTCAGATACTGTTGTAATGGTAAATAAAGCAGCATTTAGTTTCTGAACAAGATCCTGGACATGGGCTTTCCACAACAGCTTACTATCTATCCGAACGCCTAGGAACTTGAACTGTTCCGTCTCGCTTATAATATGCCCATTCTGTCTGATCAAAATATCGGTTCTTGTTGAATTGTGAGTTATAAACTGTAAAAACTGAGTCTTACTGTGATTTAGCATCAAATTATTTTCCACAAGCCACGAACTTATTTCATGCACTACATTATTTGATACTGTTTCAATATTACACACAAGATCCTTCACTACCAAGCTGGTGTCATCAGCAAACAGAAATATTTTTGAATCACCTGTAATACTAAAAGGCATATCATTTATATAAATAAGAAACAGCAGTGGCCCCAGCACCGACCCTTGGGGAACGCCCCACTTAACAATGCCCCATTGGGACTGAACATCACTACCACTCTCAATATTGCGGAGAATTACCTTCTGCTTTCTGTTCTTAAAGTAAGAGGAGAACCAATTGTAAGCTACTCCCCTTACTCCATAATGGTCCAGCTTCTGCAGTAATATTTTGTTGTCAACACAGTCAAAAGCCTTTGTTAAATCAAAGAAAACACCCAGCGTTCGCAACCTTTTATTTAATCCGTCCAAAACCTTACAGAGAAAAGAGAATATAGCATTTTCAGTTGTTAAACCATTTCTAAAACCAAACTGGACATTTGACAGCAAATTATGTGAATTTAAATGCTCCAGTAACCTTGTATATACAACCTTCTCGATAACTTTAGCAAACACCGATGGCATAGAAATAGGTCTATAATTGTCAATATTATCCCTGTCTCCCTTTTTATAAAGTGGCTTCACTATTGAGTACTTTAATCGGTCAGGAAACCGACCACTCCTAAAGGAAAAGTTACAGATATGCCTAAGTACTGGGCTAACATACATAGAACAATACTTCAGTATTCTGCTAGATACCCCGTCATATCCATGAGAGTTGTTAGTCTTTAGTGATTTAATTATTAACTCAATCTCCCTCTTGTCAGTATCATGGAGGATCATTTTAGGTAACAGTCTCGGAACACTGTCTTTAAGAGCGCTATATGGTTCCCTGTTGGGACTAGGTTTCTATTTAGTTCACCTGCTATATTCAGGAAGTGATTATTAAATACTGTACATATATGCGACTTATCAGTAACACGGACATTCCCACTACGCACTGATTCTACATCCTCGACCTGTCTCTGCAGACCAGCCACTTCCTTTACGACTGACCATATGGTTTTAATTTTATCCTGAGACTTAGCTATGCTATCTGCATACCACATACTTTTTGCCCTCCAAATAACATTTTTAAGCACCTTACAATACTGTTTGTAATGGGCTGCTGCATTTAGATTTTGACCGTTTCTAACGTTTTGATATAATTGCCGCTTTGTTCTACAAGTTATTCTTATCCCTCCAGTCAGCCACCCAGGCTGCCTGATTGTGCTAGTACCCTGTTTTGAACGTTCTAACGAAATGCAACTTTCAAGGAGCACGAGAAAAGTCTTGAGAAAAGCATTATATTTATCGTCTACTGTATCAGCGCTATAAACATCTTGCCACTCTTGTTCCTTGATAAGGTTTACAAAGGTCTCTACAGCAACTCGATCAGCTTTCCTAAACAGCTGATGACTATATTTAACACGTGTTGCAGCACAAAAATCCTTTAGAGTTAAAATTTGTGCATCATGATCTGAAAGGCCATTTACCTTTTTGCTAATAGAATGCCGTTCTAGTAATGAGGAATGAACAAAAATGTTGTCTATGGTTGTTCTACCGTTCCCTTGCACTCTCATTGGAAAGAATACGGTTTGCATAAGATTATATGAATTAAGGAGGTCTACCAGCATCCTCTTCCTTGCAAAATCACTTATACAATTAATATTGAAGCCACCTCATATAACTAACTTTTTGTATTTCCTATAAAGTGAACCAAAAACCTCCTCTAGCTTTAGCAAAAATGCATGTGGAATGCACTTCCTTGAGTCTTGTGCAGAAAGGAGTGCAGTATTCTGCTGCATCCATTTTCAATAAGCTACCACAAGAACTCAAAAATCTTAGCAGTAGCCCAAACGCTTGTAAGTCCAAACTGAAGAGTTTCCTCATGGCTCACTCCTTCTATTCTGTCGATTAGCTCCTGGAAGAGCTGAAAAATTAAGCAAATTCCAGTGTTACGTTGTTGATTTTCTTTATTTAAACTTACGACTTGTCACCTGAATATTTTTTTTTACATTTCATTTTATCTGTTTCTAATATCGTGTTAAAATTTCATGTATTGACTCGTTCCATGACCATGGAGACTTCTCCTTAATTTGGTCCCACGGAACAATAAATAAATAAATAAATAAAATAAAAGAGCGGCGTACTAAGCTGGTCTGCCAGCCCGCCCCATTCGGAGGGGAATAAAAAAAATTAAAAAAATGAGAAGCTTCACATCAGATTCGGCGAAGGAAAGAACATACAGAAGAACGTTAACAAGAAGAAGGAACAGAGGACGTGTGTTGAGACATCTGGGCACTAGGAGGAGGCGTGGAGGACAAGAGGGGTATGGGACGACAGAGATTTGAGTATATACAACAAACAAAGTTTCGGGAATGAGATGAAAATTCCGGGTGAAAGGATATCTGTGATAAGATTAGCTGATGACAAGCTATCCTCAGTGAAAGTGAGGCAGAATTTCAGGACAGTCTGATGAGTACAGAATACGGATTGAGAGGAAACCGGAAAAAGACAAAAGTAATTATACAGGGTGAGTCACCTAACTTTACCGCTGGATATATTACGTAAACCACAACAAATACTGACGAACCGATTCCACAGACCGAACGTGAGGAGAGGGGCTAGTGTAATTGCTTAATACAAACCATACAAAAATGCACGGAAGTATGTTTTTTATCACAAACCTACGTTTTTTTAAATGGAACCACGTTAGTTTTGTTAGCACATCTGAACATATAAACAAATACGTAATCAGTGCCGTTTGTTGCATTGTAAAATGTTAATTACATCCGGAGATATTGTAACCTAAAGTTGACGCTTGAAACCTCCGACGTTCAGTTGCGTGTTGTAACAAACACGGGCCACGGTCGGCGAGCAGCATCTGCAGGTACATGTTTACGATGACGACCGTGTTTACGAGTGTGGCTGTAGTGCACTGTTGTGGTTTTGTCTAGCTGTCGCAGTGTCCGTATGTAGCGCTTGCTGCTATTGTTATTCTGCATTCGTCTCCGCACGCAGACCAACTGTAGTACACCGCGTTACCAGACGTCTGTGATAGTGTAGTGTTGTAGGAACTGTGACCATGGTGTACTCGAACTCTGAAAAGGCGGAGATGATACTCATCTATGGCGAGTGTCGACGAAATGCAGCTGAAGCCTGCAGGGCGTATGCAGAAGGGTACCCGGACAGAGAGCATCCAACGTGCCGCACATTGCAAAACATCTACCGCCAACTGTATGCAACAGGTATGGTCGTAGCATTCAAACGGGTCCGTAACAGGCCCGTCACAGGAGAAGCGGGTGCAGTTGGTGTGTTAGCTGCTGTTGCCATGAACCCACACATGAGTACACGGGACATTGCGAGAGCCGGTGGACTGAGTTAAAGTAGTGTCATGCGCATACTGCATCGTCACCGCTTTCACCCGTTTCATGTGTCGCTACATCAGCAATTACATGGTGATGACTTTAATCATCGAGTGCAATTCTGGCAATGGGCATTAACAGAGAATGCGTTGCAGTTCTACCTGTTTACCGATGAAGCGGGTTTCACAAACCACGGAGCAGTGAATCTACGGAACATGCATTACTGGTCCGTGGACAATCCTCGCTGGCTCAGACAGGTAGAGCGACAGCGACCTTGGACTGTAAATGTATGGTGCGGAATCATTGGCGACGACCTCATTGGTCCTCACTTCATTGCAGGGGCCCAAACAGCTGCAACATACGTCGCGTTTCTACAGAATGATCTGTCAACGTTGCTCGAAAATGTCCCACTGGAAACGCGTCGACGTATGTGGTATCAGCATGATGATGCACCAGCACATTCTGCAATTAACACTAGGCTGACCCTTGACAGGATGTTCGACGGGCGTTTCATAGGACGTGGAGGACGCATAAATTGGCCAGCCCGTTCTCCTGATCTTACACCTCTGGACTTCTTTCTGTGTGGTACGTTAAAGGAGAACGTGTACCGTGATGTGCCTACAACCCGAGAGGATATGAAACAACGTATTGTGGCAGCCTGCGGCGACATTACACCAGATGTACTGCGGCGTGTACGACATTCATTACGCCAGAGATTGCAATTGTGTGCAGCAAATGATGGCCACCACATTGAACATCTATTGGCCTGACATGTCGGGACACACTCTATTCCACTCCGTAATTGAAAACGGAAACCACGTGTGTACGTGTACCTCACTCCTCATGGTAATGTACATGTGCGTCAGTGAAAAAGACCAACAAAAAGGTGTTAGCATGTGGACGTAATGTGCTGTTCCAGTCTCTTCTGTACCTAAGGTCCATCACCGTTCCCTTTGGATCCCTACGTAATTCGGTGCTCTCGGATTCACACGATCGAACAGCGGAGGAGTGGTACTCAAGCGTCAACTTTAGGTTACAATATCTCCGGATGTAATTAACATTTTACAATGAAACAAACGGCACTGATTACGTATTTGTTTATATGTTCAGATGTGCTAACAAAATTAACGGGGTTTCATTTTAAAAAACGTAGGTTTGTGTTAAAAAACATACTTCCTTGCATTTTTGTATGTTTTGTATTAACCAATTACACTATCCCCTCTCCTCACGTTCGGTCTGTGGAATCGATTCGTCAGTATTTGATGTGGTTTACGAAATATATCCAGCGGTAGTGTTAGGTGACTCACCCTGTATAGGGCAGACTGGAATAGTGGTGGGGAGCTCGTGAATGAGTCGTTCAAATGAACGCTTCCAGTGAAGTGTGAACTAACCACTCAATTTCAATGAACTGGTACTTCAAACTCTCCACAGATAGCACACTCCACACTTTTTTTCTAGTTCGTTCACTCACTCTCTTCCCCTCTCCCTCTCCCACTACATTGGCGCTACGTCACTCATTCTCCCTTCACTTCAGTCCTCCCTCTACTGCCTGTCGACGAATCGCGCGGTGAAATACACTTACAACAACAGTTGCACTTTGCTTTCCCATCACCTTAATCGGCGAAGAAACCCCAAATTTCACTACTTCTACGCGATCGCGAGTTGCTAGCCATTGTATAAGCGTGAACAGACACAAAAATTGCTTTCGGAATAAAATAAAGAGGGATTTTACCTGAAATCGCACCAGTGACTACAGGTAACAGTTACGTTTTGAATTTAGAGGGTTATTATTCTCAACAAAAATAAAATCTACAGGAAAACTTCTGAATTATTACTTAACGTAGGTATATAGACTTTGTGACAGTGGTAAACATACTCATTCTATTTTGGATTAAATTTTTAAAGGAACATAAAATTGGACTTAATTTCGTTAGTAGCCCTAGTTTTCAGTCCATAAACACAACAAATAAGGTTTCACTTGGCAGATGAAGACTCTTTTTGGCGCTTCATGAAAAAATGTCGAGCAAGGTTAAACGTAATACCTTCTTTATATGTGACAGGCTTCTCTATTTATCTTTCCTTTGTCCCCTTCGACCATGCTGTGTTTAAGTTACCTCAGACGCTGTAAGACGCAAAACGTTACGTGGACGTTACTTCATAGTTCGGCCATCTGTTGGTAAAATTATGAAGTATTACGAAGCTTTATTGTACGAGCGAGGCGAAGCGAGCGTAGCCGCGGCTGAGCGGCGAACTGGACAACTTCGCCAGGCTTCCGTACTTCTTGAATGAACTACTTCATTTGAACGCTTCACGGCAAAGAGTGAAATGAATGAAGTACTTCACGGGAATGAACGAGTTCGACCCATCTCTAGACTGGAAGAGGTATTAAAGCTGGATACGAAAGATGGAAATGATCGTAATTCTTCTTTTGTTGAACATTTACCTATTGCAGACCATTCTCCGAGGGAATTAAAGGAATTAAAAGAAACCATAATTTTACGTAAGGAAATAAAAGGCTGGAAATTGGATTTATTAGAAGAACCTGAATTTTATAAACATGTTGCTAAGAGAGATGGTGACATTTTGAACGATCAGTTGCAACTCGCGTGTAAGCACTCCCTTGATGGATGCTGCTCGCGGTCACATAGTACGTGTTAGCCGATCACCGCTAACATCAGCGAATGTGCAGGTTTCTTCAAAATATTCTTCTGCTGTTGAGCATTTCATATCACTGGGTTTCATTTATAGTGGCCCTTGCAGCACGCTTTCCTACAGTTGATATACTAAAAAATGTATTTTGTATTATGGTTTGCATTTTATATAAAAACAGAAGGTTCTCATTTTTGTTGTTGTAATGTAACTTTATCCATTTTAGTCTTTCGTCCACCTTTTTGTAACAGAAGAGATTTTTGTAATAGAATTCTTATCTTCTGTACACTACATTTACGTGCAGTGTCACTCTGCTATATAAATGTTTTACAGTTAATTTTATATTTAAAGTATATCTTTAAAATTATTAAATTTGTTACTGGTTGTCTATAAGAGACTGTCATTCTGCTTTAACGTAAAATTACGTTACTTAACACCAGAAAGATGCAATGATTACGCTCGTATGTGTAGTGCCCACTACATTCCAATTTTTCCTTGTTGCTTAAGCTTCCGTAATGTTAAGCAGAAGTTTCTCTCTTTAGTGACTTTGTTTTAGCTCTTATTTGCTCTTCTTTCCTCACGCATTTGTAACAGTGGTCCTTTGCAAATATAACTCTACCTTCTGCACGCTGAATTTACGTACACTATTCCTCTGTCTGCAAATGTAGTTCAGATTTTATACGTAATGTATACCTGTAAATTTATTGCATTATTAGTAGCAGTGTAAAAAAAAATTTCATTCTTACTTTAATGCAGAATGCTGTTACTTAACACAAGCGGGGCGTAGTTCTTACGCGCATGTACAGTGTTTAGCGCCCTTTGCATCCCAATTTTTCTTTATCCCTTTAGCCGGTACCTTCGAATAGTTGGCCTTTGTCTCTGGCATGGTGAATATTTGTGATATGCAAATATTTTATTCTTTGGACTCCGTTATGATTTCATGTAGAAGAGCGTTCACCAGCGGGCGAATACATTTGTGCATTTATTCTGGCGTACGCTGAACGTAATCTGGCTGTCGTCTTAAGCCATGGCATGTGATGTTTCTGGTTTTTATATCAATTTTATATCTGACAAGAGCCGCTTAGCTTTAGATAATGTTATGTAACAGGTAAATGTAAATGTCGTGTGACTAGGGCCTCCCCTCGTGTAGACCGTTCGCCGGGTGCAAGTCTTTCGATTTGACGACACTTCGGCGACTTGCGCGTCGATGGGGATGAAATGATGATGATTAGGACAACACAATACCCAGACCCTGAGCGGAGAAAATCTCCGACCCAGCCGGGAATCGAACCGGGCCCTTAGGATTGACATTCTGTCACGCTGACCACTCAGCTACCGGGGGCGGACATGTAACAGGTGAGTACTCACATTTTTCTATTGTTAATATTTCGCTATGTACGTAAAATAGTTTGTAACCATTTATATACATTTTTAGGACCCACTGCTTCTGAAGAAGATATTTTTATAAATATCGAAACCTTGGTCAAGGGCTAAATAAACCTTTTGTTTGCTACTGGTTGGGTGGTTTTTTCATCCTCTTCACAAAAGTAGGGGAAAGAGAATAGCGAGCAACTTAGCATCAATAAGTGATCACGAAGTAGACAAAGTAAAAGAATTCTAGTACCTCGAAAGCAAAAATCCCATGACAGACGAAGCAAGGATGACATAAAAAGCAGACTAGCACTGCCAAAGATAGTACGTCTGGCCAAGAGAAGTTTAATGGTATAAACATTGGTCTTAATTTGACGAAAAAATTTCTGACAATGTATGTTTCGAGCACAGCATTGTATGGCAGTGAAACATGGACTGTGGAAAAACGGAACAGAAGAGAATCGAAGCGTTCGAGACGTGGTGTTACAGAAGAATGTTGAAAATTAACTAGAATGATAAGATATGGAATAAGGACGGTCTCCACACAATCGGCGAAGAAAGGGGATATGTGGAAATCGCTGACAAGAAGAAGAGACAGGTTGATATACTTGTTTAGACATCAGAGAATAACCTGAGTTGTAGTGGCCAAAAATTTAGGGGAAGGCAGGGACTGGAATATATCCAACAAATAACTGGGCAAGTAGGGTGGAAGTGCAACTCTGGGATGAAGAGGTTAGCGCAGGACAAGAATTCGTGGCTGTCCTCATCAAACCAGTCAGAAGACTGTCAACTAAAATGAAATAAAATAAAATAATTGATGATGTAAACGGCTATTCGGTGTTCAAGTAGAAGGCTTGGACAGCCGCATCAAATCAAACATAAGAGAAAAGAAACCAATTTAACAGGACGAAGGAAAGAGCGGACTGTTAGTATGTTGCCAGGAGTGGTTGTCTGTTGGCTCTCAGGGAGGTATTAGCATTTACTTGCTCTTGACAACCTTTCCTGCAATGGTCTTATGAGTGTTCTCAGTGCTTTGCTATAGTCAGTCACTCACGTAACACATACATTCGTGAAATTCCAGGGGGTGTACTAAAACCTGTGCCTGAAACTGTGACTTCGTAAGATGCCTCAGCGTACTAACTAATAATATCCTCGTCGGAACTGCAGGTGTATGAAACGATCTCCCGACACGATATTTCAACGATCCACCCGACCGCCATCTTTAGGTGAGAACACCGTTTACTAATTAAATTGCATCTGATTAGTATTTTAAATAAACTGGCGGAGTGGCTCCGGAGAGTCCAATATTCCTCATGGTCACCAGTTTATTTAGGGAAGCTTTTGAAGATATGGTGCTAATGATGGCTTTTTTAATACTATCCTGTTTTCGGAGATAAGTCGACGATATGTTTTTGGTACAGCGACATGCACTAGAAGCTTTCAGCATCGCCTCGACCGATGGACGTATTGGTCTAGAGGGCGGATTATGGGACTCTGGGACACAATGTTCGTAGAAAACCAACGCATACGGACCGGTATCTACATGCGATGAATGGTCATCTACCGAACGAAATAATGCGGGTCCTGCGGACGCTCTTAAGAGTGAAGACACCATCACAGGAGCTAGGACACATTAACCTTGTGTTCAAGCAAAATGTCTACACTAAGAAACAGTTCTTGCTTTGAAGTTCTGGCTTTCCCCGGAAACAGCATATCGGTTGTCGGAAGTGTATTCCAAGGACAGGAAGGATTTTAAAAAGCGCATAATATTGGAAGTGTGTTTCGTTTAACAATCAAGATTATAGCTCCCCTTGGATCAGTTAATGATGATCTAGTGTAAAGGAAGAGCGGTGTATCTTGCCAGACCATTCACGACAGATGTGCTGCGCGCCATCGCCACGGACGACATACAACCTGAGAAATCAGCAGTGGCGGAGTAGCGGCATACGGAGGGAAGCGGAACGCTGTGTGATGAGACACAGATACTTGCTCCTGTTGCGAGCGGCTTCGCAGGTAATACTAGAAATAGAGACATGGGTTAAGGAAAATGTGGAATCCTGTTTTAGCTGGAAGTTAAAAACGACGGCCTTTGACTTGGCCGGCGTAGACATATACTACATTCTGTAGTCATTCTTCGTCTCTGTCTGCTTTCACTACGGTCGCGCTGAACGTTTCTCATTGCCTTATAAAACAGCGGAATTTCTCTCGCAACCGCTTTAATTCAGCTTGTGTATATATTTAAGAATAATCCCACGGTTTAATTCTACGAATAAAATGTTTGGCAGCTTGCGTGTTGTTTGTGAATAGCGTGTTGTCTGCCGATAACTGGTTCCTGTAATTGAACGAGCGGAATGTTTGGCTGCTAACATGTCGTTTCTGAATAGTGTTTTGTCTACGGATAACTGGTTCTTGTAATTCAACGAGCGGAGTGTTTGACCGCTCGCGTGTCGTTTGTGAATAGTGTGTCTACCGATAACTGGTTCCTGAAACTTCAGTCGTATTTCGTCTGAACAGGCGCTTAAGGCTCAAGGTTATGTATGTAAAGCTTCTATCAATAAATCATTGTAAATTTTCCTGATCTGCACTGGCGTCTGGTTTTGCCATAGCTGTTGCCTAACCGTATCCGGCCGTTTGACAAACCTGTATACAGAATGACAATTATTGAACTATATGAAATAAAATCGTCATAACTTCTGAAAGTTTTGCGTTACGATTGGCCGCGGGACGTGATGGGAATTAGTATGCGCATACACGGTTTGGTTTAGCGACGAAGCCCACTTTCATTTGGATGGATTCGTTAGTAAGCAAAATTGGCGCATTTGGGGGACTGAGAACCCTCATTTCGTCATCGAGAAGCCTCTTGACCCTCAACGGGTGACTGTGTGGTGTCCAATTTCCAGTCAAGGAGTAATTGGTGCGACATTCCTCCATGGCACGGTCTCTACAGAACAGTACGTGAAGGTTTTGGAAGATCATTTCATCTCCATTATCCGAAGTGACCCTGATACGACAAGATGTGGTTCATGCAAGATGGAGCTCGACTCGGTCGAAGCAGGAGAGTGTTTTATGTCCTGCAGCAGCCCATTCTGGCTCTGGGGCATGCAGACGCCACTGGCATGGGCTGCGATTGGCCGCCATATTCCCTGGATCTGATCAAATACGACTCTTCTTTGTGTGGGTATGATAAAGACAAGATGTACAGCAATAACCTCCTATTCAGGAGGTCATCGACGGAATCGATGTTCCTACACTTCAGCGGGTCATGCAGAATTCGTCTGCGCCACATCATCGCCAATGATGGCAGGCATATCGAACATGTCGTAACCCAAATCCGAAAATCTGTAGTGACGTTTAAATGTTGAATAAAGTGTGTGCACGCCTTAGTTTGTAACTAATTTTGCCTTTTTTTATATAGTTCAATAATTGTCACCCTGCAGTTGCAAGCAGCGACGTAACAACAATTACTTTGCCAGGTGCGTTTTACGAGTATAACAGGAACGATACGATAGAACGGACAATAAATGACGGAAATTCAAATCTGCATGGATACCTCACAGGTATCTAAGGTCTCCTCAAACTACATGTTGTTTGACCACTGCATCGCTGTGTTAGGAATGGTCGTATCGCTTTTCTCTGACCGTAGAACTGACCTACCTAGAAGTCATATGGGACCTACATTTTAACGCGTAGTCATGGCGATTGGCGTTTCTCCCATTTACGAATCATTCTCAGCGGCGACCAAAGCGATAAGTGGCAGCAAAAAAATCCTTGCTCCGAATGGGGGTTGAATCCGAGACCTAAGTATGGGAAGTGTGAAACCTGACACTCACTTACCCGACGAAGCGTCCGCCCCCGGTAGCTGAGTGGTCAGCGCGATAGAATGTCAATCCTAAGGGCCCGAGTTCGATTCCCGGCTGAGTCGGAGATTTTTCTCCACTCAGGGACTGGGTGTTGTGTTGTCCTAATCATCGTCATTTCACCCCCATCGACGCGCAAGTCGCCGAAGTGGCGTCATATGGAAAGACTTGCACCAGGCGAGCGGTCTACCCGACGGGAGGCCCTAGCCACACGACGACCCGACGAAGCAAATTAGGACTCCAAACTGATAGCTGGGTAAGACAGCTGCGTCATACTGGCTCCTCATCTCAAAATACTCAGGTCAGGACCCTCTATCGCCTCTGGTTCAAGAGGATGGAACACAGGCGTCTTGTCACGGTCCGCGCTGCTCGCCCCGCCGGAGGTTCGAGTCGTCCCTCGCGCATGGGTGTGTGTCTTGTCCATAGCGTAAGTTAGATTAAGTAGTGTGTAAGCTTAGGGGACCGATGACCTACGCAGTTTGGTCCCTGACGATCTTACCACAAATTTACAAATTTTTACACTGTGTCTTGTGTAGTGGGTAAGGCAAGTACAGAAAGCTTTTGCGTACATCGTCTAAGTAGAGTGTAATCGAGTCGGAGGTTAATGAAGACTGGGAAATACATTATTGATCTGCTGCCAACTGGAAAAATCTGGTAAGCTGAAGAGAGGGTGAGCAGTGAGCATCGCAAAAGTGAGTGACAGTCTGCAGTCTTACAATACAGTAGCGGGATAAATTCGGGAATTATCGCGGAATCACCTTAACAGCTCACACATCCAAGTTACTAAGAATAATGTACAGTACCGTGGAGAGAGATGAGATTTCTAAGACAAGTAAAGGAATACAGAACAGCTGACAGATTTCAAAATTCGGAATTTAAGAAAGAACTAAATATATTTAATCTCCTCAATAATATACGAGAAAACAGGAGAAACCTGAACGAACATCTCGAAAGAATGAGTGGACAAAGGCTAATTTTCCAGATAAGAAGATTTAAGCCATTTGGGAGAAGAACTCAAGGAAGGCCAAGGAGGTGATGGGTACTGTAACAGGCAAAACAGAAAAAGGCCTAATACTCATGATGATAATCACGAATTATGGAAAAGAGATTGAGAATCTATCAGTTGACGATCAATTTTTGCTTTAGGAAAGGTGAAGGCAAAAGACAGGCAGTTGCGACATTGTGCTTCACTTTGGAAGCAAGACTTCCGAAACGTCTAGACGAGTCCATTGGATTTGTCGACCTAGAAAGAGCACTCGACAGTGTAAAGCTGTAAAAGATGTTCGAAATTCTCAGAAAAATAGGTGTAAGACATGGAGAAAGACGAGTAATATACACACATCAATAAAGTTTGGCATCACCTCGGTTCCGGGAGTTCCGGAACCTGTACAGAAAATCGGAATAGAGATCAACGTAAACATCATTTCCGCCCTTTTTATTGCTCATGAAAATCACACATTGCATGTTGTACCACCATACAGCGGGACCTTCAGAGGTGGTGGTCCAGATTTCTGTACACTTTGGTACCTCCAATACCCAGTAGCATGTTCTCTTGCAATGATGCATGACTGTATTCGTTGTGGCATACTATCCACAAGTTCATCAAGGCACTGTTGGCCCAGATTGTCTCACTCCTCAACAGCGATTCAGCATAAATCCCTCAGAGGGGTTGGTGGGTCACGTCGTACATAAACAGCCATTTTCAATCTATTCCAGGCATGTTCGATAGGGTTCATGTCTGGAGAACATTCTGGCCACTCTAGTTGAGCGATGTCATTATCCTGAAGGAAGTCATTCACAAGATGAGCACGATGGGGGCGCGAATTGTCGTCCATCAAGACGAATGCTTCGCCAATATGCTGCCGATATGGTTGGGTTGCACTATCGGTTGAAGCATGGCATTCACGTATCATACAGCCGTTACGGCGTCTTCCATGACCACCAGTGGCGTACGTTGGCCCCACATAACGCCACCCCCAAAACAGCAGGGAACTTCCACCTGTTACTGGACAGAGTGTCTAAGGCGTTCAGCCTGACCAGGATGCCTACAAACACGTCTCCGACGATTGTCTAGTTGAAGGCATATGCGACACTCATCGGTGAAGAGAACGTGATGCCAACCCTGAGTGGTCCATTGGGCATGTTGTTGGACCCATCGTGGTTGCAAAGATGGACCTCGCCATGGACGTCGGCAATGAAGTTGCGCATCATGCAGCCTATTGCGAACAGTTTGAGTCGTAACACTGTAGGAAAGCAGCCGACTCACACCGTAATAAATTCACATCAGTCTTTCCATTGTGTGCCAGCCTAGTCCGCTGTAACTAGCTCTGACGTCATAAATGTTGCGCAATGCTTTAAAAATCAAGTAAATAACCTGAAACGTTTCTAGCATGTCAGGAGTAATACTAAATCAATATGTGTTGAATATCAGTTAAATAACTTTAACCATTTTCAAAATTTGGACGTTTTTCTGTAAAAATCATTGGCGCAACAGAAAAGAGTTGGGACTAAAAAATTAATATTTAGATTCCTTTTTCATAATAATTTAATAGAAACAGTATTCTGGATCCCATAAATTAAAATTTTAGTGGAAATTCATGATTTTTTGGTTTTTGGCTTAAACATTAAGGAAGCAAGATAGATTAAGTAGGCTAATAAATAAGGCTAGGATGTTTAAATTTAAGTAGAAGGGAGATCCGCTATAATCATAAAGATGTGAGAAGTTTCAATTGAATAACCATAAAACTATAGCGATAGCGTATCTCCAAAGGGCAAGTTCAGAGCTTGTCTACTGCGTTTAGTGTAATTAAATTAATTCTCTCGCCTAAAATATTTGACTTAGCCACGTCAAACTTTTATTATGATTACTTACGTGTGTGCTGAATGCACATTTAAATTGAGAGCTTCATCGGCCATCAGCAAAGGAAGCGATAATTTATTCGGTAACTTAAAGTGGTGCATCACTAGCCCAGCGGCTAGTCGGGAGAGCCGATTTGATCAGGCGTTCCCTTAGCCGTCCGCACCGCGGCTTTATATATAAGAACGCTGCGCGAGAGAGTAAGGTCCCAGTTCTCTCCAGACGCTGAATAGCACACCATCTGTGTCGGGAGTCGCGTCGCGTCGGTATCATTGCTATAAACAGCCTCGGATGCCGTATTAAGTTACTCGGGATACGCGTAACCATGAAATCATTTTCGAGTGAAGTGTTAATTCTGGGATAACTTTAATTATCTATCTTCAGTTTGCGTATGTCGTATTTTCACGTGCCGCCGTGGGACAGACATTCTACCATTATTTTGCGTGGAGTTTGATGAACCTAATCATCAGATTATGGCGAGCATTCACTTAAACATTTAATTTGGACAGTTATAGTTGCATCAAGGCATTAGACTCGAACTGCTCTGTCAGTCAGATTGTGTGGATTCTTTTTTTCATCTGTGACTTTCAGAATATAGCGAACGTTTTTACACGATCGTTTTTGATTATGAATCCCAGACAATTTCCTAATTCCTCAGAGCTTTAAGCTGTAGCTATAAGTGTATTTCTCAGATGAAGTGGGCACTAGGAATTCTAATTACAGGCTTCACGTTTTGCTAATCACTTTCTGGTTGCCAATATTGTAGTTAGAGAGCCAGTGTTGAGAACGGCAAAAGACAGCATAATTAATAGGAACATTATTAAATAACAACAATAATGTCCACCAGCCGCCCCACATATGGTGTATCGGCCGGGAAGTGTTTCTACATGACATTCTACATTTAAACAATTAACAAATTTCCACCCGCCGCCCCACATATGGTGCAACGGCCGGGAAACTGCATAATTTCCACATTTACATAACAATCAATTCCACCCGCCACCCCACAACACGACGTCCTGTGGCTGCACAAAAAGCATTATTCAACATGGTGGCGTTGGTGTCAGGGTTCCTCCGAACCATAATCCGTAGTTAGTGGTCATCCACTGCAGTAGTAGCCTTTGGGCGGACTGATCGAGGCATGTCATCGACAGTTCCTGTCTGTTTGTATCTCCTCCATGTCCGAACAACATCGCTCTGGTTCACTTCGAGACGCCTGGACACTTTCCTTGTTGAGAGCCCTTCCTGGCACAAAGTAACAATGCGGACACGTTCGAACCGCGGTACTGGCCGTCTAGGCATGGTTGAACTGCAGACAACAAGAGCCGTGTACCTCCTTACTGGCGGAATGACTGAAACTGATCGGCTGTCGGACCCCCTCCGTCTAATAGGCGCTGCTTCAGCACGGTTGTTTACATCTTTGAGCGGGTTTAGTGACATCTCTGAATAGTCAAAGAGACTGTGTCTGTGATACAGTATCCACAGTCAACGTCTATCTTCTGGAGTCCTGGGAACCGGGGTGATGCAAAACTTTTTTTTGATGTGTGAACCAAGAGGAAATAATAAGACTGCAAGACCGGGAACGAAGTTCTCCGATTGGAACTGGTGTAAAACAGGCGTGCAGTTTTTCGTCCCCCTTGTTCAGCCTGTACATCTAAGAAGGAATGACGGAAATAAAAGCAAAGTTCAGGGGTGGGATTAAAATTCAGGGTGGTAGAATATCGATTACAAGATTCGCTGATGACATGGCTGTACTCAATGAAAGTAGAATGAATAGTCTAATGAATACAGATTATGAACTAAGAGTAAACTGAAGAAAAACGAAAGTTATGAGGAGTATCAGAAATTGACGCATGATAAATTTAACATAAAAATTATGGCCCCCGTGTTAGACAGAGTGGAGGAAATTGCTGCCTTGGAAGAAAAGTAGAACATGAAGGACGAAACAAGGACGGCGTAGCGATCAGGATAGCATACGCAAGTTTCTGGCCACAAGCACTCTGAATATGATGATGAAATCTTCTGAGAATATATATTCTGAGCACACCATTGAGTTGTAATTACTCACAGACTGTGGAAAAATCGTGAAAAGAAAACAATCGAAGCGTTTGAGATACTGAAAACAAAGTGGACCGTTAAGAAAAAAAAGATGAGATTGTGCGCAGAATCACCGAGGAAAGAAATATGTGGAAATAACTGATAAGAATAAGGATTAGGATGCTAGGACATCTGTTAAGACATCAGGGAATAACTTGCCATGTACTTGATGGAGCTGCAGACAGTATAAACAGTAGGGGAAGACGGAGACTGAAATGTGATTGTGATCTTCAGTCCAAAGACTGCTTTGAAGTAGCTCTCCGTACTACTCTATCCTATGCAAACCTCTTCATCTCCAAATAACTTCTGCAACCAACATCCTTCTGGATATACTTATTCTATTCATGTCTCCCTCTAAAATGTTTACTTTCCTTCACTGCTAAATTGGTGATCTCTTGATGTCTGTGTCTTATGAACCGATCCCTTCTTCTAGTCAGATTGTGCCACAAATTTCTAGTCTCCCAAGTTCTATACAACACTACCTCATTAGTTACATGATACCGGACTAATCTCCAGCATTTCGAAAGCTGTATTCTTTTCTTGTCTAAACTGTAACAAATACCTCTCGTTCAGAAACGCTTTTTTGCCACTACCGTGCTACAGTTTACATCCTGTCTACTTCGGTCATAATTATTTTGCTGCCCAAACAAAAGTCATCTACTATTTACAGCGCCTCATTCCATTATCTAATTCTTTCAGCATCGCTTTCTTTAATTAGGGTACATTCCATTATCCGTGTTTTGCTTTTGTTGAGTTTCGTCTTATGAAGTTCTTTCAAGACACTGTGCATTCCATGTAACTTCTGTTCCAAGTCCTTTGTTGTTTTTGACAGAATGACAGTGTCATCGGCAAACCTCAAAGTTTTTGTTTCTTATCCGTGAACTTTGCTTCCCTCTACAAATTTTTCTTTGATTTCCTTTAATGCTTGCCCAATATACAGATTGAATAACATCGGGGGTAGGCTACAACCATCTCACTCCCTTCTGAACCACTGCTTCCCTTTCATGTCCCTCGACTCTTATAACTGCCGTCTGGTTTCTGTAAAAGTTATAAATAGCCTTTCGCTCCCTGTATTTTACCTGTGCTACCTTCAGAATTTCAAAGAGAGTATTCCAGTCAACATCGTCAAAAGCTTTCTCAGGGTCTACAAATGCTATAACCGTAGGTTTACCTTTTCTTAACCTATCTTCTAATAGAAGTCGTAGAGTAAGTTTTGCCTCGCGTGTTCCTACATTTTTCCGGAATCGAAAATGATCTTCCCCGATCTCTTCTTCTTCCAGTTTTTCCAATCCGGTAAATGGTTCGTGTCAGTATTTTGCAACCATGACTTATTAAACTGATAGTTTGGTAATATTCAAACGGGTCGGCATCTGCTTTGTTTGGAATTATAATCATTGTATTCTTTCCACTACATTCTTCTTGAAGTCTGAGGGTATTTCTCGTGTGTCGTACATCTTGCACTCTAGGTGGAGCAGTTTTGCCTTAACTGGCTGTCCCAAGGCTATCGGTAGCTCTGACTGAACGTCGTCTACTCTCGGGGATCTTGTTTCGATTTGGCTCTTTCAGTGCTCTGTCAAATTCTTCTCGTAGTATCCTATCACCCATCTCATCTTCATCTGCATCTCTTCCCTTTCAGTAATACTGCCTTCTAGTTCGTTTCTCTTGTACAGTCCTTCTACATACTCCTTCCACCTTTCAGCTTTCCATTCTTTACATAGCACTGGTTTTCCATCTGAGTTCTCGCTTTTCACACAGCTGCTTCCGTTTACTCCAAAAGCCTCTTTAATTTTCCAATGCTTCTACATCCTTACGTTTGTCCTCCAGCCATTCCTGCTTAACCATTTTGTATTTCCTGTGAATCTCATTTTTTTGGACGTCTGTATTACCGTACTCCTGATTCATTTGCTGCGTTTTTATGTTTTCTGTGTGAGGAAAGGTAGCACCATAGCTGTATCTTGAGAATGTCTTTATTTTATCACACGACTAGTTTCGGCGGCACATTGTCGCCATCTTCAGGCCCCACCATTGCCAAAAGAGTATTTGATTTCTTGGCACATTTATTGTGGGATCCTTGTTACCAGCACACGTGGGCTAGCTTCTATCAGGAGTCTGTATTCGACACGATCTTGCCTCCCATAACTAGGCGTGTGATAGAATGAAGAAATTGCCAAGATACTGCAGTGGTGGTACCTTTTCTCATATACAGGGCACAGGCAGAATAATGTGAACACTTGTACTTAACTGGGAATGTTTTATCAATAACAAGCTCGTCCCCGATTTGCCTTTAATACAGCTGCGATTATTCTTGGAATACTGGCATATAATCATTGTATAGTCTCCAGTGGAATGTTATCCCACTTTTCGATCAGAACCTCTTCTAACTCGTGTAGTGACGAGCGAGATGGAAATCTGCTCCGGAGTCTGCGCTCCAATATCGTCCACAAAGGTTCGATAATGTTCAAGGCGGGGACTGTGCTGGCCACGGAAGACGCTGCAGTTCAGTTGCATGCTCCTTATACCACGACTGTACTGTCCTGGCTGTGTAAATGGGTGCATTATCGTCCTGAAATATGGCACCATTGTTGGGGAGCAGCATTTCAACCATGGGGTGCACCTGATCACCTAAAATGCTCGCATAATCGTTGGCTGTAAGACGGCCTTTGACTAATGATGGGACCAGCAGAATACCATGATATGACTGCCCACACCATCGCACTTCCACTTCCATGCTTAACCCTTGGAATTAAGCAATCAGGATTGTAGGCTTTTTTGACGTTCTCCAGAGGTAAACCCGCCCCGACGTTGGAGATAACGAAAACGTTGACTCGTTAAACCATATCAAGTGTTTCCACTGGTCAACTGTCCCGGATTTATGCTCCTTACACCATGTTTTACGGTTCTTTGCCTTGGTTGTTGTCAGTAATGGTTTCAGTATAGCAGCTCGTCCATGAATATTCGCTTTCTGGAGTTCTCGGCGGACAGTGTCGATAGATACGGCGTCTCGAAGATGGCTGTTGAGCTCTGCAGTCACTTTAGCCGTCGTAGTTTCGTGTTGTTTTGACACAAGTTATGTTAGCGTACGACGATCTCTGTAATTTCTTTCTGATTTGCGCCCACTATTGCGTTTACACGGTGAGGTCTTTCCATGTTTTGTGTAGGCTGTCATGACTGTTGAATCAGTTGCTCCTGAAACAGTTGGCTGTCTCTGCTGCTGATGATCCTGCTAATCAGGTCCCCGCAATCTGCTCTCTTTGGAACTCTGTTAGGTCTTTCGTTGCACTTCTACCTTGGCCCCTGAATGCAAATACGAATTGTGCACTACTCGTAAACGACCTGCACTGAAGCGTAGTCCGTACTGAACACGCAGTCCAGCGCGGCAGGTGCCTTACCTGCGTTGTTGACCGTCAAACACAACCATCCCATTAAACTCTGTTCCCATTATTTTGCCGATCTCCTGAATATAATCATCCGGAGTCTCTCGTCCATGCAATAGGACGGACATCCAAAAATTTGTATTATCTTCTTCATGACTTAAATTCAATATTTTCTGTGAAATCTTATAGGACTTAACTGCTAAGGTCATCAGTCCCTAAGCTTACACACTACTTAACCTAAATTATCCTAAGGACGAACACACACACACACACACACACACACACACACACATGCCCGAGGGAGGACTCGAACCTCCGCCGGGACCAGCCGCACAGTCCGTGACTGCAGCGCCTTAGACCACTCGACTAATCCTGCGCGGCTCAATATTTTCTGTGCTATCCATGAATTTCTGCTGGGAGATTGGAATATATTCGACAAATGCTTAAAGACGTTGGAGTGTTACGCTGAGATGAAGAGTATGGCACAGGAGATGAGTTTAGTTAATGGGAGGCCTCATCAAACCAGTCACGAGACTGATGAGAAAAAAAAAGGATGGGGGAGAGGGGGGGGGGGGGGAATTAACAGGGATACGATTGTGTTCTTGGTGCAGCCTGTGTACTCTTGTACCTTGTCTGATGAAGAAAAAACCTGCTGGTCAAATGTAAGCTGACGTAACATTGTCGGGGAGGAGACTGGGACGTAATTAACTTTTCCTCTGTTAAATTAAGCATTAAACGCGATGCATTGTGTGTCGGCCGACGTGTATTTTGCGGGAAAGTCCGGACGGACGTTTTCTTGTGGCGATGTGCAAAGGACTGCGGCCGCTGTCCTTGATGGTGGGTACTTTGATGCCGGGTGATTGTGGCGTTGCCCCGGAGCGGAGCAGCCGGGAGCCAGTCAGGGATTTCCAGCAATGTGGAGCGACCGGCGAGGGCAGGGATTTCGCGGCGACTCCGCTTCTTTGTGGTGCGGGAGGCACGTGAGCAGGTGTGTGGGTGGCGGGCTCAACCAGTCCAGCAGGCGAGTGAGGGCATTCCCAGTGCAGCTCCCTGTAGCCCCAGGGCGGTGGCGAGGGCAGCCGTGTCGCGCGTACCACGCACCATCCGAAGAGCGGGGCCACCGGCGCTCGGTCGCACGATGTCACTCACATGGAGACCACCTGCCAATCGGGTTTTTGTAATTTTATATTTATAATGCGACTAGTTCAGAACTCAAGTACCAGTCTTCCAAAACAGGTCGCTGCAACTCAAAAAATTGCCGAGAAAAACTGACTTTGAAGATTTCCGCGGAACTTTAATCCTCTAAACTTGAGGCAGTGTTAACAAAGGGCCGTATGGTTCGCAAGTTACCGTTTATAATGGTCGCCCAATTGTTGATATTCCTATATTCGCACTATATCACTCCAATATACGAAGCTTGTTAGCACTTGATGTAGAAAATTGGGTTGGCGCCATTAAATTGTATTTTAGTAGTTGCTGCTGCTGCTGGCTGGTTCACTGCTGTATCTTGATGTTAATGTTGGCTCTATATGTATTCGTCTAGGGGTAAAAAGATGAGGTCCCGTCCTGTTGATGTGCTTGTTGATAAAGAATGAACGACAGCATAAGTGAACTGCAACTATTTATTGGCATGGTAGCCATCTTAACTTCGCTGACCACCCAAATAAGTTGTCACAATACAGAGTAACACTTCTTTTACAACGTCTTTGCATTGTTTTTCCACATAAGACAATAACTTACACACTTTACAAAAGTTCTATCAAGACTGAGCTGACAAGGCTTCTTGCTGCTTGTATTTATAACCTCGTCAAAGAACTACTAAGAAGAGACGTGGTTTATAAGTCAGGCATCCATCTGTTATCGTAATTTGTGCAAAAAAGTTATTAATTTACATCGAGTGACAGAATTTAACAGGTCATTAAAATGACAGACAGATTTGTCAACTTGTCAGAACAATTCTTTGTTGCAAAAAGGCCGTTTTTCAAAGGTACATCTATTGACTTCTCTCACTTGCATTCATAAGTAAATAACGTGAATTATTAAAAATTATAGTGGTTCTCGTTTAAAATAGATGTGTTTACGTGAATAGTGAGCGAAAAGAGTCCTAGTGAATGGTTCAAATGGCTCTGAGCACTATGGGACTTAACTTCTATGGTCACCAGTCCCCTAGAACTTAGAACTACTTAAACCTAACTAACCTAAGGACATCACACAACACCCAGTCATCACGAAGCAGAGAAAATCCCTGACCCCGCCGGGAATCGAACCCTGGAACCCGGGCGCGGGAAGCGAGAACTCTACCGCACGACCACGAGCTACGGACTATCCTAGTGAATAAATAGGTTTCACTGGGTAATTTTTATTTAAGGAGATCCAAAATACGTAAGTTGACCAATCTTACTCGTATTTCATATTAATTATTTCAGTTGAATATAGTGTTTTTTACATAATGACATCTGCTGTATCAGTGTTCAAGTGATGTTAACTTTTGTGTGGGTCAGTTATTGATTATATTTTAATGGGTTGACCGTTTATGTAGACATGTTATGCAATCATTCCTAACATGCACAATTACTTTTCTATTATCATAATTGCTAGTTAAACTGGTTGAATTAGGAGGGTATCGCATACTTCATTATAATAAAACCTTTAATAGCTTCCGTTACACTTTGGAGGCTGGTAATTGGTTAGTCATTGGATTACTGGTTCGAGTCTTGCTATGGTCTTTTATTTCGCTTTATTTTTTTCGTTCAGTTCGAATATAAATGGTTCAAATGGCTGTAAGCACTATGGGACTTAACATCTGAGGTCATCAGTCCCCTAGACTTAGAACTACGTAAACCTAACTAACCTGCCCGAGGCAGGATTCGAACCTGCGACCGTAGCAGCCGCGTGGTTCCGGACTGAAGAACTTAGAACCGCTCGGCCAAGACGGCCGGCAGGTTAAATATAAAAACAATCAAATATACACTTAGAATGAATCATCCTCCTCTAACATTACCTTTTTTTTAAATAGGGATAACCGATACCATGTATACTATCGATTCTTGCATAGATTAAAACTATCTCAGCTGTTTCCTTAAAAGAGTCCATATGATTTTGTATACGATGTATTATATTTCAGGCCAAAATGTATAAAAAAGAAATTAATTTGTTACAATCTATATGTACTAACAGTTAAAATTAGTCTTCTTTTAAGAATATTTGAAATTACAAAATTTCTGGCATACTTAAAATTCATATTATTAAATTTGTTTCTGGATTTATTTATGAAATAATACGATTGGGTAAAGATTCTTCATCTGTCGAGAAAGTTTGTAAACTCTTTTGCTTTTAAACTCTTTGGAAATAGTGAGTACTGCAGAACGTTAAGTAGTAGTGGGCATGCCTCAGATGGAAGTAAACGTTTTTATAAGCTTGTCACCAACAGTGTAATTATTGGTTTTTTGAATGTGGAAATTATAAAGTCAGTGTGATTTAGAAGAATGGGATGAAATAAAAAGATATTCACAGCAACAGGTAACTCTTCAACAGTTATTTCGTCTTCAAGGACCCGCAAAGGTAAATCAAGATTTTCCTCAACAAGAATGTACTCCTAGACCCAACAAGATTTTGAGCTAGCAGCAACAACAACAACGAGATAATCAAGACAAGTAAAAAAAAAGTTCTTCTTTTGTAATTTTACTCCTCTCGAAGTTTTAATTTTTTTTTTTTCAAGGAATGAGAACTTTAATGGTAATGTGTGAGAGGGTAAGATTACACACCGATGAGAAAAAGAAGGAAGGGGAGGGGGGGGGGGGGAGGAATTCACAGGGATACGAATGAGTTGGGCGAGATGAACGAGAGTTGGTAGGCGTGTTTCTACATTTCAGAGATGATGTGGATTTTAAATTTGGCGCCAGTTACATGACGGTGGCGCTAGTAACGCAACTATGAGGATAAATATCAGGTTCGCGTTAATACGCGCTGTAACGATCGTGAGCGTTAGTAGCCTTTGAGATTGACGTAGTGATTTGATTGTTTAGTCAAGAATGCCCTTAAGGCGACAAATACGCCATTAACGACACCTCACTGAGTTTGAACGAGGTCGTGTAATAGGACTACGAGAAGCTGGATGTTCCTTCTGCGACACTGCAGAGTGACTTGGCGGGGATGTAGCCACTGTATATGGCTGCTGGCAGCGGTGGTCACTGGAAGGTACTTAGCAAGAAGGCACGGCTCGGGACGGCCTCGTGGCACTGCAGAGAGGGAAGACCAACGTGTTCGGCGCCTGGCTCTGCTGTAGAATACTGCATCTGCAGCAGCAGTTTAAGCAGCAGCTGACACCACAGTGACACAACGAACTGTTGCAAATAGAAATGCCGTGTGGGTAGGGCCTCCCGTCGGGTAGACCGTTCGCCTGCTGCAAGTCTTTTCGAGTCCGGCGACTTGCGTGTCGATGGGGATGAAATGATGATAAGGACAACACAACACCCAGTTCCTGAGCTTAGAAAACCTCCGACCCAGCCGGGAATCGAACCCGGGCCGTTAGGTATGACCGTCGCGCTGACCACTCAGCTACCAGGGGCGGACACGAACTGTTACAAATCTGTTACTTCAAGGACAGCTCCGAGCCAAACGCCCTGTAGCGTGCATTCCGCTGACCTCAAACCACCGCTATTTGCGACTTCAGTGGTGTCAAGCGAGAGCTCATTGGAGGGCAGAGTGGAGGACTGTTGTGTTTTCTGATGCAAGCTGGTTCTGCCTCGGTACCAGTGACGGCACTGTGTTGGTCAGAGGGAGACCAGTTGAGACCCTACAACCAACTTGTCTGCGTGCTGGACACACTGGACCTACACCTAGAGTTACGGTCTGGGGTGCGATTTCGTGTGACAGCACGAGCGCTCTGGTGGCTATCCCACGCATCCTGACCGCAGAACTGTACTTGAATCTAGTGATTCGGCCTGTTGCGCTATCACTCATGAACAGGATTCCAGAGGGTGTTTTCCAACAGGATAACGCTCGCCGACATACGGCTGTTGTAACCCTCCGTGCTCTACATTTTGTCGACATGTTCCCTTGATCTGATCGATCACCAGATCTGTCTCCAGTCGATCTTACATGGAACATCATCCGACGACAACTCCAGCGTCATGCTCAAAGAGCGTTAACCGTCGCTGTATTGACCGACCACGCAGAACAGGCATGCAATTTCATCCCACAATTTGACATCTGGCACGTTTACATTCACGTTTACATACTTCCATTCAACGTTCTGACGGTTACACCAGCATTTCAAATTTGCAACAGCATATGTCGTGCTTCCATTAACCTGTGATTTTGTAATTTTAATCACTTAAATATATTATATATGTATTCCCAAAATTTCATTAATCTAAATTAATTATTTTTTCTGTCAGTGTATAATGCTTCATGTCAAGATCTAAAGTAACATCATAATCCCAGAAAAAAAAAATTTTTAGCTATTACATGTATGCTCTTCAGCCATATGACATAATACGAGTATATTGTTTGCTATGGCTGGCGATTCTTCTGGATTTTGCACTGGAGCAAAGACTATAAACTGCGAGATAGAGGTGTACCATCACCTTGTAGCTAAGGAAGTTCACTGCACCCCAGACCGTACTCCAGGTGTAGGTCCACTGTGCCTAGCACGCAGACAGATTGATTGCAGGTGCCGAAGTGGCCTTTTCTAATCCACACAAGGCCATCTCTAGCACCGAGGCAGAACCAGCTTTATCAGAAAAAGCAACAGTCCCTCACCCTGCTCTCCAATCAGCTCTCGCTTGACACCAGATGAGCCGCAAATGGTGATCGTTTGGGAGTCAGTCGAATGCAGGCTACATCGCGTCTGGGTCGGAGTTGTCCTTGAAGTAACAGATTTGTTACAGTTTGTTGTGTCACTCCGGTGCCAACTGCTGCCCAAATTGCTGCTGCCGATGCGGTATGTTGCGGCAGAGCCATAACCCGAGCACGACGGTCTTCCCTCTCGGTAGTGCCACATGGCTGTCGAGAGTACGGTCTACTTGCTGCCAAGCATTCTCGTGATCACTGCTGCCAGTAGTCATTTACAATGGCTACTTTGCTGCCGAATATCTCTGTAATATCACAAAAGGAACATCTAGTTTCTTGTAGCCCTATTACACGACCTCAGTGAGGTATTGATAATGACGTCTTTGTCGCCTTAAAGGCATTCTTTACTGACATCAGCTCACCTCGTCCATTGTCAAAGCCAACTAAAGCTGACGATTATTACAGCGTGTATTTAAAGCAAACATGATCTGCATCTTCATAGTCTGCTGAGGTCAGACCTGGAAATTACATCCGGTAGGCCAATGACCCCAAACCTCACGCGCTGCAAATGGTTGAACCGTGCCGAATTCTGGTAGCTTACGTGGCGAAACGATACAGATGGCAGTACCGTAGATACAACAACTACAGAGGGATATCTGAGGAGAGTCCAGGTGAACCTGTGGTTCCTGACGGGGGCAGCAGCATTTTAAGTAGTCGCAGGGACAACATTTTGCATGACTGCTAATCTAGCCTTGTAATGCCAGCAAACTCGGCCTTGCCATGCAGGTACTACAAAGGGAAATTAAAGCCGTTATATTTGCTGAGGGCACGCAGCTCTACTGTAGGACTTAATGATGATGAATCGGGCGAAATATTGTGCAGATAAAACTCTCCCACAGCAGGATACACAAGAGGGGACTACTCAAGAGGATGGCAGGAGAGAGCGTTCAACGTGTCGGAGCGCGGAATTTTAGATCCCTTAATGGGATTGGTAGCTTTAGAGAATTTTAGTAGCGAAATGAATATATTAAAGTAAGGTGTAATGGGAGTTAGTACTGTGCGGTATAGGGACCAACAGAACTTCTGATCAGGTCAGTACTGGCTCATCAACACAAAAACCATAAGACTGGAATAGGCCTAATAATGAATAAGAGAAGCTACTATGGACAGCATAATGAACGACTATCATAACTTAATTAGATACGAAGTCAAAACACATTGCAGTTCAAATGGTTCAAATGGCTCTGAGCACTATGGGACTTAACATCGCAGGTAATCAGTCCCCTAGAACTTAGAACTACTTAAACCTAACTAATCTAAGGACATCACACACATCCATGCCCGAGGCAGGATTCGAACCTGCGACCGTAGCGTACATTGCAGTAGTACGAGTTCATACGCCTACTAGCTCTGCAGATAATGAAGGTATTCAAAGACTACACGATGATCTAAAAGAAATTACTCGGTTCGTTAAGAGAGTCGGGAAATGTAACTATGATGGGGTACTGGAATTCGATAGTAGGAAAAGGAAGGGAAGGAAAAATAATAGGAGCATATGGAATGTGAGGAAGACATGAAAAGGGAAACCACCTGGTAGAATTTTGCACAGAGTATAATTTAATCGTCGCTAACACTTGGTTTAGAGGTCATGCAAGACCTGGGGACACCGGAGGCTTTCGGGTATGTATAATAGTAAGGCACATTTTTAGACTGGATTTGAGTTGCAGAATATTTCCAGTGGCATATGTGGACTCTGATCACAATTTATTTGTTGTAAACTGCAGATTAAAACTGAAGAAATTGTAGAAAGGTAGGAAATTAAGGAGATATGATCTGGATAAACTGAAAGAGGTAGAAGTTGTTGAGGGTTTCAAATGTAACATTAGGCGGCGTTTGTCTGATAAACGGGAAAGTAATGGGAAGCTTTACGCTAAGAAATGGTGAAGTCAACAGATGATCCAATAGGTAAAAGGTAAGGTCTTGTATAAAGCCTTACACAATACACGAGATATTGTCAGAATGAGTAAATACGAAATATTCAGCAAACGAAGCAGGTAAAATGGAAAAAAGTGAGACTGACAGAACGTGCAAAACGGGAAAGAAACAACATGTGAAGTGTAGTGCAATAGTCAGTTGTGACTATTGGAAAGACAGACCTTTGAAGAGGAGAGCTACTGTACGACTGCCAAGAGCTAGATGGCAAGCCAAGCGAAGAAAGGAAAGCTGAATTGGTGAAGAAACACACAGAAGCGATACACATCGGAAACGGACTTTAAAACAGTGTTATAGAAATGTTGAAGACAAAGGGTAAAGATCAGATTGGAGACATGATACTGCGAGAATAATTTGACAGAGCACCGAAAGACCTCAGTAGAAGATATATATGGAGCAGATATACACCGTAAATGAAGACGGCGTTAGAAAAAGAGGGGAGACAATGGGTAAAGATGAGATCGGAGATGTTATACTGGCACAATAATTTGACAGAGCACTGAAAGAGATAAGCAGAAACAAAGACCCTGGAGTACACGACATTCTGTCAGAGTTACTGAGATTCTTTGGAGAGTCAGCAATCACAACTCAGTTCGACCTGTAATGGATGACATATGGGATAGGCGAAATACCTTCAGGCTTGACGAATAATGCACTACTTCGAATTACAAAGAAGGAAGGCGTTGTCAGTTGTGAATACTACCAATCATTAGTTTAATAACTCGAAGTTGCGGATTACTGAACCGAATTAGTTACAAAATAATTTAAAAACTAGTAGAATCTGAGCTCTATAAAGATTTGTTGGGTTTCAGGAGAAATGTAGCGACACGTGAGCGATAGTGACACTACGACGTACACCAGGAAATAAGTTAAAAAAAGGCAAACCTATGTTTATAACATTTGTAGATGTGGAGAAAGTTTTTGACAGTGTTGAATTGAATTCAGTAACAGGGATAAAATACAGGGAACAAAAAGTCTGTTTCGCAAGTTTTGCAGAAACCAGATTGCAAAAATGTGTGTGAAATCTTATGGGACTTAACTGCTAAGGTCATCAGTCCCTAATCTTACACACCACTTAACCTAAATTATCCTAAGGACAAACACACACACCCATGCCCGAAGGAGGACTCGAACCTACGCCGGGACCAGCCGCACAGTCCATGACAGCAGCGCCCTAGACCGCTCGGCTAATCCCGCGCGGCGTAACCAGATTGCAGTTATAAGAATCGGAGGATACGAAAGGAAAGTGTTGCGTATCTCTGACGTTATTTCTCTGTACGTTAAACAAGCAGTGAATGAAATTCAGGTGTAATTAGGAAACGGAATTAAAGTTAATGGAAACGAACACATTTTAAAGTTGGGAAATGACATCGTAATTCTGTCAGACAAAGGAGAGAACGGGCTGTTGAATTGTGTCTAGACAATAATTTATAAAATGTATATCAGCAAATATAAAAATAGTATGCTGTAAATAAATCGGGCCACGCTGAGGGAATTATATTAGGAAATGAGACACAAAAAGTAGTAAATAACTGATGATATCCGAAATAGAGAAAATATAAAATGCAGAAAGGCTCTGAGCACTATGGGACTTAACTTCTGAGGTCATCAGTCCCCTAGAACTTAGAACTACTTAAACCTAACTAACCTAAAGACATCACACACATCCATGTCCAAGGCAGGATTCGAACCTGCGACCGTAGCGGTCGCGCGGTTCCAGACTGTAGCGCCTAGAACCGCTCCGCCACTCCAGAAGGTACTAGTAACAGATGAAAATGACAAATTTGTTAACATCAAATATAAACTGAAGAGTTTAGAAGCCTTTTTCTGAAAGTACTATCCGAAATTTTGCTTCGTTCCTAAGCGAAATGTGGACGATGAACAGTTCACACAATAAGAACAAAAAGAAGCGCTTGAAACGTGTCGCTACTGAGGAACGGTGATTATCGTATGGGTAGATGAGATAACTGCATCACCCCGCTTCCCAGAACTTCTGGAGATAGACGTTGATTGTGGATACTATATCACAGACATAGACCCTTTGACTGTTCAGAGAGCCGGCCGCTGTGGTCTCGCGGTTAAGGCGCTCAGTCCGGAACCGCGCGACTGCTACGGTCGCAGGTTCGAATCCTGCCTCGGGCATGGATGTGTATGATGTCCTTAGGTTAGTTAGGTTTAAGTAGTTCTAAGTTCTAGGGGACTGATGACCACAGATGTTAAGTCCCATAGTGCTCAGAGCCATTTGAACCATTTGAAATGTTCAGAGATGTCACTAAACCCGTCCAAAGACGTAAACAAAAATGCACGAGCACCACCTATTAGACGGAGGGGCTCCGACAGCCAATCAGTTCCAGTCGTTCCACCAGGAAGGAGGTACACGGCTCTTGTTGTTCGTAGTTCAACCATGCCTAGACGGTGAATACAGCGGTTCGATCGCGTCCGCACTGTTTCTTTGTGCCAGGAAGGGCTCTAAACAAAGGAAGTGTCCAGGCAGCTCGGAGTGAACCAGAGCGATGTTGTTCAGACATGGAGGAGATAGAGAGAGACAGGAACTGTCGATAACATGCCTCGCTCAGGCAGCCCAGGGACTACTACTGCAGTGGATGATCGCTACCTACGGATTATGGCTCGGAGGAACCCTGAAAGCAACGCCACCATGTTGAATAATGCTTTTTGTGGCCACAGAAGGTCGTGTTACGACTCAAACTGTGCGCAATAGACTGCATGATGCGCAACTTCACTCCCGACGTCTATTGCGAGGTCCATCTTTGCACCCACGAAACCATGTAGCGTGGTACAGATGGACCCAACAACATGCCGAGTGGACCGCTCAGGATTGGCATCACATTCTTTTCACCCATGAGTGTCGGATATGCCTTCAACCAGACGTGTTTGGAGGCAACCCGGTCAGGCTGAACGCCTTAGACACAGTGTGCAGCGAGTGCAGCAAGGTGGAGGTTCCCCGCTGTTTTGGGGTGGCATTATGTGGGGCCGACGTACGCCGCTGATGGTCATGGAAGGCGCCGTAACGGCTGTACGATACGTGAACACCATCCTCCAACCGATAGTGCAACCATATCGGCAGCAAATTGGCAAGGCATTCGTCTTGATTGCCGACAGTTCCCGCCCCCATCGTGCACATCTTGTGAATGACTTCCTTCAGGCTAACGACATCGCTCGACTAGCATGGCCAGCGTGTTCTCCAGATATGAACCCTATCGAACATGCCTGGGATAGATTGAAAACGGCTGTTTATGGACGACGTGATCCACCACCCACTCTGCGGAGGTATCTACGCCGAATTGCCGTTGGACCAACAGTGCCTTGATGAACTTGTGGATAGTATGCCACGACAAATAAAGGCATGCATCAATGGAAGAGAACATGCTACTGGGTATTAGAGGTACCGGTGTGTACAGCGATCTGGACCACCACCTCTGAAGGTCTCGCTGTATAATGGTACAACATGCAATGTATGGTTTTTATGAGAAACAAAAAGGGCGGAAATGATGATTATGTTGATCTCTGTTCCAATTTTCTGTACAGATTCCGGAACTGTCGAAACCGAGGTGATGCTAAACTTATTTTGATGTGTGCATATTTTTTTGAACAGGAAGGTTTTAGTCTCACCCTGTAATATAAAGTAGCTATGTAGCCCCTGCACATTGCTTAGTGAGTCGGGCGACCTGCTTTGTTCGGGCACATGGCTAGAGGCTCACGTTTGCAGACTGCGGAAGACGCGGGAAACCCGTGCAGGCAGCGTAATTTGCGTACTTCCCGCTTGCTGCGGCTGTGAGATCAGCAGGCGGGGCAGGTTCCTGTCTCTGTCCATATTGTGCACAATCCAGCAAGTGATAACTGACGTATACCCGGTCTCGCAGTTGTGTTAATGCGAGCGTGCGAAACTCTGAGGTAGAACACGAGAACCATGCGCCAGGGTGATTTTACGAGCGTGCGGATCTCGATCAGCAACTCAAAACACTTTGAGCAGGATCTTGTAGGAGAGCAGATAACGACACACTTGGTCAGAGGTTCCCAACCTCTCTGATTCATTACCTCTGACCAAGATGCTACGTCATTCAATAGCCTGAACGAAGATTGGGGCCCAATTAAACACTATACTGAAAAGAAAACAACACTCCTATTTATAAATTGACAAATAATTTATAACACTTAGTTCACGTTCATACAAACGAAACTCACTTTTTTTACGTTTTTCACTATAGCAAGTAACAATGAAACCAAAGTATGTCTGATTATCTTTATTTATAACAATTTTTTTAATATTTTGACTAAAGTTCAGTCTTGATCACACCATTTATGTTTCAGTCACATAGGTAACCGGTTTCGGTTATTTTTACATAACCGTCATCAGATCCATGGCTCCCTTAGGATGGTAGGCGGAGCTCTCCTCAGCTGCTAGGAAGTCAACTGACTTCGTAGCAGCTGAGGAGAGCTCCGCCTACCATCCTAAGGGAGCCATGGATCTGACGACGGTTATGTAAAAATAACCGAAACCAGTTACCTATGTGACTGAAACATAAATGGTGTGATCAAGACTGAACTTTAGTCAAAATATAATAATCTATTGATCACTGTATTCCAAAAATGTTTACCAAAATTTTATTTTTTTTGGATTTGATTTGTTGTCCACAGTCGCACACCGTAAAGTTGCGTGCAAAGTTCGTTTAGATTCTCACTTTTGTCTTGATTGCTACCGCAGTCGAAGGTTAACTGTCACATCTCTGTGGCGGATGAATCGGTATTGAAACAAACAGTACTGCTGAAATGCCGAGTAGCTCACTCAATAAACGTCATAATTTGGTGAACAAATGGCGTTAATATTTCGTGTTTCAGGATAACCGAGCATCAGATACGAAGGACATCACGCTGTTCAGATGAACTGAAAGTATATGTCGAGTACATAACCACCAGAGGCACCTCAACGTATACTTTCAGTTCACCAGAATAGCGTTATCTATTTGATATTTGATGATGGGTTATCCCGAAACGCGTTATATTAAAGTAATGTGTCCAACAACTGATGACGTTTCATTAAGTGACCTATTCAGCACTGTTCGTCTTATGCAATATGGTCGCATTCTTCCTGTATGACGTATTGGCACAACTTAAATTCTTAAGAGTTCTTCCAATAATAATAGCTACTAAGCACGAATTTTTCGGTAAAATAATGCCAGTTCTGTTTCATGGAAATCAGTTTATCAGCGCGTTACCTGTCTAGGTCCAAAAAATAGTACTTCCACTCGTTTCACTACCTGAAAATATTCCTTCTTTTATAGAAACCGGTCTCAGGACCTAGGTATTCACTTGCCAACTTTACAAATCAGAAAAGTACTTACTGTTATAATCTCTTGCTGATGACGAGTGAGCCGGCCGTTGTGGCCGAGCGGTCCTGGGCGCTTCAGTCTGGAACCGTGCGACCGCTACGGTCGCAGGTTCAAATCCTGCCTCGGGCATGGATGTGTGTGATGTGTTAGTTAGTTAGGTTTAAGTAGTTCTAAGTTCTAGGGGACTGATGACCCCCGATGTTAAGTCCCATAGTGCTCAGAGCCATTTGAACCATTTCTTTGATGACGAGAGATAGCTGCTGTAAATGAATCGAAAAGTAAAAATAGCTTTTAGTGCTCTCGGTAAATTAAATAAATTTTCAAATGAAGCTTTTGCTGTGTGTGAAGCTGAATGATACAAAAAACCCATGTCACCAATTTTTACTCATGACGATGAGACTAGGTCTTTTAACATGAATTGATTAAAATGTGATGGCGACCTAATGACTAGTGGAAAAACGCGTGGTGAAAATTGTTGGGAGGCACAGAAAAGCAAGTAAATGGACTACAATGTAAAACGTAGCCATGACAATGGCGAAAAACAGGCATGTGGGCTGGACTCTAGCCAGGAAATTGGATGCCAGATGCAACAAGGAAGCTCTCTTCCTGATTCCAAGAAATAACAGAAGTCAAAGAAGACAGACAAATGGAAGGTAGCCAGAAGACATTAAAAACATGCTGGAGGAAGAGGGACTCATATCACTGAACACTGTAATGCATGGAGGTACATAGAGGAAGGCTTTTATTCCGCAGTGGATGTCAGATGACTGGGTATGGTGATCTGTTATACGGTGTTATTCACATACAACCGGTACGCCTCATGTACCAGTTATCCTCTCTAGTCGAATTGCTTGTGAAATGTCATGGAAGTCCTTGGCCACCACTTCCAGAATCTCTCATAATCAGACAGCAATGCGTGAAGCCTTCGGTGATCACCATAGCAGAATAATGTCAAGTGATCGTTCACAGAACCCAAAGAAATTCTGGTCGTATATAAAAGCTGTTAGTGGGACCAAAGTTAGTGTCCAGTCCCTAGTGAAAGAGAGGAACTGAAATTGAGTGTAGCAAAGCAAAAGCTAAAATGCTTAACTCCATTTTCAAATGTTACTTTACACAGGAAACCCCTGGAGAATTGCCCCAATTTAATCTTCGAACCGCTGAAAAGGTGAATAAAATAAGTATTCGTGTCAGTGGTGTTGAGAAACAGATGAAATCGTTAAAAATGTACAAAGCTCCAGAGTCCGACGGAATCCCTGCCGGATTGCACATGGAATTTGTGGCTGAATTAGCCCCTCTTCTAACTGTAATCTATCGCAGATCCCTCGAACAAATTCCGTGCCCAGTTCCTGAATAAAGGCACGGGTCACACCCGTCTACAAGAAGGGTAATAGAAGTGACCCAGAAAACTACCGTCCAATATCCTTGACATCGATTTGTTGTAGAATCTTAGAACATATTCTGAGCTCTAACATGAGGTATCATTAACAGAATGACATCCTCAATGCAAACAAGCATGGATTTCGAAACATCTGTCGCGTGAAACCGAACTCGCACTTTTTTCACATGGCGTACCGAAAGCTTTGGATCAAGGCAGTCAGGTAGATGCAGTATTTATTGATTTCTGGAAAACATTTGACTCAGTCCCACACCTCCGTTTATTGTCGAAAGTACGATCATATGAGGTATCATGTGAAATTTGTGACTGGAGTGAGGCCGCGCGGGATTAGCCGAGCGGTCTGAGGCGCTGCAGGCATGGACTGTGCGGTGGAGGTTCGAGTCCTTCCTCGGGCATGGGTGTGTGTGTTTGTCCTTAGGATACTTTAGGTTAAGTAGTGTGTAAGCTTAGGGACTGATGACCTTAGCAGTTAAGTCGCATAAGATTTCACACACATTTGAACATTTGTGACTGGATTGAGGGCTTTTTAATGGGGAGGACGCAGCATGTTATCTTGGATGGAGAGTCAATGTGAGATGTAGAAATAACTTCATGTGTACCCAAGGGAAGTGTGTTGGGACTCTTGCTGTTCATGTTGTATGTTAATGACCTTTCGGACAATATTAATAGTAAAATCAGGCTTTTTGCAGATGATGCAGCTATCTATAATGAAGTACTATCTGAAAGAAGCTGCATAAGTATTCAGTCATATCCTGACAAAATTTCTAAGTGGTGCAGAGATTGGCAATTTGCTGTATGTGTTCAGACATGTAAAATTTTGCACTCCAGAAAAGGAAAAAAACGTACTAACATCAATGAGTCATTGTTGGAATCGGCCAACTAATTCAAATATCTCTGTGTAACACTTTGTGGGGATGTGAAATAGAATGATCGCATAGGTTCAGTAATGGGTAAAGCAGGTGGTAGACTTGATTTCGGTTTATTGGTAGAATACTGCGGAAGTGCAGTCAATCTACAAAGGAGATTGCTTACAAATCACTCATGCGACCGGTTCTAAAATATTGCTCAGGTGTATGGGAAGCGTACCAGATAGGACTAACAGGGGGTATTGATTGTATATAGAGAAAGGCAGCACGAAAGGTCACAGGTTTCTTTAACACGTGGGAGAGTGTCACAGAGATACTGATCGAACTGAACTGGAAGAATCTTGAAAACAGACGGAAACTATCCCAAGAAAGTCTATTGACAAAGTTTCAAGGCCCAGATGTAAGTAATTACTCTAGGAATATACTACAACCCGTATCGCCCACACAGGGATCGTGAGGATAAGATTAGAATAATTACTGCACACATAGAGGCATTCAAACAATCACTTTTCCCGCGCTCCATAATGAATGGGACCGGAAGGAACCCTAATAACTGGTGCAGTGGGACGTACCCTCTGCAGCACACGTCACGGTGGTTTGCAGAGTAGAGATGTAGATGTAGCTACAAGTTTCTTAACGTCGCTGTCATCTATTCTTTCTTGGTTATTTCATTCTTACTTGGATCTCGGTCGAGCAGCATACCGGTTTTATGGGGACACCCTGTATCTTAAGAGTCTACAGCAATCGTGATAATAAGGTTTAGTGTCACTGAATCATCAGTGAACTCATTTTTTTACTCTTCAAAAAATTTCATTTTACCTTAAGGGGGAAACAATTCCCAGGTTGGGAATCACTGCACTACATAGATAAATACTTAGTACAACATCTAGAACCACTAAACCCTTCCCCTCCACCCCCAGTTGCTTAAAGAATCGAACTCGCTTGTGTCAAAAAGCTTCAGATGTCTGATTACTTTACAAATGAATTAAAGCGTTAAATATTTGACGTATCATTCAAGCACTCCCTTTCAAGATAAGCTGTTTTTGCAAGCATCTCTATGTTTATGACTGACATCTTATCAACTATTTGCCGCACATTGACACAGTTTTGGTGTTGGACTCAGTGGTATGTGGCGTCAGGCAACACATTTGCAGCTCTGAGATGAACAGAACAACACTCTTCAATCAAACAAATTACGGTAGACTCTATTACGAAATACATTTGAACAATGTTCCTCAAAAAGCCAGAATTTGAAGGAATTCAACACTGACTTGCGTAGAGTTCTTACATAAGTAATGTAAGGTGGAGTTCTTACATGAGTAGTGTAAGCTTCATAATTACGATACAGAATAAAATCCCCAGAAAATAACTCTATATAGTTAACAGGAAGCAATAGTAATAATCCCATGTACCAAATAACAAAACAATATCTACCCTTATAAAGACAGGGGCGTGCGTAAATGAGATAAAGTGAACTCAGTTTGGGGGCGGACTGTGCACGTGGGTAATGGCACAGGGAAACCCCAATTAACATTAATAAAAGAAGACCCAGCTGCAGCGCAGAAAGAAGTAAGTCGAGAACAATGTAATACATTTTACATAAACACAGCCGAGACCGTGTGTGAGTGGCTAGACAGCATTAATTAGGCTAGCAGCGACTCGACAAGAAAAATAAAAATTCACCAATAACGAGGAAGCCGTTGACTGAAGCCATACTGTGTGAAGTGGAAGAGACTCGGTGGGGAGAGTCACATCATATAAAAGCATTTTTGAGAACTACATTAACAAACAGAGCTCTCTCGTCTCGCCTGTTGTTGTTGTGGTCTTCAGTCCTGAGACTGGTTTGATGCAGCTCTCCATGCTACTCTATCCTGTGCAAGCTTCTTCATCTCCCAGTACCTACTGCAACCTACATCCTTCTGTATCTGTTTAATGTATTCATCTCTTGGTCTCCCTCTACGATTTTTGCCCTCCACACTGCCCTCCAATGCTAAATTGGTGATCCCTTGATGCCTCAGAACATGCCCTACCAACCGATCCCTTCTTCCGATCAAGTTGTGCCACAAACTTCTCTTCTCCCCAATCCTATTCAATACTTCCTCATTAGTTAAGTGATCTACCCATCTAATCTTCAGCATTCTTCTGTAGCACCACATTTAGAGAGCTTCTATTCTCTTCTTGTCCAAACCATTTATCGTCCATGTTTCACTTCCATACATGGCTACACTCCATACAAATACTCTCAGAAACGACTTCCTGACACTTAAATCAATACTCGATGTTAACAAATTTCTCTTCTTCAGAAACGCTTTCCTTGCCATTGCCAGTCTACATTTTATATCCTCTCTACTTCGACCATCATCAGTTATTTTGCTCCCCAAATAGCAAAACTCCTTGACTACTTTAAGCGTCTCATTTCCTAATCTAATACCCTCGACTTACTTCGACTACATTCCATTATCCTCGTTTTGTTTTTGTTGATGTTCATCTTATATCCTCCTTTCAAGACACTATCCATTCCATTCAACTGCTCTTCCAAGTCCTTTGCTGTCTCTAAGAGAATTACAATGTCATCGGCGAACCTCAAAGTTTTTATTTCTTCTCCATGGATTTAATACCTATTCCGAATTTTTCTTTTGTTTCCTTTACTGCTTGCTCAATATACAGATTGAACAACATCGGGGAGAGGCTACATCCCTGTCTCACTCCCTTCCCAACCACTGCTTCCCTTTGATGTCCCTCAACGCTTATAACTGCCATCTGGCTTCTGTACAAATTGTAAATAGCTTTTTGCTCCCTGTATTTTACCCCTGCGACCTTCAGAAAACCTATGTGTGGAAAAATATCGAAGACGTTGAGACCTTTACGTCTGTGAAGTGAGGGCGGTACGCTTCACGTATCGTGGAGACAGATGTAAAGCGGTAGTTCATATTTCTGTGGGAATTTTTGTGGGCAGAGCATTGTTCACGTCGCTCCATCTCTTAGCGAGTGTGCAACAGCCACTATTTCGACTAGGGAAAATTTAATGTTCTGCGGAACGCAGGAAAGTTGAGATTGAGTGATTCAGTCAAGGCCAGAGTAGAGAATCAGCGTTTCAGATCCAGCACGGAGACAAATCCGCTGCAGTTCCTGATTGGTAATGTACCAACACGCATTAGGCGACATTAAACATTGAGTCAAGATTTTGCTCACTGTGTACGCTTTGAATATAGAATTTCAAGAGTTGAATACTAACATACCCTCCAATGAGTACATGAGAGTTTGATTAGTTTAAAAGATAAAATTTCATTCTTCACCAACTTAGTCCATTGAACAGCTACGGCAACGTAGATGTAAATATCACAGATGAAGATTTAATTGTTTTGCTAGTTATAATATTCTCATACATAGAGATAGAGATTTAATAATCACATATTCAATGTCTAAATGTTAATTATTTTGTTGAGAGTTGAAAGTAATTGAACGTGCTTGTTATGTATCACTTGAACCCTGAAAGCAGTGATAAATTAAATGTAGAATGAAAAAGAAAGAGGTTGAGTTGTCATTTTAGAAAAAATCCCGTACTCTCATTCGTATCAATTTGTGCATTCTTGATATCTCACAGCAGAATTTCTAATTAATTTGAGACGATGCGCACCTAACATTAGCGGTATTACAGGGCCAAAATTAATAGCAATGTGGGATGTCTGTTCACCACCCTGGGCTCGGGAAGACAGTAAGATACGTTATCCACTTGCACGCGATCACAAAATAGCTTTACCTACCAGAACTTTACACAAAATAACTACATGTTACAGTAGGAATTCCTCTGAGTAAGGAGAACCATATAGCCTTCAAGGGATTTCTTGAAAAGTACTGCTATGCCAATGTCCGATGAGAGTACTTTAAGAAAAAATTACGTGGAGCCTGTTTACCCCATAAACCACAGAAATATTCAAGGAGACGGTGTCTGACTGCTACGTGGGTATCATTTTGGATGAAACCATAGACTCCATGAACGATATGTTTGGAACATTTTAGATTTTTCATTAATAGGAAGAGCGTTAAGCTCATGTTGTTGAAAAGGTGAGAGTTGCTGAAAGTCAGTGCCAGTACAGTAATGTAATCAGTCATGGACTAACAAAAACAGTGGCCTAGAGTTCTCGAGTTCAAAAGCGTTTTTCTGGTGATTATGGAGCTGGCTCTATATATAGTTTCAGTTATTAACCAATTGAAACCTTTGTTCCCTAATCACTATTGTTGATGTAATCATCTTGAGATATTCAGCAACTATTTAGATAATTACAATAATTCTCATTTGTTATTCAGTGTCAGTGGCACATTTTTAATTAGTTGACATGTTTCAGTCGCTCTGGATGCTATTCAGATTTTAAAAGTTGCGTCAGCAACATGTCTACTCAGAACCACATATCAGACACTGATACGTGTTTCTGAGTAGACATGACAGGTTGCTGACGCAACTTCTTAGATATGAAGATGATCCAGAGTGATCGAAACATGTAGTCTAATTGAAAATGTGCACCTGAGACGGAACAATAAATGAGAATTACCATAATTGGTTCCCATGCTTGCGGCATGCTTGGGCCACGCCCTTAACAAGGTATGCGAATATACAAGAAGCGAGTATGACAATGCTAATCAGTTCATTTCTGCCCTGAGGAAGACAGTACTGAAAACTCCGAGACGTGTTGTTGTCAACACGGAAGCCACTAGGTTGCCCCTTCCAAATTTCCCGGCTATTACGTGCTGCGAATCTTGAATTAAGTGTAGTGCTATGTTGTGTGAGAATTTTGACAACATGAATGACGTTGTGCTTCCTTTGGATCTTTCCGACACAGATACAATCTCTAAGGCACAGAAACTTCCGCTACCGGAGAAAGTATATAATTTGCAGAAAGAACTATTTTGTGTCCATAGGTAGGCAGGAATGCATTAATGTAAATCCCTTAGAAAAAAGGTTCTACTAAGCTCTGCCCGAACAGGTCTCAGAAGGCCCAACAGTACTGACCGACCGCCGTGTCATCCTCAGGATATCGACGTCACTGGACGCGAATAAGAAGATGCATGTGGTCAGCACACTGCAGTGGGAGACTTGAGATGAAATAAGACAGAAGGGATAGATAACGTTCCAATGGAATTTCTAAGAGCATTAGGGGAAGTGGCAACAAAATTACTATTCAGGTTGGTGTGTAGAATCTATGAAACTGTGAGCTAACATCAGACTTCCGGTAAAAACATATTATCCACACAATCCCGATGTTGGAAGGGTACATGAGTGGGAGAAGTACCACACAATCAGCTTAGCAGCTCATGCCTCCAAACTGCTGACAAGAATACGAGTGATGTACAGAAGAATGGAAAGGCAAAGGCATCAGACAGGCAGTTCAGACTTTGTGAAAGATGATGGAAGCAAGAGTGAAGAAAAAACTAAGACACGTTAACAGGATTGGTGACCCAGAAAATTCTTTTCACAATGCAAAATGGTGCAAGAAATTAGAAATTCTGAGAAAAGTAGGGGTAAGCTGTAGGGAGGGACGGGTAATATACTGTGCACAAGAGCCAAGAGAGAACAAAAGACTGGAAGGTCAAAAACTAAGTGCTCAGATTAAAAAGGGTGTACGGCAAGGATGTAGTCTTTCGCCCCTACCTATACAGCGAAGAAGCAATGACGGAAATAAAAGAAAGGTTCAAATATGGGATTAAAACTCAAGGTGAAAGGCTGTCAGTGATAAGGTTCGCCGCTGATGGCATTGCTATCCTCAGTGAAAGTGAACAAGAATTACAGAATCTGTTGAACAGATCGAACGGTCCAATGAGTAGGTATATGGATTGAAAGTGAAGGGCAGAAAGACGAACTTATGAAAATAGCGAGTAGTTTAACATCAAAATTGGGGATCACGAAGAAGACGGAGTTAATGAAGTCTGCTACTTTGGAAGCAAAACAACCCATGACGGACAAAGCACGGAGGACATAAAAAGCATATTAGCACAGGCAAAGAGGGCACTTCTAGCCGAAAGAATGCCTTAATTTGAGGAAGAAATATCTCAGAATGTACATCTGGAGCACAGCACTGCATGGTAGTGAAACAACGGACTGTGGGAAAACCGGAACAAAAGAGAATCGAAGTGTTCTCAGATGCGATGCTACAGAAGAATGCTGAAAATCAGGTGGCGTGATAAAATGAGGAGTGAGGAGTTTTTCAGCAGAATTTACAGAGAAAGGAACATATGGAAAACACTGAGAGGAAGACGGGACAGGATAATAGAACACGTGATAAGGTATCAGAGAATAACCTCCATCATGATGCTAGAGGGTAACAATTGTAGAGGACGACAGTGTTGTGTTGGCAGAAGAGCCAACACCGTGGAGGCCGAAATGCACGCGTTTTAGCTCACGCAGGCTGGCGTGAGGAGGGAAGAACTATACTGACGTGAGGTCTGGAACATGACAACGGAATGAGAATTCAGAAAGCGGACGTAATTAGATACTTAACTTTAATCCATTAATGATGAACGTCGCTCTTGACGGTACATGATTCACAATATTATCTGTTCAGAAGACATATAGTAACTGAATATGGCGCCTTGCTAGGTCGTAGCAAATGACGTAGCTGAAGGCTATGCTAAACTGTCGTCTCTGCAAATGAGAGCGTATGTAGGCAGTGAACCATCGCTAGCAAAGTCGGCTGTACAACTGGGGCGAGTGCTAGGGAGTCTCTCTAGACTAGACCTGGCGTGTGGCGGCGCTCGGTCTGCAATCACCGATAGTGGCGACATGCGGGTCCGACGTATACTAACGGACCGCGGCCGATTTAAAGGCTACCACCTAGCAAGTGTGGTGTCTGGCGGTGACACCACAGACAGAGACTGGAATACAACCAGAAGTTAATTGAGGATGTAAGGTAAAAGTAAGGTAAAAGTGCTACTCTGAGATGAAGAGGTTGGCGCAGGAGAGGAAATCGTGGTGGCCACATCTGATCCGTGAGAAGACTGGGGACTATCTATGAATATTTTTTTAAAAAATTACAAGTACATGACTGGTACTATTAAACGATTAGGTGTTGAAAAGGAAAAGCAATGGGACTTGTTTTTGTTTTCGTGTGGGAGCAACTAGATGACCTTGCCAAAGATAGACTTGAGTGTTTTTGGTATGTTCATCCTTTTGATTGGAGCTCTTGGGGACCACTGTCGATCACTATTGTAAGATAATGTAACGCCTACAGCCGTCCTTAGGATCTTATTTACTGTGTAGCTACCAGTTTCGGCGCTTCAGTGCACCGTCTTCAGGCCTTAGTTGATGCTGCAGGCATTATCACGTTCCACATAGTGGCTGCGTCAGTGGACAGCATAACTGGTTTACGCAGACTATATGTAACTGTGATGTCAGCTCTCCACAGTTACAGACAATTTGCCTAAACCCGTTACGTTGGCCACTGTTGCAGCGTATATATGGATCGTGATAACCACTTCACCATCAACGAAGGCTTGAAAATGACGCACTGAAGCCCCGAAACTGGTAGTTTCACAATAAATAAAATCATAAGGACGGCTCTAGACGTTTCATTTTCTTACAAACTTAGTCTTTAGAGGAATCCGGTTGTTGAGAAATTTGTTCCACCTGTAGAGTTGGTTGATTTCGAGGAAGGGACCAAACAGCGAGGTCATCGGTTTCATCGGATTAGGGAAGGAAGTCGGCCCTACCCTTTCGAAGGAACCATCCCAGTATTTGCTAAAAATGGTTCAAATGGCTCTAAGCTGAGGTCATCAGTCCCCTAGACTAAGAACTATTTAAACCTTACTAACCTAAGGACATTGTAAGATGGCAAGAACTATGCCCCTTACATGAAGTTATTAAAGATCACCTAACTCACGTTGAGCGAATAGTAGGGCTGAACAAAAATGACTGACAAGGCACAATGTATCTTGTAGAGGGTATAGTATGGACGTCTTGGAATAATTAATGTCGGGTGATGGTTTTAAAGTAATTCACACAACATGAAACTTTGTGGAAACGCGTCAATTTACTGGAGGCTAGTTTATCCCACGGAGTTGAGCATGGCCGGCTGGGGAACGGCAAAGGGAAGCGACAATAGGTAGCTTAGAGAGGCTCAAGCTCTGAGAAAGCGGTAACGGGGCACAGCCTCCAACTGCCTTAAGATGAGTAACACTGAGTGGGTGATTGACCCCATGCTGGTGTACCGGGAAGCAGATGGAGAACTTGTACAGCTGTTGATAAATGTCCGTCGTCCCGTTTTCAGTGCAACATGCGAGTAAGTCGCACAAAGCTACGGTGGAGTGGTCAACAGAGGCCAAAATATGTGTGTTCATGACTATAGCAACTTCACGCTGAATTCACGGTCCGCAGAGTCTGAAGTAAATCAGGTGAAGAGCGACAGAATGAAATACGCTGGCCTCCGATGGGAACATAGGACCAAGGAATTTGAAGTACTCTCCTGGGAGTCAGAATTCCGGAAAAATTGGTGTTTTGTGCAGACGCTAACCTTGATGGGTGGCCTGGGAGGAGCTAAATAACAGAAGTTGAGAGGAAGGGAAATTTTGTGGGAATTTGTTCACTTCCCAGAGCAGGCATTGGTTGGCACTGGGAAGCAACGCATATTTAGCGTGACTTCCACTGCAATTGGCGTAAGTGATTTTGCTGGAGGGGAAACCGAGGCAAAGAGCGGACTGGGAGAAGTCTCCATAGTTGTCTTCCATTCCCAGCTTGCCTAGGGTGGATGTGGCGTTCTTTACCCAGCTTGCCTGAGAAAGACTTAGCATCTCTGCAGTTTAGGACTTAGCAAACGGAACGATTGAGCTTGGAGATAGTAAGTTTTGGTTCAGCTATGTACGGAGCAAGATAGCTAGAAGTGAATAGACGAGTGCAGCCTTGCAGCACCACGAGGTCAGCCGACGTCCGCATAACGACGACGCCCCGCCACGCTGAGTTCGGTGATATTGCGCCCGCTCCGGCCACTGATTAATTTGTTGGATCACGTTGGCAAAGTTTCCACAAGGGTTTCCTGGGCCGTGTATTGTAGAATTCTTCTCGCACTTCTACGCCTGGGTCAGTCGATGGGAATTACTTTTGATTTATCGCGCTTTACTCCACACGAAAGCAATTTATTACCACTGCCTGTTAGGAGAGTCATGTAATGTGATGATTGAAGGTCGTGAGTTAAAATAAATCTGTGCTAATCGACTGCACCTGTTTTCAATCAAGTAGTTGAAATCCCAAGTCGCTTTCTTAATTAATTTTATGTTCAACATTTGCATCTGGTGTTCAATAGCTGAATATAACATCAATTTGCACCCCTTTTTAATTAAAAGGGATCAATTCTGAATCAATAAATGTCAACACTGCCACCGCAGTTCAATCAGGAGTTCAAATGGTTCAAATGGCTCTGAGCACTATGGGACTTAACATCTGTGGTCATCAGTCCCCTAGAACTTAGAACTACTTAAACCTAACTAACCGAAGGACATCACACACATCCATGCCCGAGGCAGGATTCGAACCTGCGACCAGAGCAGCAATGTGGTTCCAGACTGAAGCACCAAGAACCGCTCGGCCACAACGGCCAGCCCGGCATTTGCCTGAAGCGATTTAGGGAAATCACGGAAAATCCAGATCTGGATGGCCGGATGCGGGATTGAACCATCGTCCTCCCGAATGCGAGTCCAGTGTGCTAACCACTGCACCACCTCTCTTGGTCCATCTGCAGATGTGGCATTCCGAGTAGATATGATGTTTGTGCCTGATCATAGGATTACATTCTGCTATGAGAAAATGCAATCTTTAAAATATTATAGTCACTTATCATGACTTATTTGATACCCCTCGTATCTATCGCTTGCGCCTTTGTCCCGCATTTTGCGCGGGGTTGGCGTGGTTAAATCGGATTTGGCATGTTAATGTGAAGGGGTGGCCGGATGCCCTTCCTGCTGCCACCCCGTACTCCCTGGGATGGAATCAGAGTACCCCATCTGTCTGTGTCTAGTGCAAATCATGGAAAAGTGCGGATGTATTTCAAATGCCTGTGAGTTGTGTAATTGAGGCGGGACGTGGGGACCAGCCTGGTATTCACCAAGAGGGATGTGGAAAACCGCCTAAAAACCACATCCAGGCAGGCCAGCACACCGGCCCTAGTCGTTAATCCGGCGGGCGGATTCGATTTGGGGCTGGCGCATACCCGAGTCTACGAAGCAGCGCATTAGCGCTCTTTTTTTCTGTCTTCTTCCTTTTTTTTAATAATCTGTATAGAACAAACTAACGGTACATATATATACACGATGCAAGAGTTCTTCAAGGAACCATTTAAACATATACAAATGATTGTTAGTTAAACAAAAAATATTAGAAAAACATTAAATACAACAAAATATAACAAATTTGGCTTCTTCCTTTTTTTTCATTAATTTTTTTGGTCGATGCATGAGAACGTGGAAAAGGGTGTTGCATCACGTGACAGGTAGGCATGGCACACCCCAACTTTGAGAGGGGTCAACGAAGACGCTGCGGAGATAACCGGCAAAAGTTTGTCGGTAAGATGGTTTTCGGGTGAGGGTACTATGCGCGTTCACAGCTTTGTACCAGAAGTCAAGGACTGTATGCGGAGCACTCTGGAAGAGGTATTCTAAAGCCCGTCCTCGAAACCAGATTAGGGTATGGTGCTTAGCAAGAGGGTAGTGAAATGTCTGGGGCAACAACAGGAAATCGGGGGTTACCGTCGTTGGTGAGGCACGGAGGTAAAAGCCCACGATTCGTTGGATGAGGAGCCATACGTTTTGTTTCAGGGGGCACGTAAGACGGTGCTCGGCGGTGTCTTCGAGCTGACAGGGCAGAGTGGGAAGGTGGCCAGTCCTATGCGATAAAGTCGACTATTAATCTGGAATTTGCCATAGACTAAAATGTACCAGAGTGCAGACACAGACGACGGTAAAAAGTGTGCATGCGCACACCCCCAAACCATTCGCCAGTTAATGTCAGGGTGCTGTAGCACCATGGGGTCGCAAGGGTTGGACAGCGTAAACAAACGATAATATTCTTTAGTACGGGGAGGGCGGGTGACTGGAAGATCGGCCCGAACGTAGCTGAGTTCTATGAAACAACTGGCGATGTGGTACAATAATGGAGATATAGTTGCCACGTTGATCGGTGGATCGAGAGAAGCTAGTCGGAGGACATCTAAGAGACTGCGTGTTAAGGACGGGACCGGGCCCTGCCAGTGCCGCAACAGAATATGGACAAAGAGTGCAGAAGATCGTGCCCGCACGTTGACGAGTCGGAGGCCACCTTTTGTAGGAGGCAGTGTTAGAGTATTGTAGTGGACGTTGAAAATTGCCCATGCTGACACGAAATATCCAAAGGCTGATTGGATGCGGCGGCCAAGGAGTAACGGCATTGGGAGGATCTGGGCGACGTGTACCAGTTTAGGGGCGACACACATGTTGACATAGGACACACGTTGGAGTTGGTTTAAGGTACGGTGCACTTGACCGCGTACATGGTGCCGAATCGACTGCAAAAGCCGCCGGTAAGCGAGGGGCACTGTGCGGCGTGTAGAGCTCGTAAATTCGATACCCGAGTAACGAAGGGTGGTACTGACTGGGAGTGGGGTCGGCACCATAGCCGGGAGGCCGCGCCCAATGTGCATCACAGTCGATTTACAGACATTAAGAATGCTACCAGAAAGACGTCCATACTGGTGGATCCATTGGATGGCGTCATTGAGTTCCGTGGAGGAGCAGGTGAGAAAGAGGAGGTCGTTCGCATAAATCCTGCAGTGAAAGGTGTAGTCACGTAAAGTGAGACCCTGCAGTTTAGACGTAAGACCAATGATGAGTGAAGCGCTCTCGGCTAACCTGGCGGGTGATTTGATACCCCTCGAATATTAATAATAAATGTTTTGTTTCCTACTTCACAGTTTTCGTTCTGGAGAGAGAAAGAGAGAGAGAGAGAGAGAGAGAGAGAGAGCGATAAAGTTTGCAGTCACAGTGTACTTTGCGTCTAGCACGAACACGATAGCAGACACAGAGCCACGCAAAGCCCTGTGTGGGCGAACGCCGGCAGCGCTAGCTGCCTCTGTTCCACCGCACCATACCACCCAGCTGTTGATCAGTGCGAAACGACGCCCCAGGCGCTGCTACGTACAGTGGTGGTACAGCACTGTGCGGTCGCCGCGGCAGGCGGCTGCGTTCCCGGCCAATCACAACGCGGCGCGCAGAGTCTTGGTCCTTGTTGCGCCAATAATGATCTCCGGGGCGGCTATTAGCATGCAAATGCGTGGACCAGCGCCCCGCCGCGCCGACACGCGCTCCTGGTAGCGTGCTATTTGCATAACAAGGCGCCGCGGACGCACCGGCAGGCAGCCTGGGCCCGGTACTACACATCCCGTCTTGCCTTGTGCACCCTCCGAGGAACAGCGCGCGACCGTAATCCATACCAATTAGCCCCTTCATCTCCGCTCCTTGCCCTCTCGCGTGCCGGACGGAGTGGCCGAGCGGCCGCGCGACCGCTACGATCGCAGGTTCGAATCCTGCCTCGGGCATGGATGTGTGTGATGTCCTTAGGTTGATTAGGTTTAAGTAGTTCTAAGTTTTAGGGGACTGATGACCTCAGAAGTTAAGTCCCATAATGCTCAGAGCCCTTTGAACCCTTGAGCCCCTCACGCGTGTGTCACTGCTGGGAATGTATGGCTTGGTGAGGCTAGCTGTGATGTCGGCCTCGGGGAGGGCAACAACATTGCGCTTACGTCCAAAAAAACAGATGTTTTGGGTTTGTGCCGAGGATTATAGTGCCTTTAAAATTGTTTGCGACTTTTGTCGTACCGAACGAGGTGGCGCAGTGGTTAGCACACAGGACTCGCATTCTGGAGGACGACAGTTCAAACCAGCGCCCGGCAATCCTGACTTTTCCGTGATTTCTCTAAATCGCTTAAGGCAAATGCCGGGATGGTTCCTTTGAAAGGGCATGGCCGACTTCCTTCTCCGTCCTTCCCTAATCCGATGGGACCGAAGACTCTGTTGTTTCGTCACTCCACCCCCCCCCCCCCCCCCAAATCAACCAACCAACCAAACTTTGACGTTTGGCTTACTGGAGGGGGAATGTCTGCCTCACCAGAGGGGAGGTGAAACAGTTGCCCAAGTAGTACAGGGCGACAATTATTGAACTATATTGTGAGATTGTCTGCACTTTGCGTCTGCACGGCGAGTGTAATAATGTGTGCAAACCTAGCTTACCACCTGAGCGCGCAAATGGACAAACCATATGAACTGTCTTCTCAAGCTCCCAGTGTTAAACAGACATTCTATACATTGATAGTGACTGGGCCAAATATCTCACGAAATAAGCATCAAACGAAAAAACTACAAAGAACGAAACTCGTCTAGATTGAAGGGGGAAACCAGATGGCGCTATGGTTGGCCCGCTAGATGGCGCTGCCATAGGTCAAACGGATATCAACTGCGTTTTTTAAAATAGGAACCCCCATTTTTTATTACATATTCGTGTAGTACGTAAAGAAATATGAATGTTCTAGTTGGACCACTTTTTTCACTTTGTGATAGATGGCGCTGTAATAGTCACAAACGTATAAGTAGGAGGTATCACGTAACATTCCGCCAGTGCGGACGGTATTTGCTTCGTGATACATTCCTCGCGCTAAAATGGACCGTTTACCAATTGCGGTAAAGGTCGATATCGTGTTGATGTATGGCTATTGTGATCAAAATGCCTAACGGGCTTGCGCTATGTATGCTGCTCGGTATCATGGACTACATCATCCGAGTGTCCGGGACGTTCGCCGGATAGTTACATTATTTAAGGAAACAGGAAGTGTTCAGCCATATGTGAAATCTCAACCACGACCTGCAACAAATGATGCCCAAGTAGGTATTATAGCTGCTTTCGTGGCTAATCCGCACATCAGTAGCAGACAAATTGTGCAAGATTCGGGAATCTCAAAAACGTGAGAATGCTACATCAACATCGATTGCACCCGTACCATATTTCTGTGCACCAGGAATTGCATGGCGACGACTTTGAACATCGTGCACAGTTCTGCCACTAGGTACAAGAAAAATTGCGGGACGATAAAAGATTTTTTGCACGCGTTCTATTTAGCGACGAAGCGTCATTCACCAACAGTGGTAACGTAAACCGGTATGATATGCACTATTGGGCAACGGAAAATCCATGATTGCTGCGACAATTGGAACATCAGCGACCTTGGCGGGTTAATGTATGGTGCGGCATTATGGGACGAAGGATAACTGGTCCCCATTTTATCGAGAGGAATCTAAATGATGCAGTGTATGCTGATTTCCTGCGTAATGTTCTACCGATGTTACTGCAAGATGTTTCTCTGCATGACAGAATGGCTATGTACTTCGAACATGATGGATGTCCGGCACATAGCTCGCTTGCGGTTGAAGCGGTATTGAATAGCATATTTCATTAAGGTGCATTGGTCGTCGAAGCATCATACCATGGCCCGCACGTACACCGGATCTGACGTGCCCGGATTTCTTTCTGTGGGGAAAGTTGAAGGATATTTGCTATCGTGATCCACCAACAACGCCTGACAACATGCGTAAGCGCATGTGTGAACATTACGAAGGCGAACTACTCGCTGTTGAGAGGAATGTCGTTACACGTATTGCCAAATGCATTGAGGTTGACGGACATCATTTTGAGCATTTACTGCATTAATGTGGTATTTACAGGTAATCATGCTGTAACAGCATGCGTTCTCAAAAATGATAAGTTCACAATGGTACGTGTATCAAATTGGAACAACCGAAATAGAATTTTCAAATGTACCTACGTTCTATATTTTTATTTAAGAAACCTACCTGTTACCAACTGTTCGTCTAAAATTTTGAGCCATATATTTCTGACTATTACAGAGCCATCTACCACAAAGCGAAAAAAGTGGTCCAACTAAAACGTTCGTATTTCTTTACGTACTACACGAATATGTAATAAAAATGGGGGTTCCTATTCAAAAAAAAAAAAAAAACGTAGTTGATATCCGTTTGAGCTATGGTAACGCCATCTAGCGGGCCAACCATAGCGACATCTGGTTTTCCTCTTCAAGCTAGACGAGTTTCGTTCTTTGTAGTTTTTTCGTTTGTTGCTTATTTCGTGAGATATTTGGCCCAGTCACTATCACTGGACCACCCTGTATAAATATGAACCTGGCCCTGTAAGTCAGCTAACATCATGTGCGGATCGTAACAAAAATCATTATAAATGCTGCTGTCAGTTGACTATAATGCAGGAATTAATGAAAGTGGAAGTTTGGGGTCTATTCTAGAAAGACAAAACAGCTATTCCCTTTTTTATTCTACATACAATTTATCAACTGTGCTTTGAGGAGTCAAGTGATACACAACAATCATATTCAATTACTTTTGACACTCAATAACAAAATATTTAACTTTTGGAAATACTGAACTGACGATTATTAAAATCGTTATCCCTACATATGACAATTTTTTTATCACGGGAAAGAATGATTAAAATCTTCATTAGCTCATTTACATCCATGATGTCATAGCTGGTCAATACACTGAGTTGGAACTCTCTTGTACTCAATGTAGGTTAGTATCCTAGCTTTCGATATTCGATGGTCAAAGTGTACGCAAGTTGGAGTGAGCAAAGATATCAACTCAACATTTACTGTGGCCTAATACCTGATGGTACTTTACCAAGCGGCATCTTCAATGGTTTTGTCTCCGAGCTGGATCTGAAACGCTAATTCCCTACTCTGGCCTTGACTGAATTCACTCTGTATCAACTTTCCTGAATTCCGTATAACGTTAAATTTTCCCTAGTCGAAATACTGGCTGTTGCACACTCGCTAAGGGGTGGAGCGACGTGCACAATTTCTTTGCCTGCAAAAATTCCCGCAGGAATAATTAACTACCTCTTTGCTATCAGTTACCATGATACGTGAAGAGTATCGTCTACATTTGCAGAAAGCAAAGCTCTCAACCCCCTCATTATTTTTCTCACACTTGTGCGGTCCGCCGTGAGACGAGAGAGATACCTAGAAATTTTAGTTCTTAAAATGCTTTTCTATAATGGGGATCTCCCCATCCTGTCGCGTCTGTATCGCCCAGTATGGCTTCAGTCAATCGCTGTCCCTCTAGAGGTGAATTTTATTTTTCTTGCCTGGTCGCAGCAAAGCCCTGTTAAAGCCGACCAGCCACTTACCCTCGGTCCCCTCCGTATTTACGTTAAAAGGGATAATGTATTGTTCTGGCCTTATCCCTTTCTGCGCTGAAGCTCGCCCTTCTGTCGTTAAGTGGGGTTTCCTGATGCCATTAACCGCTTGCTCCTTTCGTCTCCAAAATGCGTTTCACTTTAACTTTTTTATTTTTTATTTATTGGTAGATATTGTTTTGTTAGTTTTCGGTAGATGAGATTACTACAATTGCTTTTTCTTGATATAATATAATTATTATTTTCTGAGGATCTCATACTGTATCGTACTATCGTTGTGGATCAAACTCATGTAAGGTCCGTAAAATCCGGACGACTTATTCATTACAAACTACGGCGTACACACACTGTATTCAACATGTAAACGTCACTGCAGATATTCGGATTTGGGTTATGACGTGTTCATATGCCTGCCATCATTGGTGATGATGTGGCACAGACACGAAGAGCGAAATTCTGCATGATCCGATGAAGTGTCGGAACATTGATGCGTCGATGACCTCCTGAATGGCTGTTTTAGGCTCATAAATGGTTTTGGGGCTATTGCTGTAGACCCTGTCTTTAACATAAACCCACAAAAAAGGAGTCACAAGTGTTCAGATCCGAAGAATATGGCGGCCAATCGAGGCCCATGCCAGTGGCCTCTGGGTACCCCAGAGCCAGAATGCGGTCCCCAGAGCGCTCCTCCAGGGTATCAAACACTCTACTGCTCGATGGGGTCGCGGACCGACTTGCACGAACCACATCTCGTCAAAATCAGGCCACTTTGGATAATGCGGATGAAATCATCTTCCAAAACCTTCACACACCGTTCGGTAGTCACAGTTCCATCAAGGAATATCGCACCGATTGCTCCGTGACTGGACACTGCATATCACACAGTCACCAGTTGAGGGTGAAGAGACTTCTCGATTGTGAAATGCGGATTCTCAGTCCCCAAAAAGCGCCAGTTTGCTTGTTGACGAACCCGTTCAAATGAAAATGACGGACAAGAACAAGACTCATATACATGCCCATACTAATTCCCATCATGCCCCGCGGCGAACCGTGCAGTTTGAACGTCCTAACGCAAACCGTTAAGAAGCTATGACGATTTTATTTAATATATTTCAATAATTGTCACCCTGTGTCAACAATGGCGATCCTGCTTTCACTACCAGGCCGACAGCCGTCAAATTGATATAAAGCGCTATTGTTGTGTCGACGTAGATAAACAGTACCATGCGCTGTTGAGCGATAGATGCATCTAAGTTCGTCAGCTCTCATAATGTGGTATCTTTTGGCGTTTAAGTGTTCTACAGTCGTCAGATATTCTGAACAAGACTTTTTGATTTGGTGTCGCATTAACAACAGCGTTTCATTACATGGAGGTATATATACAAAGATGGCGAAATTACAACCATAACAATGGCGAAGACTTCCAGTCTCAGAGGTATTTCGTTATGTTCATGTACGTGCCAGTATTAACCTACAAAATGCTAATTTTACATTACTTACTATTTACATTAAAAGAGAACTGGTTAAAGTTAAGATAAACAGATACAGTAGTCAGTTATATAGTGTTGCTGCAGTGTTATTATGTGTAATGAATCGCATACATATACATAAAAAATGCGTTATACAGTTTTCGCTGCAGCAAGATCATAAGCCGTCTGCACTGGAATATAATGGCGCGGACTCTTCATCGTAAGTAACCGAAACATCTTCCCTTTAATAATTTGTTTATATCACTTAAAATCTTTGTAAGGCACAATTACAGTTAAAAAGACATTGTCTCACATCTTGTTTGGCTGTAGGGCACGATCACTCTACGTAAATTTCGTCAGTTAGGGAAACAAACGGCGAAAGCTAATGTAAAACGTGAACTAGCCGTCTGAAGATGAACCTGTCGATTCGAAACCGGTAACCGCGCTATTCAAATAAATAAATAGCATTGTAAAAAGTGGTTGGTTGCTGTTATTTTCTGGCCGGCCGGAGTGGCCGAGCGGTTAAAGGCGCTACAGTCTGGAACCGTACGACCACTACGGTCGCAGGTTCGAATCCTGCCTCGGGCATGGATGTGTGTGATGTCCTTAGGTTAGTTAGGTTTAAGTAGTTCAAAGTTCTAGGGGACTTATGACCACAGCAATTGAGTCCCATAGTGCTCAGAGCCATTTTTTTTTTTTGTTATTTTCTGTGTAAGAGTCAGCCTATATTTTGCACACAACCACAGGTTCAAAATGTCAGTTTTTGTTAAAATAGCACAAAGATATGTTCCATTGGATACAGTTGAACCTAGCCTGTATAAGACGAAGTTGATGGAACTTGTAGAGCTGCAAGAGCCAAAAAATCTACGTTACGAGATTGACGAAATGGATATGGCTAAAGGACATAATGAATCAGGCTTTCTCCGTATTTTGCTCATATAAATCCGATTGAGAATATACGCGCCGTTGTGAAAATTAATGTGGCAAGAAATAAGAAGATTACGCTCACCGTGATTGAAACGTTGACTAAAGAAGGCATTGGAAATGTTACGGTACAGGCCTAGTCACATTGTGTCAGCTACACCAAGAAGGTAATTGAGGTGACATGGATTCATGAACTGTGACGAGTTTTTAGGAGTAGGTAATTTCTCTTGTTGCCGTGCTAAATTCTTCTTTTGCCAAAACACAGCACAGTTTAGAAATATTCATCTCACTATCACTATAATCCAGTTGAAATTGCGACAGAATCCTGAAACAGTGTATTATTAAACTATCCCATTCCCAGAAAAAAAATAAACGTGTACGTTCTTCACTTATATTGTTAGAAAACCCACAGCAATTCTCTTTTCACCTTCTATCGATGGACTTCTCTTACACTAGTTCACTGAAAAACGGTGTTGCTTGAATATCACAGTAAATATTAAAGTTTCGCCTTTTAGCCATGTAGCAAAATATTCACCCCTTTTTGTATTATCATTTCCCAAATTCTTGATTCGATACCTGACGTTTTCTACATATGAGGGATTTGTGAATATTTCATTCTGCCGTATCACTGGCGCAAGCGTTTGTAACAGAGCACTGTACATACATTCCATTTCTTCGAGATTCGAGACAGGTTACGATATCCTTTAAAGTTTAAGGAGTACTTCAATATGTTAGCTACATTTCATACATAGCAACATATAACCTAACACGCTTTAAACGCAAATTAAAAGTGACATCTATTTTTCACTGCAAACTTTAAGAATCTCTTGCAGTAATTTACGTAATATTGAAGTACCACAGTAACTGCGACCAATAGCGAAATGTTAGGCAGTTCATCACGAAGATGACGAATTAAACTACAAGATGCCCAGTACTCAGTTTATTACTGAATGTGTTGCTGTGGTCATCAGTCCAAAGACTGGTCTGATGCACCTCTACATGCTACTCTATCCTGTGCAAGCCCCTTCATCTCCGAGTAACTACTGCAACATACATCCTTGTGAATCTGCTTACTGTATTCATCCTCTACGATTTTTCCCCCAAGCTTCCCTCCAATGTCCTACCAACCGATCAAGATGTACCACAAATTTCTCTTCTCCCCAATTCTATTCAGTACCTCCTCATTAGTTAGATGATGTACCCATCTAATCTTCATCATTCTTCTGCAGCACCACGTTCCAAAAGCTTCTATTCTCTTCGTGTCTAAACTGTTTATCGTCCATGTTTCACTTCCATATGTGGCCACACTCCATACAAATGCTTTCAGAAAGGACTTCCTGACACTTAAATCTATACTCGGTGTTAAAAAATTTCTTTTCTCCACGAACGCCTTTCTTGTCATTGCCAGTCTACATTCTATATTCTCCCTACTTCGACCATCCTCAGTTATTTTGCTTCCCAAATAGCAAAAGTCATCTACAACTTTGAGTGTCTCATTTCCTAATGTAATTACCTCAACTTTATCTGATTCAGTTCGGCTACATTCCATTATGCTCGTCTTGCTTTTGTTGATGTTCATTTAATGTCCTCTTTCCAAACACTATCCATTCCGTTTAACTGCTCTTCCAAGTCGTTTGCTGCTTCTGACAGAATTACAATTTCATCGGAAAGCCTCAAAGTTTTTATTTCTTTAATGCCTACTCCAAATTTTTTATTTTGTTTCCTTTACTGCTTGCTCAATATATAGACTGAATAACATCGGAAATACGCTCATTCCCTTCGGAACCACTGCTTCCTTTTCGTGCCCCTCGACTATTGTAACTGCCACCTGGTTTCTATAAAATTGTAAATAACCTTTTGCTCCCTGTATTCTAGCACTGCCACCGTTAGAATTTGAAAGAGAGTATTCCAGTCAATATTTTCAAAAGCTTTCTCAAAGTCTACAAATGCTATAAACGTGGGTTTGGCTTTCCATAACCTATCTTCTATGAGAAGTCGTAGGGTCAGTAATGCTTCGCGTATTCCTAAACTGATCTTTTCGCAGGTCGATTTCTACCTGTTTTTCCACTCTTCTGTGAAGTATTCGTGTTAGTATTTTGCAACCGTAACTTATTAAACTGATAGTTCAGTAATTTTCACACCTGTCAGCATCTTCTTTCTTTGGAATTGGAATTATTATATTCTTCTTGAAGTCTGAGGGTATTTCCCCTGTCTCATACATCTTGCTCACCAGATGGAAGAGTTTTGTCATGGATGGCTCTCCCAAGTCTATCATTAGCTCTGACAGAATGTTGTCTACTCCTGGGGCTTTGTTTCGACATGAGTCTTTCAGTGCTTTGTCAGTTTCTTCATGCAGTATCTTATCTCCCTTCTCATCTTCAATTGCATCGTCTTTCCTTTCCCTAAAATTCAGAAAAAGTACATCTCGCTTGTATAGATCCTCTATATACTCCTTCCTCCTTTCTGCTTCCCTTCTTTGCTTGTGGCTGCTTTTCCATCTAAGTTGTTGGTATTCATGCAGGTGGTTTTCTTATCCAAAGGTCTCTTTAATTTTCCTGTAGGCAGCATCTGTCTTTTCCTTAGTGATACATGCTTCCACATCCTTACATTTGTTCTAAAGCCATTGGTGCTTAGCCATTTTGCACCTCCAGTGTATCTCATTTTTCAGACGTTTGTATTGCCTTTCGCTTGCTTCATTTATTGCATTTTTGTTTTTCTCCTTTCATCAGTTAAATTCAATATCTCTTCTGTTACACAAGGATTTCTACTAGCCCTCGTCTTTTACCTACTTAGTCCTCTGCTGCCTTCACTATTTCATCTCTCAAAGCTATCCATTCTTCTTTATTTCTTTCCCTCATTCTTGTCAATCGTTGTCTAATGCTCTCTCTGAAACTCTCTACGACCTCTGGTTCTTTCACTTTATCTAGGTTCCATCTCCTTGCCGGCCGGGGTGTCCGAGCCGATCTAGGCGCTACAGTCTGGAACCGTTCGACCGCTACGGTCACAGGTCCGAATCCAGCCTCGGGCATGGATGTGTGTGATGTCCTTAGGTTAGTTGGGTTTAAGTAGTTCTAAGTTCTAGGGGACTGATGACCTCAGAAGTTAAGCCCCATAGTGCTCAGAGCCATTTGAACCATTTTTTTCCATCTCCTTAAATTACTGCCTTTCTGCAGTTTCTTCATTTTTAATGTACAGTTCATAACCAATAAATTTTGATCAGAGTCCACATCTACTTCTGGAAACGTCTTACAAATTAAGACCTGGCTCCGAAATCTCTGTCTTACCATTATATAATCAATCTCCAGGTCTCTTCCACGTGTACAACCTTATCCATGATTCCTAAACCAAGTGTTAGCTATGATTAATTTATGTTCTGTGAAAAATTTTACCACGCGGCTTCCTCTTTCACTCCTTATCCCCAATCCATATTCATGTACTTTTCCTTCTCTACCTCTCCCTGCTATTGCATTCCAATTCCCCATGACTATTAAATTTTCGTCTCCTTTAAATATCTGAATAATTTCTTTTATCCCATCATACATTTCCTCAATCTCCTCCTCATTGCGGATCTAGTTGGGATATAAACTTGTACTATTACTAAATAGTTTCTTTGAAATAGTTTGAGAAAGATTGCAGATCGGTCGGCTTGCGCCACTTTCTGTCCATGCAGTCAAGCGACAGAGCCAGGTTCCTCGCCGAGTAGGCGAGTATTTTCGTCACTTGTTGACGCACTCAGTACATGCTGGCCTCCAGTCGCTCCGTGCTGAACTGTCAAAAGTCAAAATCAATTTTAAACGCACTACAGTGATTCACGATCCAATCGGCAGTCGGCGCTAGTGTTGTTGACACATTCCTGCAGCATCGGAGTGCACACGAAACTGCAAAGTAGCCGAATGCAGCGGCACAGTGAGGCGAGGGGTGATTTCAAGTGACAGTGGAAACATCTGGATTGGGACGAGGAAGCAGCGATAGTATGGAGCCAGCATCGGGGACCATGGGTCTCGTTGGTATGACGGGACATTGCGTGCAGAGGTCGGATACTGATGGTGCGCCGTCTGGTCTTCAAATGGTTCAAATGGCTCTGAGCACTATGGGACTTAACATCTATGGTCATCAGTCCCCTAGAACTTAAAACTACTTAAACCTAACTAACCTAATGACATCACACAACACCCAGTCATCACGAGGCAGAGAAAATCCCTGACCCCGCCGGGAATCGAACCCGGGAACCCGGGCGTGGGAAGTGAGAACGCTACCGCACGCCGTCCGGTCTCTTTTACACCCTGCCCTGGGGTGGCCGGTTTGGGACCCGCGAGCAGCGGCGTCTGGGAAGGCGGGTGACAGTCACCTGCTGCCGGGGGTAGCGGCGTGAGGAAGAGAGAGAGAGAGAGTGTGTGTGTGTGTGTGTGTGTGTGTGTGTGTGTGTGTGTGAGTGTGTGTGGAGGATTGTGGGAAGCTAAAGGAGCCTCAGAGCAGACTTATTCGAAATCTATTCATTTTCTTTTTTTTTTTTTTTTTTGTTACTATGCTGCCGATGATTTTCCATGTACGAATTATCTTTAGTACCTGCTACTCGGACAACGACTGTCTCTATTACGATAGTGAAGGAAGCTGTATAAATGTGCCACGGCCGGGACTTGGTTATTAGGCAGGGAAGCTGACCATTACACCACCGCAGCACTATGGTCAACATTGCTGCACGAACTACCTAATTAGAATGCCCTCCCCAACACAAACTTCAATTCATATCTTTAGGTTATTTTACCCCTAAATTCACTCTATTGAGGCGACTCTCTGGCATTGGAATAGCACCCCAGCTTTGGACGTAATGGGGAACTCCTGTACCTCAGGTGATCGTATAGATCTTATAATTGAATTTACCTCGATACATTTAAGTCTCATCTCCATCTACGATAAATATGAGTCTCCAATGTCTACTACATTACTACTGGAGACGGGATTTGTGGCTCCCTGTCCGACAAGTATGATGAAGTACGTGGCTCGACACCTGTTTCAGTATAAGTTTCACTTGTCAAACACGTATCGTCATCATTGTACTCCTCATGTACATCGTCCGCACAATCGAGCGTCTACGACACTACACGTTCCACCCACTGACCTTGCAGAAAAGCTGTTTCATCTGCCACTTTTTTCTCACTGTGCAAAATTCCTTCTGACGAAATGTCAACTTCGGCAACTGTTGTTGTAGACATAATGCAGTGTTTGCTTTGTTTAGCGTTGCCATTGCTTTGCGTTGTATCAACATGACTAGCGCTGTAGCACTACAAACAATACTGTTGGACGAACATCCGCAACTGAGCATTAAACAAGAAGTTGAAAATACCGCTTCAGTTGTAAATTTCTTTTATTGTCACGACCGGTTTCTGGCTCTCATAAGCCCATCCTCAGGTGTCGCCAGGCTCATAGGTATCTGTTGTTGTTGTTTTGCTTTTCAGTCCTGAGACTGGTTTGATGCAGCTCTCCACGCTACTCTATCCTGTGGAAGCTTCTTCATCTCCCAATACCTACTGCAACCTACATCCTTCTGAATGTGCTTAGTGTATTCGTCTCTTGGTCTCCCTCTACGATTTTTACCCTCCACGCAGCCCTCAAATACTAAACTGGTGATCCCTTGATGCCTAAGAACATATCCTACCAACCGATCCCTTCTTCTAGTCAAGTTGCGCCACAAACTCCTCTTTTCCCCAATTCTGTACAATACCTCCTCATTAGTTATGTGATCTACCCATCTAATCTTCAGCATTCTTCTGTAGCACCACATTTCAAAAGCTTCTACTCTCTTCTTGTGCAAACTATTTATCGTCCATGTTTCACTTCCATACATGGCTACACTCCATACAAATACTTTCAGAAACGACTTCCTGACACTTAAATCTATACTCGATGTTAACAAATTTCTCTTCTTCAGAAACGCTTTCTTTGCCATTGCCAGTCTACATTTTATATCCTCTCTACTTCGACCATCATCAGTTATTTTGTTCCCCAAATAGCAAATATCTTTTACTACTTTAAGTGTTTCATTTCCTAATGTAATTCCCTCAGCACCACCCGACTTAATTAAATTAAATTCCATTATCCTCGTTTTGCTTTTGTTGATGTTCATCATATATCCTCCTTTCAAGACAATGGCTTCAAATGGCTCTGAGCACTAAGGGACTTAACTTCTGAGGTCATCAGTCCCCTAGAACTTAGAACTACTTAAACCTAACTAACCTAAGGACATCACGCACATCCTTGCCCGAGGCAGGATTCGAACCTGCGACCTTAGCGGTCGCGCAGTTCCAGACTGTAGCGCCTAGAACCGCTCGGCCACCTTTCAAGACACTGTCCATTCCGTTCAACTGCTCTTCCAAGTCCTTTGCTGTCTCTGACAGAATTACAATGTCAAAATTTTTATTTCTTCTCCATGTAATTTAATACGCACTCTGCATTTTTCTGTGGTTTCCTTTACTGGTTGCTCAATGATTGGATAACATCGGGGAGAGGCTACAACCTTGTCTCACTCCGTTCCCAGCTACTGCTACCCTTTCATGCCTCTCGCCTCTTATAACTGCCCTCTGGTTTCTGCACAAATTGTAAATAGCCTTTCGCTCCCTATATTTTACCCCTGCCACCTTTAGAATTTGAAAGAGAGTATTCTAGTCAACGTTGTCAAAAGCTTTGTCTAAGTCTACAAATGCTAGAAACGTAGGTTTATCTTTCCTTAATCTATCTTCTAAGATATGTCGTAGGGTCAGTACTGCCTCACGTGTTCCAATATTTCTACGGAATCTAAACTGATCGTCTCCTAGATAGGCTTAAACCAGTTTTTCCATTCGTCTGCAAAGAATTCGCGTTAGTATTTTGCAGCCGTGACTTATTAAACTGATAGTTCGGTAATTTTCACATCTGTCAAGACCTGCTTTCTTTGGGATTGGAATTATTATATTCTTCTTGAAGTCTGAGGGTATTTCGCGTGTCTCATGCATCTTGCTCAGCAGATGGTAGAGTTTTGCCAGAGCTGGCTCTCCCGAGGCCATCAGTAGTTCTAATGGAACGTTGTCTACTCCGGCTTAGGTCTTTCAGTGCTCTGTCAAACACTTCACGCAGTATCATATCTCCCATTTCATCTTCATCTACATCCTCTTCCATTTCCATAATATTATCCTCAAGTACATCGCCATTGTATAGATTATATGCCGCAGCCTCATACTCTGTTTACAATTGAATACCTCCAATGCCGCCCCCTTCTGCCACTAGCAGCTAATCTGTGATTGCATGATAGACAATATGTGGGGCGTAGAATGCCGTAAACATCATTTGCCTTTTGCGACCTCGCAGTCAAGAGGTTCCTCGTGTGGCGGGCGGCAGCGTTAAAAGCGGAGTGGGAATCTTAACGTGGCCAGCAATGGGAATAGCCTTGTGGGGTCTGGGTCTGACCTTCTAATCAACATGAGGCATCCCACATCTGCACCAACGTACGTACCGCACAAGACATCGTATGACTGCATAGAGGAGGGTACCCTTTGCTACTACTAGAAATGAGGGACAGATGAAGGTCTGTATGCTTTCTTACGAGCCCTAGTCGCTTTTATCTTATCTTTGTGGTCCTTACGCGAAATGTACGTTCGTTCTGCAATCAACTTCAAATGATGGTTTTCTAAATTTTCTCAAAAGCGTTTTGCGTGAAGAATGTCGTTTTCCTTCCAGGGGTTTCTGTTTGAAATGTTTATTTGACGCCACAAATGGTCGTCAAGCCACAGTCACTAAAACAACAAGATTTTTGAAAGGTTACATAAATAGTTTCGACGCACTGAATCGTCATTTTCAAATGTAATCACAAACCTGGAAAACTGCAGTAATAAATGCAGCCACATTACTTAGTGTATTTTTCGTAATATTTGAAATAAGTGTGGTTCCAATTATTAATCGAGTTTTCCAGATTTGCGACATTTCTTTAGTGTATTTTTCGTAATATTTGAAAGAAGTGCGGGTGCAATTATTAATGCAGCTTCCCAGGTTTGTGATTACATTTGAAAATGACGACTCAGTGCGTCGAAGCTAGTTATTGTAATATTCAGAAAAATATTCACGACAGCATTGTGTGTGGAATTTGAGCAAATATTCTCGTGATATTAACAAAAAGGACTTCATCGATACTAAAATAAAAATAAATAATTATTATCAGTGATATAATTTAAACTTCTGTAAAAATCATATCTCAGACAATACTCATGGAAAGAGATAATGGAAAACTTCATCTTATGTTATCTGTGATTCTTCTAGAATAATACTTCTTGTTCGAACAGTTGTCATGATCGGACGTGACTGATGTCTCGTAACACAGAGGTCTGTAAAAAACTGTATTATGTTGTTCATTAACATTTGAAAAATAGAGTTTCTGTGTCACTGAAATGAATTTTCTTTGTTTAAAGTTTTATTTTATTGTATTTCTCGTCCTATATAAATGTTTTCTGCTCAGCTACAAAGGAGCGCAGCTATTAGCGCTATTGATCTACAGCGCGGTTTATTGGTAAATGCTGAATAATAATCGATTAACATTGAGAAATATTTTCAAATGTTAATGCATATAGTGAAAGTACAAAAAGATTTGAGTTGGGTTGGGTTAGGTTGTTTGGGGAAGGAGACCAGACAGCCAGGTTATCGGTCTCATCGGATTAGGGAAGGACGGGGAAGGAAATTGGCCGTGACCTTCCAAAGGAACCATCCCGGCATTTGCCTGTAGCGATTTAGGGAAATCACGGAAAACCTATATCTGGATGGCCCGACGAGGGACTGAACCGTCGTCCTCCCGAATGCGAGTCCAGTGTGCTAGCCACTGCGCCACGTCGCTCGGTCAAAAAGATTTAAAATGAAACTTCCTGGCAGATTAAAACTGTGTGCCGGACCGAGACTCGAACTCGGGACCTTTGTCTTTCGCGGGCAAATGCTCTACTAACTGGGCTACCCAAGCACGACTCACGCCCCGTCCTCACACCTTCTGGAAGATTTAATATATTTGTTAGTAGTGAAACAGGGCCTGAAGCAGAATTGATAAGTGATTGTCTTATGCTAGCCGCCATCTTAGTGAGATATTGCAGCGGCAGTTTTAAATTCATTTTCTGTACGGACATAAATGTTATTGGTCATAATTGCATTAATAATTGTCTATTGGTGGTCCAGGACCCGCTTTGAGGAAGTAAATTCGAATTAGATTGTGAATAATCTTCAAATATAGAGCAAATAGCATCTTACGTGATATAAATTCTTATCTGCTGATGTATGAAGCCTGGTTATTTCGTAACAACTTTTATGAAATATTTTGACAGGAAAAATACATTAGTGTTGTGTGCATGTGGTATTGTGTGACAAAACTGTTCATTTTGATTAAAGTAAAGCCGCCTCGAATAACAGAAGCGTTGAATTCGATAAACGATCTGCAACTTAGTGCCATTTACACACGTTCCCAAGTGGAAATTTCTCTAGTAAAATAACGATCATTAGCCGGGAAAAACAGTGTTTAAATAAAGCCTCATGTTACACTGATAATAAGTAATTAATTTTATTGTGATCTTGATGAAATTATACAACGCGCAAACAAAACACAATACTTCGCACGCCACATTATGTAACCTTTTAAAAATTTTATTGTTTTAATGAATGTGGCTTGACGGCCATTTATGATGTCAAATAAACATTCTAAATTTCATTCACTCCATTCCTTGATGACAGCTATGTCCAAATACAACATTCCCGTTTGCGTTCACGAAATATTTCCGTAAAATCTAGGAGCCCACCTCTGAATTCCTTCGATGTCTTGCTTTATTCTGACCTGATGGTGACGTCAAACACTCGACCAGTAGTCAAGAATGGGTGGTACTAGTGTCCTATATGGAGTCTCCTTTACACATGAACCATACTTTACTAAAATTATCCCAATAAACGGAAGTCAACGATCCGCCTTTCAACTTCCCTACTACAATACATACATTGTCGTTCCATTTCATATCGCTCTGCAACGTTACGCCTAGATATTTAATCGTCTTGATTGTGTCAGGTAGCACACTACTAATGCTGTATTCGAACATTAAGCATTTGTTTTTCCTACTCGTCTGAATTAACGTACATATTTCTAAATTTAGAGCAAGCTGCCATTCGTCAAAGTAACCAGAAATTTCGTGTAAGTCGTATTCTCCTACAGTCACTCAACGACTATACCACAGCGTCATTAGCAAACACCAGCAGATTGATGCCCAGCCGCGCAGTCTGGGGCGTCTTGTCACGGTCCGCACGGCTCTCCCCGTCGGAGGTTCGAGTCCACGCTCGGGCATGGGTGTGTGTGTTGTCCATAGCTTAAGTTAGCTTCAGTTAGATTAAGTAGTGGGTAAGCTTAGGGACAGACCTAAGCAGTTTAGTCCCATAAGATTTTACCACAAATTTACAAATTTTATTGCTGCCCACCATGTCTTTCAGATCATGTTAATGGAGCCGTGACACCAGAGTAGGGTGTGCTGAATAGAGACAGGCAGAGGTATGTAGTGTATTTCGCGCTGACAGAATGGACTGCAAGCACACTAATAAAGATTTGACATTTGCGGAATTACTTCTCAGCCATGCCCTCAAGGAGAAAAAGGTTAATTTTTTTTATTTTAATCTCTTCGTTAGCTATTGGGAAAAACATGACCAAAAAACACGGCAATATCTCTGTTTCAGTCGTCCGCCATTTTGTATTTTTTTCAAATTTGAGAAACCTCTGCTATTAATCCGTGTGCAATATGCTATAGATTAAGAAAACTGTTTTTGATTTCAGATAAGATTTGCAGACTGCTGGACTTACTTGTGGACGCATTTAATTTTTTAGAGAGTAATTTTTAACTCCTCGAAAATGATGATTGAATTTCTAAAAAAATTCAGAAAACATTGTCCAGGAATCAATAGGCCATGTCTAAAACTGTTTTTTATTCCAGTCTTTGATCACAATATGAATTGTTTTGACGATGATCGGTTTCAGTCAGTAATGACCATCCTCAAACCTTTCCTACACCATATCCTAAACTGCTAAGGCAGTAATGGCATCGTCAAAACATATAAGCATACTCAGCACAGCATCGTCACATAGTTCTAAACTAAGGTGTAGAATAGGCCCCATCGTCCACACAGTCATTTTTGCATCACTTTAGGACATGGCGTAGAAAATATCTGAGGATGATGATTACTGACTGAAACCGGTCATCGTCAAAAGAATTGACATTGTGATCAAAGACTGGAATAAAAAACATTTGGCAGTATTGTATCACTGTTCATATACGCGACTATGTCGCAGCTGGTGAATGTCTAAAAAGTATACATAGATGGCATCATTAGTTTTTCCAAAACATATCGTAAAAAAACTCTTATTTTGGAGGCTGACTGAGGGGAATTGGCCCTTAAAATCTACGTTATTTTCTCATCAATCGACCTTAAATGATTTACTTTTCTGTCCTCTACATTGATATACCTGTTTCGATTATTGTACTATTTTTTGCCAGCATTTACTATTATCCCTTGTTGTATTAGTTTTGGGCCTTTGTATATCGCCACTAATTATTTTTCGCTGTTGCATATTTGGCTAAACCTAACTACTTCACTTTTCTTACCGTTCCTTCGAGCTGATATAGTTATTACGCTTGAAATGTTGAAACGTCTCTGTTACGTTCGTTTCATACTATATCACGTGTATTTCGTGCTGTCACGCTCAATTATTTGTAATTTAGTTTCGTACGTCGTGTTTGCCCCCATTGAGTGGTGTACAACTACATTAAAGTATCAATTTTTCCAGTAAGTATCTAATCCTATATATGATAACTGAATTTTGTGCTCCCAAATTTCCTTTCTCTCTTTATCATCTGTATGAATGAGTGAGTGAGTGTGTTTGTTGAATTTGTCTTTTATATGGTGTCAGTACAGTATCTGGCTGTCTGCTGTGGTAACAACAGTGCAGCCAACGTAGCTTTCTCTGTCAAAAAGATTTGCACCATTTCGGTTGTAATTCGACAGTAATTAAGTTGGTGGCTGAAAGGGCCCCTCTGGTCTCTTAGGGCTACATGGGGGATGTTCGTTGCAGGGATAGTGTGCTCCCGTCATTCTTGACTGGACCTTTGATGAGTTGGTTCAAATGGTTCAAATGGCTCTGAGCACTATGGGACTCAACTGCTGAGGTCATTAGTCCCCTAGAACTTAGAACTAGTTAAACCTAACTAACCTAAGGACATCACAAACATCCATGCCCGAGGCAGGATTCGAACCTGCGACCGTAGCGGTCTTGCGGTTCCAGACTGCAGCGCCTTTAACCGCACGGCCACTTCGGCCGGCTCTTTGATGAGTGAAGACGGCACTCTTGAGAGCGATTTGCAGCTGGTGAGTTTGTTAATGTGTGATGGTGTGTAGCTATTCCAACTGATGCACACGTTTGATCTGCGAGTTCATTTTCAAGTTCGGTAGTCGAATTCATACATTTTTCAGAGCATATTTTTCTGTATATAGTAAGTTTTTCCGGTCCTCGCTTTGTTGTAAGCAGAACACGTGGTGTAGGAAGTTCGTTACTCCAGCACAAGTTTAAAATTCAGTTGTCTGACTTCTCTTTTAACTGGAATGTATGTGTGAACTTTTCTCGTGTGTATGTGTTTTGTTTCTTCCACATTTCATTTCGTTTCATTTTTAAGACTGTGCAGCTTTTTTTCGTAGCACGTGGTGGCAATTTCACAGTGCGTAATTTCAGTACCACCTTGTATATGTTTTATTCTTAATTCTGTGCGATATTTTATTGGTATTTGTGTCTATACGATATACATTTTTGTTTGTAGTTTTCAGGAGTAATTTTGCTTTGTCCATGAGTATTCGCGGAATTTGCGGGTGTGGCACGCCAGAGTACCTTAGTTCGAAGTGCAAGGTGATACAGGTAAATTCCTTTGTCGGAAAGTGTTCCATAGTATTCGTATTCACATTAAGTCAATCGTAGCAACAGGGATGAGCCTCTGAGCCTCTCATTAACTGTGATGGACAAAATTCTTTTTATCTCTGTTCCTGTGTGTGAATCGTGTATGATTGCGCGAACTTTTGCCATGAGCGCCGAAGATATCCTTTTCATTTATCACTGAAATGTACCACAGCACTCTGTATAATAATAATGATAATAATAATAATAATAGTAATATAAGTGAATAAATAACATAACAGGTAACGAAAGATCATAGTACAGAATTATTTTGTGAATTTTTAATGTGTTGTTTTATTTTAATAATCTACGTTAAGCAGTTAAGACTGTTTCTCAGACAAACCCGTCCCCTTTTGGAAGATTATTTTTGATACATCCCACCTGGTGTTTTTGAAGCGCAAAAGGCTGGCTTTATATTTGTAGACTTCTGACCGATTATCTTATTCTTTTTGTTGAGGCATAAGCTCCTATTGCTCTTAATAATTTGATTTAACGTATGTACTTCAACTGTTCTCAGATGCTCATTCCAGATATACACTTGGATCTTATTAATATTAACACGTTAGTTACGCTTACCAATTAAGTGATTAACTGAAATATTATAAGCCGGCCGGAGTAGCCGAGCTACAGTCTGGACCCGAGCGACCGCCATGGTCGCAGGTTCGAATCCTGCCTCGGGCACGGATGTGTGTGATGTCCTTAGGTTAGTTAGGTTTAAGTGGTTCTAAGTTCTAGGGGACTGAAGACCTCAGATGTTAAGTCCCATAGTGCTCAAAACCATTTGAACCATTTGAACCACCCACCAATAACCATTTAATGTATTCACAGTTGTGATCGCGTACAACCATCATCTGTAGAAGGGAATGACGACAATGAAATTCTGTGCCGTACCGGGACTCGAACCTGGATTTTCCGCTTTACGCGAGCTGTCACCGTAACCGCTTCGGCTATCCGTGCACGACTAGAAGCCAGACCCCGACATCCATTTGTGTCGTCGCTCCTGCGTCGCAACTGTAGTCGTGCGCACATTATGTAATTCCCGTACGGGGGAAGACATTTTAATTGAAATCCGCTGTCTTGTATTGGCGGACAAATATGATATCGCAGCGCCTGTGTTCTTAACAAGACCGATGCATGCGTGATTCAGAAGATGGCCGAACAGAAGACGGACGAAATACGAGGGTTGCCCAGAAAGTAATGCACCGCATTTGTTTTCCCACCCGAAAACAATGTTACGAATGCGAAATGTTATTTATTATATGAAATCTCCTGAGTGAGCACACCTAGTATCTGTCACTTCCGACAGACAGCGTAGTAGCAGTAAAGTTTCAAAATGGCGTCTGTAGGTGATGTACATTACAAGCAACGTTCCGGCATTGAATTTCTCACTGCAGAGAAAGAAATTGTGGGGAGTATTCACAAACACTTGTGCAAAGTCTGTGGAGCATCTGCTGTGGACAGAAGTACAGTTAGTCGCTGGGCATGGAGGGTGAGGTCATCAGAAGGCGGTTCGGCGGAGCTCCACGATTTGCAGCCGTCGTGGAGACCATCCACGGCTTTCACATCTGACGTGCCGTAGCGAGCTGCTGATGTCATCCGCCAGGACAGGCGCATTATGACTCGGCAGTTGGTGCCGCATCTGTCAATCAGCGAAGGAAGTGTGGATGCAATTATTCGCACTGTTGGATATTCAGAAGTGTGTGCAAGATGGCTGCCGAGGTGTCTAACGGAGGATTACAAATCGCACGGAAAAAAATTAGTCTTGATTTGTTGCAACGTTTTGAAGCTGAGGGGGAGGCCTTCTTGTCGCGGATTTTTTCAGGTGATGAAACCTGGGTTCACCAGTTTAAGCCCGAAACTAAACGACAGTAGATGGAATGGCGCCATTCCCATTCCCCGGAGAAGGAAAAATTCAAAGCAACTGCTTCCGCTGGTAAGGTCACGATCGCCGTATTCTGTAAAGGTGTGATTCTCACTGATGTGGCGCCAAGAGGCGGTACCGTTAATTCAGAAGCATATGTCAACACATTGACTCCACACAAACTCTGCAAGAGAGGCGCTCTGCATCGCGGTGTAGGTTGCTGTCCAGGTTTCGAGAGGGTGCGTTTCTGGATGAGCTATCGAATATGTTGCTTCCCCCTACTTACACCTCCCGAGGAGATCACGAATGTAAAATTAGAGAGATTCGAGCGCGCACTGAGGCATTCCGGCGGCCGTTCTTCCCGCGAACCATACGCTACTGGAAGAGGAAAGGGAAGTAATGACAGTGGTACGTAATGTGCCCTCCGCCACACGCCGTTGGGTGGCTTGCGGAGTATAAATGTAGATGTGACAAAGCTGAAGACGCGCCTCCGGCGACTTCGGCGCCACAGCAACCCAGCAGATGTTTTGCTGCAACACTATAACTCTTGGTCTGACGACTGCTGAACATATTGCAGAACAGGATTGGACAGTGTTAGCTCCTCAACCCTACACCCGTGACCTAGCCCTCTCGGACTTCCACTTGTTGGGGCCATTAAAGGATGCCATTCGTGGAGGACATTTTGAGGACGGTGAGGAGGTGATTCACACAGTGAAGCCCTGGCTCCGCCACCAGGACAAGGATCGGTACCGACAGGGCAAACACGCCCTTGCTTCGTGCAGGAGGAAGGTCATAGAACGGGATGGAGACTACGAAGAAAAAAGGGTCTGTAGACAAAACACCATTCTTTCGTGTGTAGAAATCTCGTTATGTTCAATAAAGAAATGTCGAAGAAAAAAATATGCGGTGCGTTACTTTCAGGGCAACCCTCGTAGTAGAAGACGAAGAACAATAAGAAAAAGAAGAAAAGGGATTTATGCGGTTGCACGCCCGAAATTTAACGCACTTACGAGCAGTGTCAGATCGGCGTCGTATGTTTCGAGCTGTGCGCGAATGGACCTAGAGATCGTGTCCGAGAAGAAGTTGGAAATCGTGGAAGTCAAAGTAAAGGAAGTACGACCAGCGTCGAAAATGAAATAAAGGCCCGATGCCCGAGAAAGAAAGAAGGAGGCGCAGAGAGACACAATTTAGTAGACAGAAGTCCGGGGGAGGACTGGAGAAATACTGGGTAGGCGGGGACGAGGGTTGGCAGGGGATGGGGAGGAGAGGCGAGGAGAAAGACACAAGCGGAGGGAGGGGAGGAGGGGGAGAGGGGGACATTTGTGAGCCACGACACGTCCCGCCGGAAGACACAGGCCCGGCGTGGAACAGTCTATGGCGTCTCGCCTCGGTCCGTGTCTTGGCCGCGAGGGGGCCAATTTCTCTCTCGCTCTCTCTCTCTCCCTGGCCGCTTCTTCCCCTCTCCCTCTGTCCCCCCCCCTTCTTCCTCGTCGTATTTTCCAGCGTCGGACATCAAAGGGACGCGGGAGGCGACGGCGCGCCCTGAGGAGGCGCTGAATATGTAAGGCACAGCAGCGGGCCGACGTGCAAGGAACACGTCGCGAGCAGCGGCGCAGTAATTGGGTTAGGCGGCTGCCGCAGTTGGCATTCGCCGCGTCCCGGCTTAGCCCTGTTCTGCAATTACCTCTCCTGTTTCCCCGCGCACTGTGTGTGTGTGTGTGTGCGTGTGTGTGTGTGTGTGTGAGAGAGAGAGAGAGAGGCGCGACAGCACCCCAGACACTTGCCAAATTCCTCCCTGTATTGTTCCAGAGGGAGCTTGTAGCTTACCTCGGACGCAGCTGGACTCGAAATGTCTATGCAGTAGGAAGCTGGTGATAACGATTCAAAAACTTAATCTCTTCGCAGAAAAGCTGCAGCTCGGTATCTGTATTTCCAAAACAATATCCCATGACCCGGTACCAGTCGCAGCGTAGGGGCAACCAAAATCCCATTTTCAGTATTTCGCGTAAATATTGACCTAATTTAAAATATTTACAGGGTAACAGTTATTCAACTATATGAAAACTAGTTACAAGCTACGGCGTGCACAGGCTTTATTCAACATGTAAACGTCCCTGCAGATTGAAATTTTCGCTCTGCAGCGGAGTGTGCGCTGATATGAAACTTCCTGGCAGACTAAAACTGTGTCCCGGACCGAGACTCGAACTCTGGACATTTGCCTTTCGTGGGTTCTTGGTTGGGGAACTCAGATGGTATAGCATTTGGCCGCTAAAGGCCAAGGTCCCGAGTTAGATTCTCGGTCCGGGACACAGTATTCGCCGACAGAGTTGGCCGAGCGGTTCTAGGCGCTCAGTCCGGAACCGCGCGACCGCTACGGTCGCAGGTTCGAATCCTGCCTTGGGCGTGGATGTTTGTGATGTCCTTGGGTTAGTTAGGTTTAAGTAGTTCTAAGTTCTAGGGCACTGATGACCACAGATGTTAAGTCCCATAGTGCTCAGAGCCATTTTAGATCTATTTACGAAATTTCAGTCACCAACTTTCTCTTCCGAATGCGAAAGTATTTTGTTGAGCCCAACCTACATAGGTAGGAATGATCATCAAAATAAAATAAGAGAAATCAGAGCTCGAACAGAAAGGTTCAGGTGTTCGTTTTTCCCGCGCGCTGTTCGGGAGTGGAATGCTAGAGAGATGGTATGATTGTGGTTCGATGAACCCTCTGCCAAGCACTTAAATGTGAATTGCAGAGTAGTCATGTAGATGTAGATGTAGTTAGGTTTAAGTAGTTCTAAGTTCTAGGGGACTGATGACCTCAGAAGTTAAGTCCCATAGTGCTCAGAGCCATTTGAACCATTTGACACAGTATTAATCTGCCAGGAAGTTTCATATCAGCGCACACTCCACACTACAGAGTGAAAATTTCATTCTGGAGACACGCCCCGGGCTATGGCTAAGCCATGTCTCTGCAGTATCCTTTCTTCCAGAAGTGCTAGTTCTGCAAGGTGTGCTGGAGAGCTTCTGTGAAGTTTATAAGGTAGGAGACGAGGTACTGGCGGAATTAGAGCTGTGGGGATAAGTCGTGAGTCGTGCTTGGGTAGCTCAGTTGGTAGAGCGATTGCCCGCGAAAGGCAAAGGTCCCGAGTTCGAGTCTCGGTCCGGCACACAGTTTTAATCTGCCAGGACGTCGCTACAGATATTCGGGTTTAGGTTATGACATGTTCGATATACCCGCCTTCAGTGGCGATGATGTGGCGCAGACGATTAGAGAAATTCTGCATGACTCGCCGAAGTGTCGGAACATCGGTGTTGCCACGCGGGATTAGCCGAGCGGTCTGGGCCGCTGCAGTGATGGACTGTGCGGCTGGTCCCGGCGGAGGTTCGAGTCCTCCCTCGGGCATGGGTGTGTGTGTTTGTCCTTAGGATAATTTAGGTTAAGTAGTGTGTAAGCTTAGGGGCTGATGAGTTTAGCAGTTATGTCCCATAAGATTTCACACACATTTGAACTTCGGTGCTGTCGATGACCTCCCTAATGGCTGTTTTCAGCTCAGCAGTCGTTTTAGGGTTATTGCTCTATACCTAGTCTTTAATACAGCCCCACCAAAAAGAGACGCATGTGTTCAGAACCGGAGAATATCGCGGCCAACCGAAGCTCATGCCAGTGGTCTCTGGGTACCACACAGCCAGAATACGGTCCCAAAGTGCTCCTCCTGGACATCAAACACTCTGCTGCTTCGATGGGATTGAGTTCCGTCTTGCGTGAAGCACATCTTGTCAAAATCAGGGTCACTCTGAATAATGGGGTGAAATCACCTTCCAAAACTTGGACATTGCACATCACACAGTCGCCCGTTGAAGGTGAAAAGACTTCTTGATCGTGCAATGCGGATTCTTTGTCCACTAAATGCGCCAATTTTGCTTATTGACGAACCCATTCAAATGAAAGTGGGCTTTGTCGCTAAACTAAACCATACAGCGCATACTAATTCCCACCATGTCCCGCTGCCAACCGCTCAGTTTGAACGTCCTAACGCAAACCGTTCAGAATTTATGACGATTTTATTTCATATAGTTCAATCATTGTCAAAATTTACTAATTAAGAGGTAAAATCTTTCGTTAAAGGTTTCACACAATACACAGGTGTGTCATCGACTCAACAAGTGACTGGAAGTTCCCTAGATATTGAGCCATGCAGCCTCTAGAGGCGTCCGTAATTACAAAATTGTTCCCGGTGCAGGATTTTGTACACCAACTGACCTCTTGATAATATCCCATAAATGTCCTGTGGGATTCATGTCGGGCGATCAGGGATGGCAAATCTTTCGCTCGAGCTGTCCACAATGTTTGTTCTTCAAATCAATCGCAAACAATTGTGGCCCAGTGACATGCCGCATTGACGTCCATTAAAATTCTATCGTTCTTCGAAAATATGAAGTCCATGAAAGCCTGAAAATACGAGGGCAGTTCAATAAGTAATGCAACACATTTTTTTTCTCGGCCAATTTTGGTTGAGAAAACCGGAAATTTCTTGTGGAATATTTTCAAACATTCCCACTTCGTCTCGTATAGTTTCATTGACTTCCGACAGGTGGCAGCGCTGTACGGAGCTGTTAAAATGGCGTCTGTAACGGATGTGCGTTGCAAACAACGGGCAGTGATCGAGTTTCTTTTGGCGGAAAACCAGGGCATCTCAGATATTCATAGGCGCTTGCAGAATGTCTACGGTGATTTGGCAGTGGACAAAAGCACGGTGAGTCGTTGGGCAAAGCGTGTGTCATCATCGCCGCAAGGTCAAGCAAGACTGTCTGATCTCCCGCGTGCGGGCCGGCCGTGCACAGCTGTGACTCCTGCAATGGCGGAGCGTGCGAACACACTCGTTCGAGATGATCGACGGATCACCACCAAACAACTCAGTGCTCAACTTGACATCTCTGTTGTTAGTGCTGTCACAATTGTTCACCAGTTGGGATATTCAAGGGTTTGTTCCCGCTGGGTCCCTCGTTATCTAACCGAACACCACAAAGAGCCAAGGAGAACCATCTGTGCGGAATTGCTTGCTCGTCATGAGGCTGAGGGTGACAATTTCTTGTCAAAGATTGTTACAGGCGATGAAACATGGGTTCATCACTTCGAAACAAAACGGCAATCAATGGAGTGGCGCCACACCCACTCCCCTACCAAGAAAAAGTTTAAAGCCATACCCTCAGCCGGTAAAGTCATGGTTACAGTCTTCTGGGACGCTGAAGGGGTTATTCTGTTCGATGTCCTTCCCCATGGTCAAACGATCAACTCTGAAGTGTATTGTGCTACTCTTCAGAAATTGAAGAAACGACTTCAGCGTGTTCGTAGGCACAAAAATCTGAACGAACTTCTCCTTCTTCATGACAACGCAAGACCTCACACAAGTCTTCGCACCCGAGAGGAGCTCACAAAATTTCAGTGGACTGTTCTTCCTCATGCACCCTACAGCCCCGATCTCGCACCGTCGGATTTCCATATGTTTGGCCCAATGAAGGACGCAATCCGTGGGAGGCACTACGTGGATGATGAAGTTATTGATGCAGTACGACGTTGGCTCCAACATCGACCAGTGGAATGGTACCGTGCAGGCATACATGCCCTCATTTCAAGGTGGCGTAAGGCCGTAGCATTGAATGGAGATTACGTTGAAAAATAGTGTTGTGTAGCTGAAAGATTGGGGAATAACCTGGTGTATTTCAATGCTGAATAAAACAATCCCTGTTTCAGGAAAAAAATGTGTTGCATTACTTATTGAACTGCCCTCGTACTCATTTCCAGTCAATGAGTTGTTCACTTGGACCAGAGGGCCCACACCATTCCATGTAAACAGAGCCCACACCATAATGGAGCCACCACCAGCATACACAGTGCCTTGTTAATGACTTGGGTCCATTGGCTTCGTGGAGTCTGTGCCACACTCAAAACCACCCGTCAGCTCTTATCAACTGAAATCGGGACTCATCTGACCATGGCACAGTTTTCCAGCTGCGTAGGGTCCAACCGATGTGGTCACGAGCCCGGGAGAGGTGCTGCAGGCGATGTTGTGCTGATAGCAAAGGCAGTCGCGTCGGTCGTCTGCTGCCACAGCGCAATAACGCCAAATTTCGCTGCAGTGTCGTAACGGACACGTTCGTCGTACGTCCCACATTAATTTCTGCCGCCATTTCTCGCATTTTGCTTGTTGCTCTACGCAAACGGCTCTGCTTCCGGTCGTTAAATGAAGGTCGGCCACTGTGTTTTCCGTGGTGAGAGGTAAAAACTGATATTTGGTATCCTCGGCACACTCTTGACACTGTGGATCTCTGAATATCGAATTCCCCAACGATTTGCGAAAAGCAATGGCCCATGCGTCTAGCTCCAACTACCACTCTCCGTTCAAAGTCTGTTAAGGGGCTCCGGAACGCCCTATACTTGCAATGTTAAAATAACGCTTATAAATTACATCTTTCCTCACAAAGTATTTGAGGTAGGAAGTTGAACTTTTTACAGATTATTTATTGGAATATGGGCTACAGCTTAACACAGGGATTTCACAAAATTTTAGTTCAGTTATTAAAGATGATTTTTTTTCAATTGTAATGAAAATTCACAACATTTTTTTTGCAATTTTTTATTTATATATTCAAAAATATACAGTTTTTTGGAAAAAGGCTGTGTTAAATTATGCAGAAGGTACTGTGTAACATTTACTGAAAGTTTGAAACAAATATGTTTGGAAGATCCTTAGAAAACATGTAATTAGTATGAGAAAATAAAAGTTTTGGGAATCGAACGACAAAGATTTGATAAACTTTTTAGTGCATTCCAGGTCCATAGGATGGATTATCTTCATCCTCTGCAAACTCCTCCTCCATCTTCCTCTTGTTCCTCCTCCTGTTTACTCTTACTTGTATTTCTAGACTCTTTACAGCCCTGTCTGCAGCCCGAAGGCGTTCCTTGTCTAAAGCAAGCATCGCTCGTTGTTGTGTTCGTAGATTTTGCTACCATTTTCTTCAGTTGCAGTTACTGCAACACTGTTCCAGAAGGCGGTCATGTATGAACACTTATCACATTTCAGTTGTATTTCACTAGCAAGTCCTACGTGTTTTATTACGGAGAGTTACAGACCAACTTCACTACAATGAATACATCTTACACAGTTTGAAAAAAATCCTTTGAGAACCGACATATCAAATATTTCATTCACATCCGATTCGCCCATAAAACATTCATAGTTTTCACTCATTGAACCAAGCTTCTTCTGTGAAGTATTTTCTTTCCCACTTTGACTGCTATGGGCAGGTGTACTTGAGAGGTTAGGTTCACTCACTTGGTTATCGTCTTTATTGTTTACAGTAATAACACATACCTTTGGCTTTCCAACATTTCTCCTTTTCTTGAAAGCCTTCAGAGGATTTCTAATAACTTTACTTTTACTCATTATTATACTTCAACAAAACAGAGACTCAAGAAACAGAATTAATTACGAATATTTTCGAGATAACGACAGAGTAAATAAACATGAAACAATCGACAATCACACCAGCGATATATATTGAACCATCACAGGTTAGCCACAACACATACTTTATCTCACATCATTAAAATGTACCTGATGAACACGGACGTTAATAATAACACCATTTGACAGCAGTTTAACAGTGCCACAGTGGGTCACGCCCATGTAGAACACATTTCAAAAAAAATTTAAAAATAGTTGTAGTCTTCGGAATTGAATAAATTATATATCTATTAAAAGGTAATAGTCTGCAGATTCAGAAAACGCAAAAAAGTAAAAATTGAACTTTTCATGATTTTGAGCCTTTCCGGAGCCCCTTAATTCCCGTCCTGCGGCGATAACCATGTGGGAAACCTTTATACGTGAATCAGCTGAGAACAAATGACAACGACACCAATGCAGTTTCGTATTATACGTTGTGTACGCGACACTACCGTAATCTGTACGCGTGCATATCGCTATACCATGATTTTTATCTCTTCAGTGTAAATCAATTAGCCGGCCGTTGTGGCCGAGAGGTTATAGGCACTTCAGTCTGGAACCGCGCGACCGCTACGGTCGTAGGTTCGAATCCTGCCTCGGACATCGATATGTGTCATGTCCTTAGGTACAAGACGTTCTAAGTTCTAGGGGACTGATGACCTCAGATGTTAAGTCCCATAGTCCTCAGAGCCATTTGAACCATTTTTTGTAAATCAGTTACTAAACTTAGGGACTGTGTATAGTTCTCAGGGGCATAACTCACTGCACGAAAGGTACCCAGAGTACGTTCAACCAATATTGGAAAATGATATTATTTAGTGTCATCCAGTAAACTTTCACATTGTTTCAAATCTTTTCGAAACTTTCTGTCGCTGACACAACCAAAAAATAGTGAAAAGCAAAAACTTTATCGCTTAAAAAAAGTGTCATGCTCACCAAATTTTCACTGTTCATGCAGTAAAACTTCAGCATGACACATTATGTTCTAATTTATTACTTCTTTCCTACTAACTTCATTCGTAATATATTTTGCAGGCTGCGCCCACTGAATGTACCTCCGAAATTATATCTGCCTATGACACTTACTGCAGGATACGGTGTCATAAACACAGAGATTACCTTCTGCTTAAAATGTTCTGAGATTGTACTGATCCGGTGTTTGGTAATGAGAGCGCTTGTAGACTGTCAACATGAAACGTAATTTCAAACGGTTTGTAAACTTTTCCCGCTTACTGCCACCTATAATTATGAAAGGAAAATGTTTATCAATTACTAAAGATTCGTTTCTCATTCGGAAAAACTTCAAAATCTAGTATGGCATTTTAATTCATTATTTCCTCAGCATCAACTCTATTCAGTAGTAATTTTACAGACAGTAGCCATAGATACCACTGAAGACACCTACAACATAATATCATCGAACGAGACACAGTTTGTAAGAAAAACTAGCTTTTCAAAAAAATATAAGCACTTTTCATTAGTCTGTGAGTAATCAGAATCTAATAAAACTAATATAATTAGAGTTTTGCGTCTTCCACTATAAAGGTTTTACATGCTTATTGTCAAGTGCTGAACAAATTAGCTCATTTGTTAAGTAATTACATGTTTCAAGCTGTTTTATACACAGGAGTTCTATTTTTTAAAGAATTATGTGCGTGCAGAGTTTGTCTATGTGGCGATGGACAAACGCCAGAGAAAAACGATTCCACATAAATCATCAACTATCCCCATTATTAGCTCACCTGTCCATCAAGTTAGGCCAAGGAAACGGCAGGCCACCTTCGGTACGACTTCACGTAGTAAACCACGACGTTGTTCAGTTTTACAACTTCTTTAATTTTCTGGATAATTTACATTAAACGCGGAAGTTGCATATGCAGATATACAGGGCGTTAAATAACAGTGGCGATTACTTTGAGAGGTAGCAGTACTCATCGAAACAAGAAAGTAAGTCCAATATACATGGGTCCGGAAATGCATATTTTCCGGGATAAACATGTGTTTACAGGTCTTCAATGTGACGTCCATTCATGACAATGAACCCCTCTGCCCGTCGGCGAAAGGAATGACGCACCATTTGAAGTATACCCAGTTGTCATTGTACCTGCTGGCACGCGTTGAAGACGCGACTCTGTAGTGTGCACACATCTTTGATTGGGGTAGCATAGACCAATTCCTTCAAGTGTCCCCACAATCAAAAGTCTAGGGAAGTGAGATCTAGGGAACGAGAAGGCCAAGGTGTCGGACTCCCCACGCGACCAATCCGGCGGTCCTGAAATGTCTGCATCAGATGTTCACGCATATTGCGACGAAAGTGTGCTGATGCACCATCATGCATGAACCACATTCACATTTGTATTCGTTGCTGGAATGGCTCAGCCTCAAGCAAGGTAGTGAGCTGTGCTGCGACTCGCGTTGGTGCTGTTTGTAGGTTTCCGCCCTCGGTTGGAGGCCATACGGTCGGTGTCGTTTAGTTGACATGGTTGCCGTTGTTTGTCTTCTTCTCGTGTTGACTGGCGCCACTCGGTTTCGCAAGCGTTGCCTGTCCGCTAGTGGCAGCAGCGGTGGTTGTCGATATGTAGTAACTGTTGCCCTATCTTTTTTGGCGACGTCGTTGTTTTGCCGGGTCGTGTGGGTGGCGTGTTCGGTTGGGTACTGAGGAGAAGCCAGGTCGGTGTAGTACGAGACCACGCCAGGACCGCTGGCGGCACGCATGGACTGCCGAATGGAAGGGCTGTGGTCATGAGGGTGCACGACTTCGTCGTAAGCCGGATCCAGCAAGCTTTAAGATGAGTGCATTTCAATCCAAGGAGAGAAACCTCCACCATTGTGATATCTCGCGATTCTCCAGTGACTTGGGTTCGTGTTGCTGCTCGTAGTGTCGTCGAGGCGAAGAGCAGCGAATGGAGTGCTTGGGGAAGGCGGATCTGATTAGCTTTCCTCGACTTCTTATTACTATTTACTGCCTTCAACTTGTTACAGTTTGTTAAGTTTAACCAGCGGTAATTTTTCTTTCCTGGTGGCCGCTAACGCCCCAGTTACCTGCCCTGAGGGTTAGTGTATGTAACGGCAGTGTACGTTTCCTCGCCTTGCCGCTGCTGTCCGGTAAGACGTGTAGTTTTGTCAGCTTTCTTGATTGTAGGCCGGTTGGTGATTCTTCTACTCTGTGGTAATGATTCCTTTCTCGTTCCAGGCACTCTAAACACAGTATACTAGGGGCGTAGTGCAGGCCGCCGGTTCCGGCTTTGGCGTATTGTTCCATCGTTGCATTTGGTTTATCGGACGTCAGGTAGCTTCAGCAAGATTATCATTAGTTGTTCGTTAGACTGCCATTAGTCTGAGTTACCATCTTGCGAAGTGAATGCAACTCTTAGCTGCCAATCTCATCGCTCGTGAAAGTGTTTGTTGCCGGACCTTCTCATAGGTCGATTCCTGGAGCACCGTCTGGATCAGTTACCTGCTTTTTTAATTACCTTTTGCTATAGTATTTGCTGTTTTACAGCAGGTTTCAAAATTTTTTTTTTATTATTGCCGTTCCTGGCTTGTAAGGCCCCCATCCGTGATTGTGGTCTTTTGCATCAAGGTTCTAATTTGGTATTTGTATTTACGCAGTAAGCCTTTAAAACCTTATTTACTGCCATTCCTGGCGCCTGATGCCGTCTGCGGTGTTTGTGGCGACTTGCCTTTAATGTTTCAATACCTGTCATTTGTAAGTTGCAGCGAGTTTTAAACAATTCTTAATTTATTGCCATTCCTGGCGTGTAAGGCCTTCTGCCCAGATCACAGTGGTTTGCTTTTAAAACATTATCTGTTGTATCTGTATTTAAAGGTGATTTGCTAAATTGTAACTCACTTGAAACACGATTATTTACACAGTTGTTTATTCCTTCATTAATTTTTTATTTACTGTTGAGTCTGGAATTACTGGTTTAAAATAAATTGTGTGTAACTGTAAAAGGCAACCAATAGTAACTGATTACGGCTCCGTCCACAATCGTAACGGATGCCTGCCTTCCCTTGACTACCACCAGGTTTCAGGTAGGCAATACTTTAATGAGAAAGTCCAGCTAATGAGCCCCAGTTAACCCTTGTGGTAGAACGTATGGCCGTATTAGTCTATCGCTAAGTACGCCTGCCCATACGTTGATTGAGGACCCGTGTTGACCTGAATTGCCTGGGGATTTACATCTGCCCATACATGCTGGTTATGGAAACTCACATCACCATCTCTTGTGAACCCTGCCACATCGGTAAATGAAATCTTGGATGTGAACAGTGGATCTGCGGTGCACTTCTGCAACAGCCATGACACAACCGCCGTCTGCTATGATGACAGTATGGCTTTAGAGCCCGACGGCACTGTAGATGATATGTGTACAGCAATTGTTCATGATTTACCCCCAAGATAAGAGATAGAGACAGGCCTTCTGCTGCTGCTAATCGTCGCACACTGGTCCCACGAGTTTCTTCCACGGAATGCATCGCACGCTCCTCCATGTCAGGCGTGCGGACTGCGCGGGGTTTTTCACTGTCAGTCCTCAGAGTTGCAAGAGTCTATACGTCCCTCAGACGCTGGAGAAGTCTGCCGACAGCTTATCAGAGGGATGGATGTTTTTCAGCGTAGATTGCACTGGCTCGCAGGTTACGTCCATTAACTAAAGCATAGGAGAATATCATATCCGCCATTTCACATTTCGAGTAGTATGCTTCCATTGCTAACAAGTGGTGGAAGAGAGAGAATGTACCTGTAGTACACTATCTGTACGTACAAACAGCGCAATAATGATAAGCACATAAGACAATAAGCGTTTGGAAGAAGGTAAAACACCATGATACGTACCCAGGATTGACCGTATTGTACAACAAGGCACACAAACACGACGAAAACTAACGCAGCCTACAACACGACTCGAACCACACAACTGACTGAGGACCACCTAATGGTAGCCGAATGTTGTGGTCGAGCAGTTCTAGGCGCTTCAGTCGGAAACCACGCGGCTGCTACGGTCGCGGGTTCGAATCCTGCCTCGGGCATGGATGTGTGTGATGTCCTCAGGTTAGTTAGGTTTACGTAGTTCTAAGTCTAGGGGACTCGTGACCTCAGATGTTAAGTCCCATAGAGCTCAGAGCCATTTGAACCATTTGAACCTAATGGTAGGTAGAGTACTGTGGTTCAAATGGCTCTGAGCACTATGGGACTTAACTTCTAAGGTTATCAGTCCCCAAGAACTTAGAACTACTTAAACCTAACTAACCTAAGGACATCACACACATCCATGCCCGAGGCAGGATTGGAACCTGCGACCGTAGCGGTCGTGCGGTTCCAGACTGCAGCGCCTTTAACCTCGCGGCCACTCCGGCCGGCAGAATCTCTGACCAGATAGTTATCTATCGTTGCTAGTCTGCGTTTGACCGCGGGAGACGACAGTAGTTGCGTGTAGCGAGTCGGCAGGAGCAGTTGTACTCTGTCTGCAGTAGTAGTCAGTCGGATACGGGAGTAGCGAGTGGACGGTTGTACTGAGCAGACGTCGGCATGCGTCGGCGGCGTGCTCTTCTTTCGACTCTGGTCATGATTGTGGTGGACGATGAGTATTGTTGTAGAAGGTAATGAAGCAGCATTGCGCACATCTAGTAATGTATGTTAATTGTAATTAATTTGTTCAAAAAATGCCCCAATAATAATTTTTTGTAAAGTAACTTTTTTAAAAGAAAAACATTCATTTCAATTTAAAGAATACTTCCTGTGCATTTCCTCCAAGAATCAAAATTTAATATACGCCAGCATTGCACGAAGCTGTGTCGATAGATAAGAGCAGATATAGATGCAGTTTTTTATTGAGGTAAGAATTTTGCTTTCGTTATTCAGAATACAGGGCCGAAGGTCAGCGCTGCTGCCCTTATAGAATTTATCAAGTTTAATTATTTCTGTTCAGATGTTACATTCAGTTCATGGTTCATTATCTAATTAATATTTTTGTGTGGTTTTTGGTCAATTATCATTCCTTAATTTTTTGTGTGGGGAGTTTACGCATGGTTCCATTTCACATTTTTTATTAAACATTATTTTGTTGGGAGGTTATGCTTGGTTCCATTTCCATTATTTTTATCCAACATTTTTGTGGGGAGGTTACAAACTACTTAAACCTAACTAACCTAAGGACATCATACACATCCATGCCCGAGGCAGGATTCGAACCTGCGAGCGTAGCAGCAGCGCGGTTCCAGACTGAAGCGCCTAGAACCTCTCGTCCACCCCGGCCGGAGGAGTACTGTGAGTAAGACATCATAATACCCTGCCGACACATTTTACGGAGCGCCAATGCTACGACTGTGCTAATATCCGCAATCAAGCGACGCTCAGCTTTACATATAAACACGTGTTTATTTCGGAAAGTATGCATTTTCTTGTTATCATGATTACTACCACCTCTCAAAGTATTTGACACTTTTTTGGAACACCCTATATATCACGCAGATAGTTTCGCATTTTTGCAAGTGACATATTAGTTAGTTTTGTTGTAAAGTCAAGGTATCGCCCGTACTTTGACGAAGCTTCTTTGATCTTCCACTAACTACTTCCTGTTTCCTGCTGGGTTTAACTAGAGTTTATTTTTTTCTCTTCCCAAAGCAACTTCAGGGACGTAGCAGAGAGGCTGCGTGGAACAAAGAGCTCCCTTTCCTTTTATTTAATTGCATAGAAAGTTGAACTGCTGTGCCTTTAAGAACTCATTACGCAAGATATTTCTGAGAAGAGGACGTTGAATGAAATACTCAGTGACTTTGTCTCCCAGCGCGTAAATAACAAATGGGATGGTTCGGACGTGTAGTGGAGTCGTGTCCACAGCCAACCATGCAGTCGTTCGTGTCGAGCATCGCCTTCACGTGTGTCGCACCCTCCACAGGTGCGGCACCTGCAGCTGCAGTTTCTGCCTATGTGAGTCCGTGTGGGCGAACACACGTGCGGCGGTCGCCGACTCATGAATTGCGAATGCTCGCCAGCCTTAGCACGGGGCTACACTGCTACACCACAGGTGGTCTGCGAGAAGCGCCGGGCTCACAAACGATAGTCACGCGCGCCAGTCCCTCCATCTGACTTCGAAAAGGAGACGATACATTTATTTTCCCGTCCCTGTTGAAATCTACACTACTGGCCATTATAACTGCTACACCAAGAAGAAATGCAGACGATAAACGGGTATTCATTGGACACATATATTATACTAGAACTGATATGTGATTACATTTTCACGCAATTTGGGTGCATAGATCCTGAGAAATCAGTACCCAGAACAACCACCTCTGGTAGTAATAACGGCCTTGATACGCCTGGACATTGAGTCAAACACGGCTTGGATGGCGTGTACAGGTACAGCTGCCCATGCAGCTTCAACGCAATACCACAGTTCATCGAGAGTAGTGACTGGCGTATTGGGACGAGCCAGTTGCTCGGCCACCATTGACCAGAAGTTTTCAATTGGTGAGAGATCTGGAGAATGTGCTGGCCGGGGCAGCAGTCGAACATTTTCTGTATCCAGAACGGCCCGTACAAGACCTGCAACATGCGGTCGTGCATTACCCTTCTGAAATGTAGGGTTTCGCAGGGATCGAATGAAGGGTAGAGCCACGGGTCATAACACGTAAACGTAACGTCCACTGTTCAAAGTGCCGTCAATGCGAACAAGAGGTGACCGAGACGTGTAACCCATACCATCACGCCGGGTGATACGCCAGTATGGCGATGACAAATGCACGCTGCCAATTTGCGTTCACACGGATGCGACCATCATGATGCTATAAACAGAACCTGGATTCGTCCGAAAAAATGACGTTTTGCCATTCGTGCACCCACGTTCGTCGTTGAGTACACTATCGCAGGCGCTCCTGTCTGTGATGCAGCGTCAAGGGTAACCGCAGCCATGGTCTCCGAGCCGATAGTCCATGCTGCTGCAAACGTCATGAACTGTTCGTGCAGATGGTTGTTGTCTTGGAAACGTCCCCATCTGTTGACTCAGGGATCGAGACGTGGCTGCACGATCCGTTACAGCCATGCGGATAAGATGCCTGTCATCTCGACTGCTAGTGATACGAGGCCGTTGAGATCCAGCACGGCGTTCCGTATTACCCTCCTGAACCCACCGATTCCATATTCTGGTAACAGTCATTGGATCTCCACCAACGCGAGCAGCAATGTCGCGATACGATAAACCGCAATCGTGATAGGTTACAATTCGACCTTTATCAAAGTCGGAAACTTAATGGTACGCATTTACGCATTTCTCCTCCTTACACGAGGCATCACAACAACGTTTCACCAGGCAATGCCGGTTTACTGCTGTTTGTGTATGAGAAATCGTTTGGAAACTTTCCTCATGTCAGCACGTTGTAGGTGTCGCTACCGGCGGCAACGATGTGTGAATGCTCTGAAAAGCTAATCAGTTGCATATCACAGCATCTTCTTCCTGTCGGTTAAATTTCGCGTCTGTAGCACGTCATCTTCGTGGTGTAGCAATTTTAATGGCCAGTAGTGTAGCTTATTCTCTCCCTGTCTGTTGCCCTTATCGACGACGGCCCCGGTAAGCCCTAATCTTCCTGTAACATATACAAGTGATTAGCCAAGAGTTTCACTTCCACATCTAAATCAATAGAAGCCACCGAATGAGATAATAAAACCTGACCAGGTCCAAGTAGGACTCGCGAATTTTGTGTTCCTGACCAAGTTAACTATGCAAGCAGACATTTTATCCGTTCCGGAAATCGAGGATTGCAACAATTTTTGCTTGTTATGTGTGGTGTTACCGCCAGACACCACACTTGCTAGGTGGTAGTTTTAAATCGGCCGCGGTCCATTAGTACATGTCGGACCCGCGTGTCGCCACTGTCAGGGATCGCAGACCGAGCGCCACCACAAGGCAGGTCTCGAGATACGGACTAGCACTCGCCCCAGTTGTACGGACGACTTTGCTAGCGACTACATGGATGAAGCATTGCTCATTAGCCGAGCCGATCGTTAGAATAGCCTTCAGCTAAGTCAATGGCTACGACCTAGCAAGGCACCATTAGTAACATTGCATGTATCTAAAGAGTCTCACTTGTATCGCCACAATTTCCAGATGTACCAAAAAGGATGGATTGAAGTTAAGTATTCCAGAAGCTACGTACTTTTCTTTATAGCATTCATTACGTATCCTGTTACAGACCTATCTCTTGCCTGCGTGATCTAAGCGCGTGCCTTTCGGCTTCCTCTCATTGTGTCTAGGCTGTCTTGTCTAGACACAACATTATGGACATTAATACTGGCAAGATATCGGCCCCAGGGATTCCAAGACTTTCGAGAATGTTTAATTTCATGTTCGAAGACGGATAACAAATATCAAAACAAAAATGTTTTCGTATAATATAATTACAGATTAACAATTTTCTGGTTCTTTTCCTCTACTTGTACTGTGAAAGCTTTCTTCTTGCCAAATTTCATAATTCTACGTTAACGGGAAGTACCCACTAAATTCTGATGTGCGAGTTCGCAAGTATCAGAATATCTGTCAACACTTATGAGCCAAAGCATTATAACCACCTGCTTAACAGCTTGAATGTCGGTCGTTGGAAAGAAATACATCACTGATTCGGGGATCCGACAGTTCGTTGGTAGGTTGGTGGAGGTGTGTTGCATTAGATGTCTACGCACTGGTCATGCAATGCGCCTAAATAATGAACCGCTGATTTGCGTACGCGATGATGACGCCCGATAGCGACCCAGATGGGTTCCATAGAGTTTACATGAGGCTATTTTGGTCGTCGCGTCATCATCATGAGTTCAGTATAATGCTCCTCCGACCACTGTAGCGCGGTTCCGGCTCCGAGACACGGACAGTTATACTACTGAAAGATGGCATCGCCGTCGGGGAAGACATCGAGCATGGTCGATCGCAGCTGTCAGCCTGTATTCGATTACTACCACACGTCCCATGCAACCATGCAAATGCAGGGGAATGTCTCCCATACCATAATACTACTCGCACCAGCCTGCGTCCGTGGCGCGCTACACGTTTCGAGCCGCCGTTCACCTCGATCGGCGTTTGTGCAGACGACCATCGATCTAGTCTCGACCATCGAACACAAAAATGTGATTCACCCGAAGAGCCGACACGTTTCCATTGATCTACAGTCGAATCCCGATGATCCCGTGCCCACTGCAATTGGAATTGACGATGCCTTGGCTCAACATGTGAATACCAACGGGTGGTCTCCTGCGGAGCTTCATGTTCAACAATGTACGATGAACGGTGTGATCCGAAACACTTGTGCGTGCACCGGCATTGTGCTCTTTCGGCAGGGAAGCCACAGATCACCATCTATTCTACTTTGCAAAGCATACAAGCCTCCGAATCCCACATTCTGTGACGAATCTTGGACGTCCAACCATTTAGTGCCTAGTGGCAGTTTCACTGTCCTTCTACCTCTTTCCGTAGATGCTCACAAAAGTAGCACGTGAACATTCGACCAGATTCGCCATTTCGAGATACTCGTTCACAGGTTATGCGTAACAATAATCTGCCCTTCGTCAAAGTCGCTTATCTCAATGAATTTCCCCATTTGCAGCCCATATCTTTGCTACTGCGTGAAGAGTTTGACAGAGCACTGAAAGACCTGAGTCGAAACAAGGCCCCGGGAGTAAACAACATTCTATTGTAACTACTGACGGCCTTGGGAGACCCAGTCGTGACAAAACTCTACTATCTGGTGAGCAAGATGTAAGATACAGGTGAAATACCCTCAGACTTCAAGAAGAATATAATAATTCCAATCCCAAAGAAAGCAGGTGTTGACAGATATGAAAATTGCCGAACTATCAGTTTAAAGAGTCACGGCTGCAAAATAATAACGTGAATTCTTTACAGACGAATGGAAAAACTGGTAGAAGCCGACCTCGGGGAAGATCAGTTTGGATTCCGTAGAAATGTTGGAACACACGAGGCAATACTGACCCTACTACTTATCTTAGAAGATAGATTAAGGAAAGGTAAACCTACGTTTCTAGCTTTTGTTGACTTAGAGAAAGCTTTTAACAGTGTTGACTGGAATACTATCTTTCAAATTCTGAGGGTGGCAAGGGTAAAATACAGGGAGCGAAAGGCTATTTACAATTCGTATAGAAACCAGATGGGAGTTATAAGGGTCGAGGGGCATGAAAGGGAAGCAGTGGTTGGGAAGGGAGTGAGACAGGTTGTAGCCTATCCCCGATGTTATTCAATCTGTATACTGAGCAAGCAGTAAAGGAAACAAAAGAAAAATTCGGAGTAGGAATTAAAATCCATCGAGAAGGAATAAAAAATTTGAGGTTCGCCGATGACATTGTAATCATGTCAGAGACAGCACAGTACTTGGAAGAGCAGTTGAACGGAATGGACAGTGTCTTGAAAGGAGGATATGAGATGAACATCACAAAAGCAAAACGAGGATAATGGAATGCAGTCGAATTAAATCGGATGATGCTGCGGGAATTAGATTAGGAATTAAGACGCTTAAAGTAGTAGATGAGTTCTGGTATTTGGGGAGCAAAATAACTGATGATGGTCAAAGTAGAGAGGATATAAAATGTAGACTGGCAATGGCAAGGAAAGTGTTTCAGAAGAAGAGAAATTTGTTAACATCGAGTATAGATTTAAGTGTCAGGAAGTCGTTTCTGAAAGTATTCGTATGGAGTGTAACCTTGTATGGAAGTGAAACGTGGACGATAAATAGTATAGACAAGAAGAGAATAGAAGCCTTCGAAATGTGTTAGTACAGAAGAATGCTGAAGATTAGATGGGTAGATCACATAACTAATGGGGAGGTATTGAATAGAATTGGAGAGAAGATGAGTTTGTGGCACAATTTGACTAGAAGAAGGGATCGGTTGGTAGAGCATATTCTGAGACAACAAGGGATCACCAATTTAGTATTGGAGGGCAGCGTTGAAAGGTACAAATCGTAGAGGGAGACCAAGAGATAAATACACTAAGCAGATTCAGAAGGATGTAGGTTGCGGTAGGTACTGGGAGATGAAGAAGCCTGCGCAGGATAGAGTAGCAAGGAGAGCTGCATCAAACCAGTCTCTGGACTGAAGACAACTACAACAACATAATTATATATTAATCAGTTTCGGATTTCTTCCTTTGTTTGTAGTGTGAAACTTTGCTTCTTGCCAAATTTCACGATCCTATGTCAAAGGGAATTACTCTGTAGGTTTTGGTGAATGAATTTGCGAACATCAAAATATGTGACATATATGGCCATATCTTTTGATTGCACTGACATAAAAGCGTCACTTTTTTACATTACCAAGGGACGGTAGATCTTATTATGTGGCAAATTTCAACTTGCTACATCTACTCTTTCCTGAGAAAATGGGTTTTGAACAGTCACTCAGACAGACAAATGCAGACCGATGTGATCCTACAACGGTTCCGTTTTTACCATTTATAGTACAGAACCCTAAAAGCAGCATTGCGGCACATTAAACACTCATTTTCCTAACCTGTAGAGCAGTGCTTCCCAAACTGAACGTAATTACCCCTGAGGGGTAAAATGCAGTTATCTGGGGGTAAAAACAAAAAGAGTTCACTTGAATTTCGGTCACAAAACAACACTATTTTTGGAAAGATCTTTTTACTGTCACTATTTTGTAAGAATGTAGCACTGATTACATAAGTTACCAATAATTACATTTTTCCAATTAATAATATTAGCTCAAGACAAAATGTCGTGGAGCATACAGATTGCGAAACGAATATACGAACGTCTTCTTCGCATAATTCACTCACTACATACATACTTTGTACTTCGTACTATGCATCTACGAAGTAAAATTGAGACCTATACAGGGTGTCCATAATTAAAGTTTGTGTTTCAAGTGCTGCAGAAAGAGAACCACTGCTCAAATTTGAAAGAACGTCATTGGGAAAAAATATTAACGAAAAATGCTCTGTGAGCGTTTTAAAGTTAATGGGGTTAGCTACAAATTCCAGATGAATCGCAATACGCAGAATATGATTTGATCGTAGAATGAAGGCTTTTGCGACCGGATGACATAGCTCCTAGTAAACCTTTCGGGATGTGAGGGCGTGTTCCGAGAAGCTCTTACGTTCCTGACGTTTCGTCCAGGACTGCACTGGACCTCTTCAAAGGCGCTTCTCTGCTGAGTCGGCAAGTCTCTGAAGATGTCCAGCGCAATCCTGGACGAAACGTCAGGAACGGAAGAGTTTCTCGGACCACGACCTCACATCCCGAAAGGTTTACCAGCAACTATGGTTGAGTTGCACATTACGCCCTGTACCGTTCAATGTGGATGGCTGCATAAGTGCGGTAGTTATCAGTGTGGTGCTGCTTGTTAGGTAGGCCCATCCACCACGGCAAGGTCTTGTCGCACCGAGTGCGAACCTCATAAAAAACAAAATGACATTGGTTTTTTAACTATCCTGGGGCCAAAAACCGCATAAAAAGCAAAACAACATCGGTTTCTAACTGTCATGAGACTTCTGGTAAACCTTCCGGGATGTAAGGTCGTGGTCCATGAAACTCTTCAGCTCCTAACGTTTCGTCCAGAGCTGCGCTGGACATCTTCAGAGGGGTGTTTCTCCTCCGGTGAGTCTCGCCGACTGACGGGTCGGACGTCTGAGAGCGACTTATATATCGTATAAAGTGGGCGTGGCCAGAGTTACACGTGATATGCAGAGATAATCTTTGTCAGAGATAAAACTTAACTATCGATCGTGATCTCGTCACGGATAAAACTGTCTAGCAATTCTGTAGTGCTACTGTCCAAATATCATTAAGTTTCATGGTCTGTTCTTTCCGATTAAAATTATCCCTATGTTTATATATTTCAATTGCTTCTCTACAAAGCCGTGGGTAATAGTTCGTCGTCGTAGATAAAATTTTTGTTTCGGAAAACTTCACTTGATGATTTCCTGACTGAAAAGCGTGTTCTCCTACAGCCGATTTATCTGTTTTTCCTAATCGGCAAAGACTTCTGTGTTCCTTTAACCGTGTATTTACTCTTCTTTTTGTTGTTCCAATATAAACTTTTCCACATGTACACGGAATTTTATATACGCCACTGGCTGATAGAGGAGCGCGTTTATCTTTTACAGACCGGAGAACATGACAAATTTTCTTCGTTGGTCTAAAAACAGGTCTAATATCATGTTTACTTAAAATCTTTCCAATCTAATCCGTTACTTTCTTTATAAAAGGGAGAGAGACTGTATTCTTCCATCGTTTTTCGGGCTTGTCCTTAGGCTTTTTGTTGTTTGGGTGCAGAATTCTGCTTACTTCTTTCTTTGCGTAGCCATTTTTCTCAAAAGCGTGCTTCAGATGTTTTAATTCGGCGTCTAGATACTCCGGCGTGCAAATCCGTCTGGCTCTGTCAACGAGACTTTTAATCACACCTCTCTTTTGTTGTGGATGGTGGTTAGAGTTTTTATGTAAGTATCTGTCTGTGTGCGTTATTTTTCTAAAAATCTGTTGTTTCAACCTTCCATCTGTCTGTCTCATAACTAAAACATCCAAAAACGGTATTTTGTTGTCGTTTTCTCTCTCCATGGTAAACTGGATTCTCGGATTTATATTATTAAGGTAATCAAAAAATTCGTCTAAGGCTTCTCTACCATGTGGCCAGACCACAAATGTATCGTCTACGTATCGATACCAGCGAGATGGTTTCTTATCTGCTTTTTCCATGAGACTGGCGTAAGACATTTTCAGTATGCTGTCCATCGTTTTCGGTCACAAACTGAGATCGAGAAACACCATATTCCACAACAAATTGACATGTCTCGGCGGTCACGTTCAGAACGCATTGCGCAATGCATGCTTTCTATTCAGCTACTTTCGTAACTGGAGCGCAACGTCTTTTTGGCAACCCCACAGCCAGAAGTCACACGGATTAAGATCAGGTGATCTGGACGGCCAGGCTGTAGGGAAATGACGGCTGATAAATCTAGCAATCCCGAAATGCCTCTGCAGCAGCCGCTTCAATTGCTATGCAACATGCGGAGGAGCGCTATCTTTGCATACAAATGATCCTGCCCGCACACCCGCTCTGTTGAATGGTTCGAATGATATTCTTGAGCAAAAGACTCTCACAGAGTTACCAACGATGGTACAAATAACAGGACCCGCAGGACTTATCTCAGCGAAAAAATACGGCCCTACGAAAAGCGATGCCGTCAATTAGCAACACACACCTTTGCAGAATGAAGTAGTACCTGAAACTTCCTGGCAGATTAAAACTGTGTGCCCGACCGAGATTCGAACTCGGGACTTTTGCCTTTCGCGGGCAAGTGCTCTACCATCTGAGCTACCGAAGCACGACTCACGCCCGGTACTCACAGCTTTACTTCTGCCAGTATCTCGTCTCCTACCTTCCAAACTTTACAGATCTCTCCTGCGAACCTTGCAGAACTAGCACTCCTGAAAGAAAAGATATTGCAGAGACATGGCTTAGCCACAGCCTGGGGGATGTTTCCAGAATGAGATTTTCACTCTGCAGCGGAGTGTGCGCTGATATGAAACTTCCTGGCAGATTAAAACTGTGTGCCCGACCGAGACTCGAACTCGGCACTTTTGCCTTTCGCGGGCAAGTGCTCTACCATCTGAGCTACCGAAGCACGACTCATGCCCGGTACTCACAGCTTTACTTCTGCCAGTATCTCGTCTCCTACCTTCCAAACTTTACATAAGCTCTCCTGCGAAGTAGTACCTGTTGATGTGCTTGCCGATTTTCCGTTTTCCATATTCTGCAGTTCTGCAGTTCCTTGGAGATCGAAATGGGCCTCGTCTTTCCACGGAATGTCCCATGGCCATTCGTTGTCCACTTTCACGCGAGCAAGAAGTTCCAGAGCTAAGGTTCAAATGGTTCAATTGGCTCTGAGCACTATGGGACTTAACATCTGCGGTCATCAGTCCCCTAGAACTTAGAACTACTTAAACCTAACTAACCTAAGGACATCACACACATTCGTGCCCGAGGCAGGATTCGAACCTGCGACCGTAGCGGCCACACGGTTCCAGACTGAAGCGCCTAGAACCGCACGGCTACACCGGCCGGCCAGAGCTAAGGTTTGTCTTGCTGGCGTGTCAGCAGCAAGCAATTTCTGAACTTGGGTGATTTTATATCGACAGCAAAGCAGGAGGTTTCGTAGGATTTTATGCATCGTGGTCGTAGGCGTATCCAACGCTCTGGCAATTCCCCGTGAACTGCAGGTTTACACACCACCGATCGACCCCTCCTGCAGTGCTGTGGCCTGTCTTCGACAGGCGTCGGGGAAACTGTTTTCCTCCCTCTGCCACACTGCACTGCAAGGGAGCCTGTCTTTTCGAATTTTGTAATCACTTTCTCCAGACACTTAGCAAACATTTGACCAACGCTTTTTTTTCATGTCCTTGAGTGTCCGGAACTTCTGCAGGATACTGGCGTACAGTCACTGTCTTGTAAAAGAGCTTTGCTAGCAGCGCGCAATCCTTCATGTACCAGGGGCATTTGAAATACCCATGCGAAAATAAAAACTACTTACGTGTTTGGGGTAAACTTTTTTTAATTTTTCGACGTAGTCTCCTTTTAGACTTATACAATTCGTCCAACGCTGTTCTAATTTGTTGATCCCTTCCGAATAAGAGGAAATGTCCAAGTTTGCAATAGCTATAGGATTCCAACTCGTTTCACATCCCCCCTGTTCTCCAGAATTGGCTCCATCGGACTATTATTTGTTCCCCAATTTGAAGAAATGGTTGGTGGGACAAAGATTTTATTCAAACGAGGAGGTGATTGCAGCAACTAATAGCTATTTTGCAGACTTGGACAATTTCTATTATACGCGAGGGATCAACAAATTAGAACAGCGTTGGACGAAGTGTATTAAGTGTTAAAGGAGACTATGTCGAAAAATATAAGAGGTTTACCCCAAAAACGTAAGCAATTTTTATTTCTGCACGGACTTTTCAAACGCCCCTCGTATGTGGCTATCGACAGGATGACGGAGTACGCCGAAGCTTCGTGGACATACTTATATTGACTCTAAGAGCCATGTGGGTCGCAGTCGTTGCAAGACTGAAGAAGCTTTCACAGTCCTGCTGGTGTCGTCTGTATCTACGTTTCCTTTATTACGGATCAGGCAGTCGAGGTATGGAAACCGGTCAACATCTTGTAGTGCATTGTGTTACACTATTGGTTGAGTAGATACTTTACCTCTTGTTATGGACATTCTTTTTACTGTATCACCAGTTATTTTTAGTCCTATAGAACTGGCCATTCCAACCAGTTTGGTGGTCATCAGCCGTAAAACTCCGTGGAGTTGCTGCCAGCAGAACAATGTTACAACAAAATCCAGATCTGTAAGCCTAGATTGCTCGTGTAAGGGTGTGTCCATAATGGAGTAGTCCACAATTTTTCTCCTTATGAAATCTGCGACTAATATGAAAAAAATGGTGATAAAATACACTCTTGTGTGACACCTGTCACAGTACTAAAGAATCGGGTATTCCTATCTTCTGGTTTTATACAGTAGCTCTAATATAGATACAGATTTCCTTTTAATTACGAAGCTAAAAATTTCAGTCCCTCGCTGTGACAAATTTCAATCACGAACAAGATCGTTCAGATCCGCTCGATACAAAAAGTGTGTCTCAGTCGATTCACAATGGTCTTAAAAAACTGGGTCGGCACAGGTATCGTCTTTGCTGCTTCTGCAACTTCGTTACTGTACGCGTCTTCGCCCACTTCCTGGGGAGGTACTGGTATCGGCAGTTCGGCTCAGTGGCCTACAGCCGTTTTAGTGGATAGTAAATTATGATCTATTAGAGGTGATTCCATACATGTTTGTCAGACAAAAATAACTGTGTTTTGCCTAGTCTGTTGTGATAGTAGTCACATATCGTTAGCGATATTAATTCATTTTCTGCTGCTATTTCATGGTTATGTTAGTGTGTGATCATGGAAAGGTAGCCTTGCGCCCTGAACGCTGGGGTGGCGTGTCGTCAGAAAAGTCTCTATGACTTCTTTGGTCGGAGGAAGGCAGTCTGTGAAACTCGTTAGGTGAGGAGCACAGTCTCTGGGATACGAACAGTTTTCGCGGAAATCGCTTCTGGAAGCCATGTTGGAACGTGCATCACCTCTGGTCAGTGAATGGCGCGGCCACCCTAGAGTCCCCAGAGAATAATTGAGCATCATGACCTTTCTCCTTCCTGCGCAAACGTCAAAGGCCAAGACGACGCGGCGCCGTCCGTCCAGTGTGGGGGAGTCAGTTGCGTTCGCTCTAAAAATGTGACTCAGGCAGTAGAATTGAATGGCTCTAGAGAATATTCTTTATGCGTAAGGCTGATCAACCGTGAAGATACTGCTTCGCCCCAATATCGACTTTGTGTTTAAAAGTGTGTGTCTTGTACATAAAAGGAGGGAAGTTATATGTTCTAGTCCTTACTTTTCCATGAATTTAGCAACAATTCTCGCCCGTCACATTGGCGACAGCATAGAGTCGTTCACTACATGTAGAGTTTGTTGAAATGGAGAGTTGGGAAGGAGCAAGTAAATTGAGGATACTGTGGCTGGCTACTGCCTGGAGAGGTCATTCGGAAGGATCGCATCGTAGCCGACTTCTAGTGCTGTTCGGCACACTTTGTGTTCTTAAGGAAATGTTATGAGGGGCGTTTGAAACGTCCGTGCAAAAATAAAAAAATACTAATGTGTTTGGGGTAAACCTTTTTTATTTTTCGATATAGTCTCCTTTTAGACTTATACACTTCGTCCAACTCTGTTCTAATTTGTTTATCCCTTCCGAATAATAGAAATTGTCCAAGTCTGCAAAATAGCTATCTGCAATCACCTCATCGTTTGAATAAAATTCTTCAAATTGGGGAACAAATAGTACACCGACGGAGCCAAGTATGGAGAATAGTGGGGATGTGAAACGAGTTGGAATCCTAATGCCAATAATTTTGCGACCACAACTGCTGAAGTGTGTGCTGGTGCATTGTCGTGATGGAAAAGGACATTTTTGCAGTCCAGTCGCCGGCGTTTTTCTTACAATTCGGTTATCAAAGCGTCCAATAACGATGAATAATATTCACCTGCAATACTTTTGCCCTTTTCCAGATAATCGATGAGGATTACCCCTTGTGAATCCCAAAAGACAGTCGCCATAACCTTTCTGACCGAAGGAATGGTCTTCGCCTTTTTTGGTGCAGATTCTCCCTTGGTAATCCATTGTTTAGATTTGGTCTCAGGGGTATAGTAATGTATCCAGGTTTCATCCACAGTGAGGAAACGACGCTTTAAGTCCTGCGGATTCTTCGTGAACAGCTGCAAACCATCGTTGCAACACTTCACACGATTCCGCTTTTGGTCAAGCGTGAGCAATCGCGGAACCCATCTTGCGGATAGCTTTCTCATGTCCAAATGTTCACGCAAAATATTGTGTATCCATTCATTCGAGACGCCCACAGTATGGCTGAAACTTGGTATGCGTTCTTTCCAAAGATGCTACTAACGAAACAAGACTTCGATACGCGCCGGTGGTGCCATCTCTCGGACTCTGCACGGACTTTTCAAACGTCCCTCGTACTTCAGAATCTGTAGTAGCACAATCTGTATTCTTAACAGCGTGTTTACTTGTCTGTTTCTAATACGCAGCTTACGTTAATGATTTGATTTACTGTAATTACTGAAGTCTGTAATTTTGGGCACTTTTCATTTGCGACTTGTACAGATAAGCATCTTGGTGCTTTAGTGTCCATGCAGTTTTTCATGTAAATTTTGGGACAGTGTTACCGTCGTTCTTGATTAATTTAATTGAACATTCTTATAGCTTTGCACTCTATCAAATTGTTGTTCATTTCATGCTACGTACGAAACAAATAAACTCCTTTTATACTCAGACTGACTTAAATTCAAGATCCTTGTCTTGCAACTTTTGCTGATTAGGCGTCCAATTAAAAATTAATAAGAACTGTTCTATAATCAACTGTCTAGCTTCAAAAAATGGTTCAAATGGCTCTGAGCACTATGGGAATCAACTGCTGAGGTCATCAGTCCCCTAGAACTTAGAACTACTTAAACCTAACTAACCTAACGACATCACACACATCCATGCCCGAGGCAGGATTCGAACCTGCGACCGTAGCGGTCTCGCGGCTCCAGACTGTAGCGCCTAGAACCGCACGGCCACTCCGGCCGGCCGGCTAGCTTCATTGTGTCGCCATTGTCCTTGTGCACAGAGGGCAAGTACAAGAATAACTAACCTGTTCATTTTGTGAAAGGGATGCGCATTGAACTCGCGCGTCTACGATATAGTTTCACTTGTTATTTTGTGACAGCAAGGAGCATTGAACTCCCTCGTCTTACTACTATTTGGTTTTGTTAACTAGGAAGAACTGAGTCCCTTTCGCCTAAAAGTATAACTTGGTCGTGGTATAGCACACATTATAACCGCCACACAGTTTCCGCCCGGATCATGGGAACATCAAAGGACATCCGGCGTAATGCTTTTCAAGAATAGTACACGTGGAGGGCCTAGTTCTCGTAATTTTTTTTTCTTTTACTCGTGAGTCTTCTGACTGATTTGATGCTGCCCGCCACGAATTCCTCTCCTGTGCCAACCTCTTCGTCTCATAGTAGCAACGGTAACCTACACTCTCAGTTATGGATGTATTCCAATCCTTGTCTTCCTCTACAATTTTCGCCCTCTATAGCTCCCTCCAGTTCCGTGGAAGTCATTCCCTGATGTCTTAACAGATGTCCTGCCGTCCTGTCTCTTCTTGCTGTCAGTATTTGCCATACATTTCTTTCCTCGTCGATTCTGCAGAGCGCCTCTCCCTTTCTTAATTTTCAGCTTTCGTTTGTAGCACCACATCTCATATGCTTCTATTCTCTTCCGTTCCGATTGCCCCACAATCCATGTTTCATTATCGTACAAGGCTTTGCTCCAAACGTGCATAATCAGAAATTTCTTTCTTACCAAGAGGATTGAACTTTCCTTTTTGCTATTCAAGAGTTAAGTTTCCATAGGAATAACTAGAAGTATTTCCATATCTGCGAGGCATATATCCTTCTGATTCAACACAAAACGCATACCGCCGGCTGGAGTGGCCGAGCGGTTCTAGGCGCTACAGTCTGGAACCGCGCGACCGCTACGGTCGCAGGTTCGAATGCTGCCTCGGGCAGTGTCCTTAGATTAGTTAGGTTTAAGTAGTTCTGAGTTCTAGGGGACTGATGACCTCAGAAGTAAAGTCCCATAGTGCTCAGAGCCATTTGAACTATTTGAACAAAACACATACCAAAAACCTTCACGCAAAAACAAACAGCCATTACAAACGAGTGTCAGAACTCGCAATGCCGAGAAGCAAGGATCAACACCGATACCTTAAGTCTTCGTCTCCAAGCACGACTTATCGATAGTGCTGCAACACCGCCCTCATTTCGTGGAGGAACGTTCCTCAACTAGGTGCCATGTGTCGTAATTAATACTACATATTTGGATTACTTTTCAACAATTGCAGAGGGTTGACAGAAATATGGAAGCACCACAGGCATAACTCACTACCATGTCTAATACGGGGTAGGAAGACCAGCCTCGGAATGGGTAAATACACGTAGTGTACTCTTTTCAAGGGAATCTTATACCATTCTTCCTGCCAACTTGTGGAAGTTTAGATAACGATGACGGAGAGTTATAGCGATCATGCACATTTCTCTCCCATTTAGACCACAGAGGATAATTTATCTTCATATCTGGTGACCATGGTAACCAGGACAGAAGTCAACTGGACCCCGTGCTTACCAAACCAGTCCTGGACGATGCAAGCTGTGAGAACAGGGGCCCTGTCGTCTTGGAACGCAGAATCACCGTTGAGAAACAAGCATTGTATAACTGATCAGTCAAAATGGTCGAATGATCCATAGCAGTAACGTTGCCTTCCAGAGTAACCATGGGACCAATGGAATACCACGATATGGCTACCCCAGCCATCACCGAACCACCATAAAGTTTCACTCTAGGAACGTAAACTCGGCCAGGTGTTGGAATCAGTGATACGAGACTCATCCTACTAAATGAGATTTTTTCCATTGTTTCACAGTGCAGCTTTTATGGCTTCGGCACCATGTTTTCCAGTTAGGAGCATCTGCATCACTGGTGAGTGGTTTTGGAATTCCAGCTCGCCCTTCAGTTTTTTTTGTTTTTGAGCTCCCTTCGCGTTGTTCTGGTGCTGACAGCCTTCGCGAGTGCGACATTCAGTTCTGCAGTGACTTTCGCAACTGTGGGCCTCTTATTTTTCCGTACAATCGTTTTCAACGACAGCCTGTCACGATCACTCAAAACACACTTTCGTCCGCACTATGAGTTAGCGTATCGTGTTTTCCCGCTCTCCCTGTATGCAATATGAATCTTCGATAGGACGCCGCCTCAAATACCGAAAATTTCGGCTACCTTGGTCACAGAAAAACCCACCAAACAAGCACCAACAATATGGCCGCCTTCGAATTCACCTAGCTGCAACATAATGCCCTCTCGACTTCACCGAACACTATTTTGGTCGCGACTGCAACTTATTGAGGACGCTGCACACGTGCCGATCGTAGTCAGATACAAAGGCGCAACCCGTTCTCTTGTCTAGCATCTACACTTACACTGAAGAGCCAAAGAAATTGGTACACCTGCCTAATATCGTGTAGGGTCCCCGCGAGCACGCGGAAGTGCCGCAAGACGACGTGGCTTGGAGTTGACTAATGTCTGAAGTACAGCTGGAGGGAAATCATGAATCTATAAGAATATGAGGGGGTGAAGATCTCGTATGAACAGCACGTTGCAAGGCATTCCAGATATGCTCAGTAACGTTCATGTCTGGGGGATTTGGTGGCCAGCGGATGTGTTTAAAATCAGAAGAGTGTTCCTGGAGCCACTCTGTAGCAATTCTGGACGTGTGGCGTGTCGCATTGTCATGCTGGAATTGCTCCACTCGATCGTAAAGCACAATGGACATGAATGGTTGCAGGTGGTCAGACAGCATGCTTATGTACGTGTCGCCTGTCAGAGTCGTATCTAGACGTATCAGGGGTCACACATCACTGCAACTGCACAAGCTCCACATAATTACAGAGCCTCCACCAGCTTGAACAGTCCCCTGCTGGCTTGCTGGGTCTATAGATTCATGTGGTTGTCTCCATACCCTTACGCGTCCATCTCCTCGATACAATTTGAAACGAGACTCGTCCGACCAGACAACATGTTTCCAGTCATCAACGGTCCAATGTGGGCGTTGACGGGCCCAGGCGAGGCGTAAAGCTTTGAGTCGCGCAGTCATCAAGGGTACACGAGTGGGCATTCGGCTCCGAAAGCCCATATCAATTATATTTCCTTAAATGGTTCGCACGCTGACACTTGCTGATGGCCCTGCATTGAAATGTGTAGCAAATTGCGGAAGAGTTGCCCTTCTGTCACGTTGAACGATTCTCTTCAGTCGTCATTGGTCCCGTTCTTGCAGGATCTTTTTCCGGCAGCAGCGATGTCGGAGATTTGATGTTTTACCGGATTCCTGATATTCAGGGTACACTCGTGAAATGGTCGTACGGGAAAATCCCCACTTCATGGCTATCTCGGAGATGCTGTGTCCCATCGCTCGTGCGCCGATTATAACACCACGTTCAAACTAAATCTTGATAACCTACCATTGTAGCAGAAGTAACCGATCTAGCAACTGTGCCAGACACTTGTTGTTTTATGTAAGTGTTGCCGACCGTCGCGCCGTATTCTGCCTGTTTACATCTCTCTGTATTTGAATATGCATGGCTATACCAGTTTCTTTGGCGCTTCAGTGTATATTCAAGCAAGCACTTTTGGTGGTGTCTTGATATTATTTCCCAAAACTTTGAGGAATCTACAGAGTAAGTTAAGCCTCAGAAGAGAAGCCAGTACTCAGAGTTTTCAAGGATTTCTATGACCAGAGCGTAGCGTGTCGTAAGTAAACTGACACCGAAAGCCAAAAACAGATTTCATTTACGAATTCAGCATCCTCGACTTAGCAACAAACACTATTCATATTTTTTGTGACAGAACTGTTGTTGAGCGGTGTTATTAGACTATAGATACTAACACAGAAATTTTTCAAACGATAGTGCTGTCAATTCCAAGAAAAGCTTAAGGCGTTGTTCTTCCGTCAAATGATATGCGGTGCGGAAAGTTTCGGTTGTGGCACACCTCTAACGAAGACTAGCATTCGAGTATCATTAAATCTGCGTTTACGGATGAGGTCGGTTGGCTGAAGTGCGTTCGGGATTCCCGAACTAAATGGTAGTCCTTCTTCCTCAACGCTAATGTCTGCTTCGGCTAAGTCATTGCCCTGTCTGCGTGATACGAAGTGTGGGCACAAGTGGTGATGGGGATGAATGCGTGAGTACAGTAATGACAATGGACGCGAATTGGGCATCTTACAGATTTACTACAATTTATCAATTGTTCTCAGTTTCCGACTGCATTTCATTTAGAACTGTAGGGGCGTGACGAACCTATTTGCATTTCCAATCTGCTCTTTTTCATCATGTTAAAGCAATTTCTCTGTCCTTCGGAAAAGAATATTATCTTCACCAATGAGTCCTATATTATCTATGAAATAGTGTGAGACCTCAGTTTTTCCCGACATATACAGTAGTCAAAAACTTACGGGGATGCATCCGGGTGACGTCTCGACAACGGCCGATATTTCGATTCTCACTTTCAAGGTAAAACTACAACAAATGAGCGCTTTTCAAGTAAATTTAAAACTTCGGTTTGCACAGCCATTCAGGAAATATAACACACACACACACACACACACACACACACACACACACACATACACAGTGCAAACAATAGAGCAACCAAATAGCCAAAGATGGCCGACGTCCGAAGTTATCAATAGTGAAAATTACTGAACAACGGGTGAGGTAGCATTAACTCTGTGCCTTTGTTTTTTTCGTCGACAGGAGAGAGAGCAGGATTCCTAGTAGGATTTAAGTACAAGCCTGGATCTCTTTTTACAAGGTTTCTTGCTACTTTAATTTCTACTGCTTTCTTAATAACGCTATCCCGACAACAGGAAGTGCATGCCAGAATCCTCGTGTTGTTATATTCCATAAGATGACCAATATTCAAGAGAGGTAGTAGGTGTAATACATTAAATTGCAGACTCGTATCATTAACGTCGATATGGAGCAGGATTTTAGAAGATATATCGTGTTCGAACACTGTTAATTACCTCGAAGAGAACGGTCTATTGACACACAGTCAACATGCAGTTAGAAAACAGCGTTCTTGTGAAACACAACTAGCTCTTTACTTGCACGAAGTGTTGAGTGCTATTGACAACGGATTTCAAATTGATTCCGTATTTCTAGATTTCGAAAAAGCTTTTAACACTGTACCACACAAGCAGCTTGTAGTGAAATTGCGTGGCTATGGAATATCGTCTCAGTTATGTGACTGGATTCCTTATTTCCTGTCTACATCTACATCTACGTGGATACTCTGCAAATCACATTTAAGTGCCTGGCAGAGGGTTCATCGAAACACCTTCACAATTCTCCATTATTCCAATCTCTTATAGCGCGCGGAAAGAATGAACGCCTATATCTTTCCGTACGAGCTCTGATTTCCCTTATTTTATCGTGGTGATCGTTCCTCCCTATGTAGGCCGGTGTCAACAAAATATTTTGGCATTCGGAGGAGAAAGTTGGTGATTGGAATTTCGTGAGAAGATTCCATCGCAACGAAAATCGCCTGTCTTTTAATGATGTCCAGCCCAAATCCTGTATCATTTCTGTGACACACTCTCCCATATTTCGCGATAATACAAAACGTGCTGCCTTTCTTTGAACTTTTTCGATGTACTCCGTCAGTCCTGTCTGGTAAGGATCCCAGACTGCGTAGCAGTATTCTAAAAGAAGACGGACAAGCGTCGTTTAGGTAGTATCTTTACTAGATCTGTTACATTTTCTAAGTGTCCTGCCAATAAAACGCTTAGAAAATGTAACAGATCTACCAAAGAGACACCCTACACTACATTTGTCCATCTCCTTTTAGAATACTGCTGCGCAGTGTGGAATCCTTATTCGATAGGATTAACGGAGTACATTGAGAAAGTTGAAATAGGGGCAGCACTTGACGTATTATCGCGAAATAGGGGAGAGAGTGACACGGACATGATACAGGATTTGGGATGGACAGCATTAAAACAAAGGCCTTTTTCGTTGCGGTGGAATCTTCTCACGAAATTTCAATCACCAGCTTTCTCCTCCGATCGCGAAAATATTTTGTTGACACCGTCCTACATAGGGAGAAATCAAAGCTCTCTCCAAAAGATATAGGTGTTCGTTTTCTCCACGCGCTGTTTGAGATAGGAATTACAGAAAATTATTGTTAATGTGGTTCGATGAACCCCCTGCCAGGCACTTAAGTGTAATTTGCAGGGTAGCCATGTAGATGTAGGGGATAGGTTGTACACCGTATATATGAATATTTAAAGAAGACTGCCATTGTCCCGTACACCTTGTAAATAGTTGTTAACGCTTATTGCATGAAAGGTGACGAAGTGTCTTTACTATCAAAATGGCTTAATGAATGATTGCCTACACTAGTAGAGGTTGGAACGCCAGTGGAAATGAAACGGCAGGCGTAACTCAAGCCGTGGGTGGAATAGCCCGCACAGGTGTGTTGATCCTGCTTGACTCAGGAAGTAGCCAAGACGGATGGCTGGAGCACCTGACCGCAGAAGCACAATACAGCAGCGGCCGACAGGTATTAGAACAGTTAGGCACTGTACTGTTGGACTTCGCCTCCGGGTAGGGAGTCGTCATTGAGTACTCAGCGTTCAGTGATTGAGAGCACTTCTTCTGCCTATTCTCATGTTGAGACGTTATCTGAACTCCGTCCTTGTGGCTGGGAGTTCACGTTTCTCGTCTGTAGAACACAGACAGGAGATTATACTAGTCAGAGGACCGTCTTCTGCTGTCCTAGTGTTAGAATGAGGTTTTGTTTGTATTTTGTGGCTGGAGTTCTTCCGTCATCGCAGACGTGTACGAGGACCATCACTCCGATGCAACGGACGCAGACATACGGTAATACTGCTAATTGCTTTGTCTTAATAGGGCTATAAGGCTAAACAGCTGTGATCACGTATGTTGTCTTTCCACTGAGGTTGCACACCACTGTAGATCATTTTTTAAGGTATTGTCTTCTAGTGTTTGGTACGTAGATGATGTCAGCCCTCTTGCGTTATTTATATTAGATCGCGTAGCCATAAAGGAGGCAGATTTCGGTAATTTGATCAATCACATTAGTTAGGAAATTCGTTTATCTCTCTTAATGTCTATTGGACATTGATATATAAACATTTGTAATATAAAAAAGGATTTTTTAATCTACAATAAATGTATAAGCAGAAACTACATTTATCATCATCCCTTAACCATTCATTTATGTTTATGCTGTGATTTACGTGTTAAAGAGCAAGAAGGTGTAACCTCCCCCTCACTTATCAACCTTAATGACAGTGAAAAATTAAACCGCGTGTACCTAATGGAAATTTGGGAAAAGCAATCGTCACCGAAGTTAATCTGTCGATAAAGAGGGAGGAAAGGGTTACATCTAAATGAAAGGAAAAATGCAAATGAAATCGGTGGAAATTAATTTGAAAAGTAAATATGCGGCCATTACGTTAACAATTAACTAGCGGTAATTAGATATTTGAGATTTGGGGGAAATTACGGTCGCCAGTCCTAAGGACAATTACTATAGTAACTGAAAAAGAAAGGTTATTACACATATAATTAGCACTAGAAGCGTGGCAACTGAAGGTTGACACGTGTAGTGTGAAAACTGAAAGTTTGTCAGAAGTAATAAATTTCGCGACACTCTGACTTAATTTAGCAAAAGAATTAATAAAACCGGAAAATCGAAAGTTAATTTAGTGACTGAAGTTAATAGTGAGCTTTCTTTCTGAACCACATCGAAATTCAGTAAAATACGGTTAGTCTTGGACTACCTCAACAATCTACGCAATTTAGAAATAAGAGATTTAACTTTGAACTTGAATTAAATGATTCTGAACAATTAACAATAGTAAAATTTAGTACGTACCAAGCTGAGCTGCAGTCACAGGTAAGCTAAAATACGGTAACAAAACTCGCACTCTTAATTTGTGCTTGTGTAATCTAAATATTGTAGCCAGCTATGAATACCTTAACTGAAGTTTGAAATTAAAGCAGTGACATCGAATGATGCTGGCGTTTGAATTTCAACGACACTCGGGTTCATTCCGGAAAAGGAAGGGACCCTGCTTGGTAATGCAATTGGGACAATGAGCAACAAACATTCATGCTAAGTTGCTGTAATTTTGTGATGCAACAATTTTAAAAGTTTGAAAAACTGAGGTCTGCCATACAGTTCTAAAACTTTACGTACTTCCAGTCTTCCTTGTTGGTTGATTGAAGGTTTGAAGCCGTCGATCGAGGAAGTGGCGACAGTCACTCATTGTCGGCCACCGCTGTTGCAGAAGCTGGATGTTGGCGCGCCTTCTTCTCGACACGGTCACCAGACGAAACGGGCTCTTGATGTGCGCCAGCTAATGCTTCCCGTCCGCGACACCATGTCAAAAACTATCATCGCAAGTCGAGCGCCATTACATGCTGCCAAACCCCGAAAGCGCGGCAACTCGCGGGAGCTTCACAACACACCTGCTCCACTGCACCACCCCAGCCAGACTCTCCCTCTGCCCGCGCTCCACGCGACAGAGTTAACACTTTGGTTCTCCACACGACCTATCGATGTATTCCTTCGATAGCATAGTATTCCGTAGGCCAGACCCAGCGTATAACTACAATAATATTCACAAAACAAACCAATTATAAATCGACATAAATGCATAAATATATACAAATAGTAAAACAATTACAATATACAAAGACACAGAAATGTTATATCTTCAGGTAACAAAATAAGGAAAAAAATTTGCAGTGCAATAGATGGAAATAGGAGGATATGCATTTCCGGCGTTACAAAGGAGGAAATAATATCGCAATTAAGAGATCCTAAGATCTGCTTCAGGGGGTAGTCAGACAGGGCCAAATCTTGATTTTCGCATTCAGTATTTTCCGTTGCGCACATTCATTTTTTACACCTGCCTGGAATAGCATCTCGGAAGCTTGCAGAAGGCCTCGTACCATCAATATTCCTCCTGACCAACACATCGAGGAAGGGACAGCAGCCATCCGCTTTTAGCTCAATCGTGAAACGAATATTTCGTTCAGTTCTGCCTGGAATCATGCTCTCTCCGCTGTCAAAAACAGAGGGACGGAGTTAATGCTACGTCACCCGTTGTTTAGTAGTGTTCACTATCGACAACTTCTGGCATGTGTGTTTCCTTTGTGTGTGTGTGTGTGTGTGTGTGTGTGTGTGTGTGTGTGTGCGTGCGTGCGTGCGTGCGTGTGTGTGTGTGTGTGTGTGCGTGCGTGCGTGCGTGTGTGTGTGTGTGTGTGTGTTTATGCGTGCGCGTGTGTGTGTTATGTTCCCAGAATTGCTTTGCAAACCGAGATTTTAAATTCCCTTGCACAACGCTTAGTTGTTGCAGCTTCGCCTTGAACAGACAGGGTGGGCACTTGTTGAAATATCGGCGGTTGTCGATGTCGTCACCCGACTGCATCACCGTAAGTTATTTGAACAGTATCTGTTAAATAACTTGGGACGAGTCTCGTTAAAACGTTTAAAATTGCATTTAAAAGCCACATGCAACAGTAATCCGACCCAGTCTGCTGCATGCTCACTCACTTTCATCACCACTTTCGCACAGAAGACTCAGTCTACAGACATGAGTACTGTGCAGTTCTCACTTAAATGCTTGTCAGATGGTTCATAGAAAAATTTTCAGATTATTTCTCGGCCGTTACAGTCACGAATAACACACGAAAGAAATAATCACATAAATTTTTCCGTGAGAGCTCTGACATCTTTTATTTAATTACGATGATCTTCCCTCCCTATGTAGCTGGAGGCCAACATAACATTTTCGCACTCGGAGGAGAAAGTTGGTGATTGAAATTTCGTGATAAGATCTCGTCGCAACGAAAAACGTCTCTGTTATCATGATTGCCACTCGAAATCTCATATCATATCGGTGAAACTCTCTCAAATATCGAGCTGCCCTTCTTCGAACTTTTCGATGTCCTATCTGGTAAGGATCCCATTTCGCGCACCAATACTCCAGAAGAGGGTGGACAAGCACGGTGAAGGCTGTCTCTTTCGTAGATTTGTTGCATTTTCTACTTTTTTCTGCCGCTGAAACGCTGTCTTGTTCTCGCCTTCCTCACAACATTTTCTGTGTAATTGTTTCAATTTAACTTGTTCGTAATTGTAATCCCTAGGTATTTAGTTGAAGCGACGGTTTTTACAATTGTTTGCTTATTGTGTAATCCAAATTTAATGCAATTTTTTTAGTATTACTGTGAAGGACCTCACACTTTTTGCTGTTGGGACCAATTGCTACATTTCACACCAAGCAGATATTTTGTGTAATTCGTTTTGTAAATCTCATCCACCTTGACAGGTTTATTAGACGGTAAACGACAGTATCACCTGCAAATAGTGCAGAAGGATGCTCAGATCGGCGCCTAGACCGGTCGTATAATTAGGAAAGGCAGAGTGCCTATAACACTTCCTCGGCGAACCCCAGATGTCAGCTATATAACACTAGAATGAGATTTTCACTCTGCAGCGGAGTGTGCGCTGATATGAAACATCCTGGCAGATTAAAACTGTGTGCCCGACCGAGACTCGAACTCGGGACCTCTGCCTTTCGCGGGCAAGTGCTCTACCAACTGAGCTACCGAAGCACGACTCACGCCCGGTACTCACAGCTTTACTCCTTTCTTTCAGGAGTGCTAGTTCTGCAAGGTTCGCAGGAGAGCTTCTGTAAAGTTTGGAAGGTAGGAGACGAGGTACTGGCAGAAGTAAAGCTGTGAGTACCGGCCGTGAGTCGTGCTTTCGTAGCTCAGTTGGTAGAGCACTTGCCCGCGAAAGGCAAAGGTCCTGAGTTCGAGTCTCGGTCGGGCACACAGTTTTAATCTGCCAGGAAGTTTTATATAACACTAGGTTACTACTCGTCAATTACTACAGACTGTGAGCTTTCCGACAGAAAATCGCGAATCACGATGATTCTTCACAGCCACGCAATTTGATTTGAAGCCGCTTGTGAGTAGCTGCGTCAAAAGCCTTCTGAAAATGTAGAAATATGTAATAAACTTGAGAACCCCTGAGTGCAGCACTCATTACACCCCGTGAGTAAATAGGCAGTTGTGTTTCACTGAACAGCTGTAGCCATGTGGGGGTAATTACCTACGGGGACAAATAAAGTTTTCTGAGGGTTAAAAACAATTGGGGCGAAACTAAATTACTTTTATAAGATGCCAACTAGTATCACTGTTCCATAAGACTTAAATACTGATTACATACCAATACAGTATCTTCCTCGCATAGGACACTCCCTGAACACGTAATTTGCACTTCGTACCATGCATCTATGACAGTAAAATTTAGACTCATGCGTAATATAGGCCTATACAATCGCATGGAAATGGTTTCTACCAGTTACAGGTAATCACGAAATGGACCCGAAGTTTCTTCAGTACTGACTTCGCGATAGGCAATCGCACTAATTGACAGCACACCACAGCAGTAACTAAGGGATCGCGGCTATACACAATTATTATTATTATTATTATTATTGACGGCAATAGACAGCCTCGACTCAGACTGCCTGAAGTCTTCCGATTTCTGCGTTCAGAAATAAGGAGTCTAGCGATCAAGTGAGTTACGAGTACAAAGAGTAAGATAGTACACGTATTTTAACTTTCTTCTTCTTCTAGTGCCTATCCTTTTCCGATGTTGGTGACCATCATATCTATACCACTTTTGCTTATTCGGAAATGTCCCTCAATCGTGTGTGAAGATCATATCTATTCATTTGCGGACGAAAATGTTCTTTTCCGTCCTTGACCTCTATTTTCGAAGAATGTTCTGCAGCCGTTTATACCCGTTTCCATTCTTCATTACATGGCAGGGATACTGTAGTTTCGTGCATTTGACTGTGTTTTTGAACTTCTTTTCATTTACACTGCACCTATGAATTAAAATACGCCTTCAGTCATAAATTTTCGTGTTTTATTAAACACACGATACATTTCGGACTCTTTGGATCCATCTTTAGGTTGTCTTAATATAGAATTTATTTTTGCTCTGGAATGAAGTGAAATGCATGTTCCTGTCGCGAAAAGGTTTGATGCTAGGGTATGAGTTTCGTAAGTCAAATGTGGAAAATACGTGCTAAACAGTGGAATCCAAGAAAAGCGTTTTACTTTTTAATACCATCATGCAATGGTTTCTCCATCCTGTTCATGCATATCACTTCACTCAAGAGGCATATTTGCATACACATTTTTGTAAACACTTCACAGATGTTGTTGTACATGGTGTGAGCATCATTATCGCAGTATTTTTAGCCTCATAGACCTTTAAGCGTATCTCTTCACTCATTAGTACACTAAATTTTGATTTGAATCTATATCCGCTCCTGGGTACACCTTACAATCCAGTATATGACTTCGGAATCTCTGTCTGACCATGATGTAATATCACTGAAATCTTCCTGTATATTCTGGTCTTTTCCAAGTATACCTCCTCCTCTTATGATTCTCGAACAGATTATTCGCTATTACTAACTGAAATTTATTGCAGAATTCAATTGTTATTTCTCCTGTCTCATTCTTATTTCCAAGCACATATTCTCCCGTAACCCGCATTCCAATCTCCCAAGACTATTAGATTTTCATCTCCTTTTACGTACTGAATGACTCGTTCAATTTCCTCACATATTTTCTCTATCTCTTCGACTTCGGCTTCCGACGTTGGCATGTATACCTTGAACTATCGTTGTCGGTGTTGGTTTGCTGTCGATTCTAAAGAGAGCTGTCACTGAACTGTTCACAGCAACACATTCTCTGCTCTACCTTCATATTCATAACGAATCCTACTGCCGTTATACCATTTCCCGTTGCTTTTGGTATTACCCTATACTCGTCTGACCAGAAATATTTGTCTTCATTCCACTTCACTTCATTGCTTTCCACTATATCTGGACTGAGCGTTTGCATTTTCATTTTTAGAGTTTCTTGCTTCCCTCCAACATTCAAGCTTCTAGTATTCGACGCCCCGACACGTAGAACGGAATCCTTTCGTTGGTTATTCAGTCTTTTTCCCATCGCCTCCTCCCTCTTGGCAGTCCCCTCCCGGAGATCCGAATCAACAACTGTTCCGGAATCCTTTGCCAGTGGAGAGATCATCATGACACTTTGCAGTTACAGGCCACATGTCCATAGATCCAAGTTATGTGTGATCATTGCTGTTTCTTCCACCTTTAGGGACAGTTTCGCAACCCAAGAGCGAGCGAGTGCCCTGAACTTCTGTCCGCTCTTCCGCCTTATTTGACAAGACAGCTGGTTGAACGAGGGTGATTCTTATGTCGGTAGTCTTCGGCTGCCACTGCTGCTGATTTTTATTTAAAATTTAAGCAGTGGCGGGCTTCGAACCCAGAGCCGAGAACCTATTGATAGTAACCAAAGACGCTACCTTTTTTTTGTTGATCTCATTTTGTTCGTTTTTTGTTCGTCGCGTTTGTTCGAGGAGGGCGTCCCATGATACCTGACCAGGTTCGTCGTTAATCCGTTCGCTCAGTTTCTGTATTACGGAGAGAAGCTAACCCTCTGACCAAACACGCTGAGCTACCGTGCCGGCGAATCATTAGATCGCGGGTGCAATCCTATCGTAAATTATCTGTACACCGACCGAACGTGGTGGCACAGTGGTTGGTCCACTCGGGAGGACGACGGTTCGAATCTCCGCTCAGCCATCCAGATTTACGTTTTCCACTATTTTCCTGAATGGATACAGGCAAATGTCGGAATTTTTCTTCTGAAAAGGGCACTGCCGGTTTCCTTTCCCATCCTTACCTAATCCGAACGTGAGCTCCGTCTCTAACGACCGCACTACGGACGGGACGCTAAACTCTAAACGCCAGGTCGCCCTGATTCTCTTGAACGAAGATGCTGTATTTGGATGATATGACATCATAAACTTATATAATACTCGCGTGTGGAGAGGTGATAATCACCATTTAGATGTATCAGTTGTCATCTGCACTGATTTGGATTCAATCAGTAGGGTGGTTTGCCTATGTCTATGCGTGGACGCGTAATCTGCGACAGAGTGGCATATCGTTCTAAGTAGCTTTAGGAGTCTGTAGAGACGGCATACGTACCTTCTTATTTGTTTAATGTTCAATTATTTAATGGAAATTTGTGTGCGAGGATTTATCGTTAGCCGTACACGAATGTCTGTCTGCATCAGACCGTGCAATTGTGTGAGAGACGTAACTTAGTCTGACGGCTAGTCGTAAATAATGATATTCATGTTCTTGTTGAAGCTTGCGCGGAGCAGTATGAGAGGCCTCTTGCAATAGCGTTATTGATTTAGGAGCACATCTCTTGAAATATATTTCATCGATGCCTGTCAGTCAAAAACACCATTTATCTCGAATAGCTCTCTCATGCTGTACTCTATCATCCTTAGGTTCCAATCGAATTAAATTGTTCCTGCACACAAATGTCAGTCAAACCGTACGAAAATTTCACGACCGAAGAGAGAGTGCAAAAATATACGAGGTACGCTCAATAAGGATTGCAACACACTGTTTTCCACGGTCAATTTCGCTTGAAAAAATGTAGAATTTGTTGTGGGACGTTGTGGATTTTTCCCGCTACAGTCTCTGTAGTTTCGTGAAGTTTCTGTAGGTTACAGCTCTATACGTAGCCTTCAAAATGGTGTCTGTAATGGAGATGCATTCCAAGTAGGAAGTTGTCGCCGAGTTTCTTTCGGCGGAAAACCAGATCATCGCAGATATTCGTAGGCGCTTGCAGAGTGCCTACAGAGACCTGGTAGTGAGCAAAAGCACGGTGAGTCGTAGGGCGAGGAGCCTGTCACGCAAGTTCAGAGCAGTACCCTCACCAGGTGGAGTCGCGACGGTCTTCTGGGGTTGTGAAGGGGTTGTTCTGTTCGATGTCCTCCACCATGTTACCATCAGGAAGTAGAAGAAACGCTTTCACCCTGTTCGTCGCCACAAAAATACAAACGAACTTCTCTTGTTTGGCGCCGACCTTACACATCGTACACTGTTGGTGGAGCTATGATATGTTCCCATTTTCATCAAATGGTCAAAACACGGTCCTGTCGCACTAACTCAGCTTAGCCTGTTTCTACGCAGGCTCTAGAATGTGGTTGATATAGCTCTCTCCAACTTCTGATCAGTTCCGATTTAAATTTGACCGATCACGTGCGCAAAGCTGCAGGGTGGGAGCGCAGAGTCTGAGGGGAAGTTGCAAGATGCATATGGACTATCTAAACTTTTACCATAGCAGATAGGGTCGAAAAAGATGATTCATTTTGAGGTATGAGAGTGCCAGAAGTATGATCCACTAGTGGCTGTAATCATTAAAAGACTTCTCCATAGGATCCAACGCACGCATGGGGTTGAACTGAAAGACTTGATTCAAAATTGCAGACGCCATTTCTACTGGGGAGCGTAACACTAGAGATCTGAAAGCTAGTGTACCTTACTTGCATGTTTTGATCATATTAGAAATCTTTTACATTCATACATGAACACCTTAATTACGAATCATTTGTGTTTCATTTTTTTTCATTATTGATATCAAGCAATTCTTGGCTAATATGAAACTTCCTGGTAGATTAAAACTTTGTGCCGGGCCGAGACTCGAACACGGGACCTTTGCCTTTCGCGGGCAAGTGCTCTACCGACTGAGCTACCCAAGCACGACTCACGCCCCGTCCTCACAGCTTTACTTCTGCCAGTACTTCGTCGCCTACTTTCCAAACTTTACAGAAGCCCTCCTGCGAACCTTGCAGAACTAGCACTCCTGAAAGAAAGGATATTGCGGAGACATGGCTTAGCCACAGCCTGGGGGATGTTTCTAGAATGAAATTTTCACTCTACAGCGGAGGTGCGCTGATATGAAACTTCCTGGTAGATTAAAACTGTGTGCCGGACCGAGACTCGAACTCGTCACCTTTGCCTTTCGCGGGCAAGTGCTCTACCGACTTTTTTTTGTTATTTTTTTTTAAGTTTTTTATCTAGCCGGGAATCGAATCCGGGCCCGCAGGACGGCAATTCGTAACGCTGACCAATTTATTTTTCAGGAGTGAGGGTTTTTGTATTATTATTTTTTATTTATTAAGGAAGGTAGGAGAAACAGAAATCTTTATTATTCACAAATAAACATAGTATGTCCAGACACATGACAACTGTCCTGGAAGGAACCTCGCTGCCGTCCTACCATGCAGCATGAAATAACAACAAAATCAAAGTGGGGCCACCTCCGGCACCCTAAAGAAAAGTATTTGTAGATATGAAAACAAAATTTGAAGTACATCCATTTGCTAACTGTGCAAGCGTTAGTTTTTCCTAGGTCGCATACTCGCATAGTGTTCTTAGTCGATCACTTTACTTGGTCGGTTTCACAACGAAAGCACCGCCGCTCATCTTTGCGCACCCGGCACACCCCAAGTATATGGCGGGTCCGCAAAAACCGTTACTAGGAAATTGGCATACCAATCCTTGTATTTTTGTAGCCGTAATAGTTTTGTGTGTCCATCTTGCAAGTATTGCCAGTAATCCAGGACGTTCAGTACGTTCGTACGTGTGTCTCTATAGATGTAATGGACCGTCATACCTGTGATCCACGCCACTGCGTTCGTCTTATGACGCGGAAAATACGTTTCCTCTGGAAAAAATACTATGTCAGAACAGACTGCTGTATAGATAGTGCGCCGCATGAACGCTATTATCTTTCTTGCGAGAGTCCAGACAGCCAATGCCTCGCCGCAGACCAGCCGATGGTCGTCCGTATCCAGCACGCCGCATTGCTGACACAAGGGCGAATCCGCCAAATGTATTGCGTACTTTTTATCATTTGTAGGGTATTTTCGGTTCACGACAATGTACGATGTTGACCTGACAGGTAGGTGGGGGTGGTGGACCGTGCGCCACACCACGTGCCAATTAACAGCTGGATGTTTCCGTTCCACCCTATTCCGGGTGATCTGTCGAGGAAACAGATGGTACACGTCCTTCGATGTCGACTGTCGGGTTGTCGGTAAACGCTCTCGAACGTAACTGTGTTCCACGATGAACGTGGGCACATACGTTAAAGGGGGTGATATATGGCCGACACTGACTAGAGGAAGGTGCGATGTTGGTACGAGTTCTTCGATGATCGTCCCCGTAAGCGAGTGATTCCTGTTGCGCCACCGTTTGAGCATAGTATTAATATACATGGCACGCGCCTTCTCGTGCACGTTCACTAAACCAACGCCCCCCTTTCGCGCTGGGAGGGTAAGCGTGTTGTACTGTACCTTAAAGAGTTGTCCCAGGCATACGTAGTACCCAAAAGCCGCCTGAATCCTCATAGCCATCGTGCGCGTTAAGGGGAGAAGGTGTGTCAGGTGGCACATCATGAGCGCGAGATAAAGGTTGACGAGTAACACTCGCTGCAGCACATCCATCGACCGTAGGGCGTTTAGTCGTACTGCCGTGCGGACTCTGAGTAACAGCCTTCGGTAGTTGTCCGCAGCCGTTCCCGCTGTCTCTTTATGAAAGGTGATACCCAAACAGCGGACGGTTTGCACCGCAGGTAAGGGTCCTTCCGTTCCTGGGTCTAGTCCACGCCCCACATGCATGAATTGTGATTTTCGGTAGTTGACCACACTTCCAGCTGCCATCCCATACGTCTGTAGCCAATCCAGTGCTGTTTGAGGCTCCCCGTCAATCCGTACGAGGAACACAATGTCATCCGCGTATGCTCTGCATTTGAAAGATAAATGCCGTCGGGAGATCCCGGAAAGACGGAGCCGAAGGCCTGCGAGGCACGGTTCTAAGGCGATCGCATAAAGGAGGGTCGACAAGGGGCAACCCTGTCTCACTGATCTTAAGATCTTAAAATACTCGGTTCTCCCTCCGTTGACCACCATCGCTGATCTGGCGCCGTGCAACAGCCGCATCACAGCAGTGGTCAATAATGGCGAGACACCCATCCTGTTCATCACCGCCGCGAGGTACACGTGATCCACGCGATCAAAAGCACTATCGAAATCTACTGCAACCATCGCCCCCCGGGGCGACGACGTCACGATAGTCTCCCAAGGCTGTGTGGATATTACTGATGCCGCCAAGACAAGTCTGATCGGCATGTATTCGATTCTCCAGCGACTTTTTGATACGACTGGCCAGGATGCGCATGAAGATCTTATAGTTACTATTAAGGGGGGTCAAGGGGCGATAATCACAAGGCCGTTTGCCACCACGGGGCTTTGGTATCGGTATCATGAGCCCTTCCGTGAACTGAATGTGAACCGGTACTTCTTGCCGCAGAAGCTCATTAAACATGCATAACCACATCGGTGTCATAATGGTCACAAAGGCACGGTAAAATTCCAACGGGAATCCGTCTGGACCTGGGGACTTGTTGCAGGCACCTCGTGTAATCGCTTCCTCCAGCTCTTTACATGTAATTTCAGATAACCCGTCCGCTTCCCCGTTCACACTCGTCGCGTCTGGGATCTCTTCCAGGACGTTCCCCAGCTCCCTCTGGCCCTCCCCGTTGTTCGCATAGAATCTGCTAAAATGATTCGTGAACGCCTGTGCTATGCCCCTTTGTGTTGTAAAACGACGGCCATCGCCGAGATCGATCTCATGTATTAAATTCCTGCGTCTTCTCCGTCTTTCCTTTATCACATAATGCATCGAGGGAACCTCATTGGGCAGGAAATCCTGCGACCTCGCGCGTATCATTGTACCCGCCATCCGCAGCGTCGCAAGTTGTACCAGCTTCGCCTTAACTCGGTGGACGGCCGTCTGGCGTTCTGGTGTAGGTGGTTGAGCTAACAGTTCCCGGAGAGCAGTAAAGTAAAACTCAGTGGCCGTGCGCTGCCATTGAGAAACCTCCTTCCCGTAACCTATTAACGTCCTCTGTAAAGCTGGCTTCGCGCACTCGATCCACCACCGCAGGACAGAACCGAAAGAATTTCGTCGACGGAGGCAGCTATTCCACGCGTCCTCCACCACGCGTCGGCATTCTGTATCTCGCAGGTGGGAGACGTTCATCTTCCAATTACCCCTCCGTCTCCATACCTGCTGTCTATCAAAGTTAACCGTACAAATATATGCGTCGTGGTCTGTAAACGCTGCCGGCCATATTTCTGCGTCCACCGTCGACATTGCTAACGTCCTTGAAACGTAGATCCGATCCAAACGGCTCGCGGAGTGGCTGGTAAAAAATGTATATCCTGGTTGGTTGCGATACTTCAGGTCCCATGTATCGACCAATTCCATCCCGTTGACCAGCTCCCTAAGTTCTTGGCTAGTAGTATAGTTAGGTTGTTGGTCCTTTCTGTCGAGCACACAATTAAAATCTCCGCCGAGTATGCAACCATCGTATTGTCCCTGGAACAACGGTGTAACCTCATGAGCGTAAAAATCTGCTCTGTCCCTTCTCTTATCCGAGCCTGACGGTGCGTATATGTTGATCAAACGTATTCCACCTATGGTCACGGCCGTACCACGGGCAGAAGGCAAATACTCTACTTCGTCTGCACGTATCCCTTCCTTTAATAGTACAGATGTGCCAACGCCTCTTTTAATAATTTTTTTTGGGATCTAAAATTTAAAAACCTTTCTCACACCGGCCTGATTTAGCTTCACTGATCAGGATAGTAAAAACATGTGTATGTTAAGGAAATTTTCATTCACAAAGCAGGCTTATCACATTCACACAGTTCAATACTGTTCTATCCTGATTAAATTGAGCTTAACTTAAATTCCATAAGGCAGTGAAGCCATTTCGAAGTCTCGGTGCGACGAAAATTGTCAGTCGATCTCCTGAAAACATTTGTAATAATTATTGACTTTCGGTGATCACATGGGGAAGACCGGAGATCTGCTGGTAAGATCGTGTTAGCCTATTTATTTGAAGTAACTGGATATCTTGAGCATACAAAACGGCAGGTTCGTCCAGTGTAAATCAGACGTCCCCCACTGATCCTGTGCAACACAGCATAGTAAGCAGACACTGTCAATAATAATCAGTTAAATAATACGCGAACACACTTACTTCAGTTTAGTTCACGTATTAAATTCCTTCTCATACAGAATCTCATCAAGATGGCGACTAGCTCAACAATACATACATATACATCCTCCTTCTTTCACGAATAATCCGCAAGAATTCCTTCATTCTTTTCATAAGAGAAAACACAGGTAGCAGAGCAGCTATTCCATGGAGTAAATGGACGCTCCAAGGAATAATTGGGCTTGAAACTACTTTGCATTAATAATCGGTAAGATAAGAAGAGATATTTCGAGATATGTACTGAGTTATATAATTTATAAAATTTCTGAAAATATCGCGGAGAGACCGCTGCAAGAGACATTACACTCTCTCGTCACACGGGGAACAGTAAATGTTGTAGCCGTAAAAGTCCGAGGGGGGAAGTACCCGATCTTCCTCTAACAGTGCTATGTCTAAATCGGCAGCCTTTATCATGTCACTGAGCATCTTGATTTTTACCGGCGTCCCAATGCTATTGATGTTAACAGACCCTATCCGATAAGCTTGTTGCATGGCTGTCAACGTAGATAGGGTACCGTACGGTCGCTAATTTTTCCATACATAGGCTGTTGTCGTACTAACGTCCCCCGCCGTCCCCTCATATGGTCTGCCGTTATTCCGTGCACTCTTCCGGTCTTACACCGGGTGAGTGCGTAGGAGCGGTTCCTCCGGCATCATCTCTTCCCCACCGGGGTGGCTCTTCTGACCAGCCCCTAGTGTCCCATCGTTGTCGTGCGGTGCAGGCGCCGTAGTCTCCTCAGTAGCCTGTTGCCGTCTATCGAGCTCCTTCGCTGTCTCTGGAGTATCGTCAGCGGTAGGTCGTGTCGTCGTCCCGCTGGCCACCGTTGCATCCACGCTAGGCAGTTCTTCTGTATCCATGGTCGTCTGTTCTGTACCCGTAAACGTCTCAGAATTGTCTGCTAGATCAGAGTGGTCGTTCTCCACCGTGAGGCGTCGCTTCTTCCGGCGTTTTGGTGATCGCTGTTTACGTTGCCGGGCCTCGGAATCAGAGGTCAGCATGGTCTCCAGTTGTTCGTGGGGGACGTCGGAATCGTGCGCCGTCGTATTATCGACGTCTGCTAGTGCCTTATCTGGAGGGGCCGCTAGCGGCAACGAAGAGAGGGCGTCCTGTGACTGCTGCAGGCGGTCCACCGCAACGTCGCCTTTCTGTGGCTCGCCACGATCCGCCGCTGTCTGTGTGTTCTGGTACGCGTCTGTCTCGCGGCCCACGTCATCGCGTAATGCGGCGACGTAAGTCATGGGGAGCACAGTCGGATGCGGCGTGAGGGGTGGATCATCCCGTGGCAGCTGTAATAACCTTCGTTAAGCACACTCAGAACGTACTTGTCCCTCCTTCCCACACCCAGAGCACGTCCTTGGTTGTCCATCGTAGATGACAATCGCCCTACAACCGGCGATGTACAAGTATAACGGAACGTGTTTTCGGAGTTCGATCCGTATTTGTCTGACGCCATTGAGGACAGGATACGTCTTGAAGCTCGCCCATTTTTCAGCCACGTGGGATAGGACCGTTCCGTAAGGACGCAGGGCGCCTGTCACCAATTCTTCTGACACTTCGAATGGAAGCTCAAAGACGCGGATCGTTCGGAGTCCCATGCCGGCGTGTTCAACTGTTACCGCTCCAACATTCCCGTCCGAATGACAGAAAAGAAGTCCTTGTCGGTGTCGGAGTAGTAGTTCGTCACATGCCGCTTCATTTATGAGCTTGACAAAGACCACGCTGCTGACTATAGATAAGTGTATTCCAACTAGAACGTCAAGTTCGATTTTCACCTCGTCCCGTAAATAACGTTCGGTCTCGTAAGCCTTCGGTCGAGCATATTCGTTAACGAAACTAAATTTCAGTGTCGATTTGCGGAACGACAAGGCCATGCACAAGGCTTTGTATACCGCGGCACACCGCTACACACTTAACGCAAACACCTCTCGCGCAGACGTGCGACAGGGACGTAAACACCGTCCGAACCGCTGCGCCGCTGAAGGCTGACTGCCGAACTGAGCTACCCAAGCACGACTCACGCCCCGTCCTCACAGCTTTACTTCTGCCAGTACCTCGTCTCCTACCTTCCAAACTTTACAGAAGCTCTCCTGCGAACCTTGCAGAACTAGCACTCCTGAAAGAAAGGATATTGCGGAGACATGGCTTAGCCACAGCCTGGGGGATGTTCCTAGAATGGCTAAGCCATGTCTCCGCAATATCATTTCTTTCAGGAGTGCTAGTTCTGCAAGGTTCGCAGGAGAGCTTCTGTAAAGTTTGGAAGGTAGGAGACGAGGTCCCGAGTTCGAATCTTTAATCTACCAGGAAGTTTCATATTAGCGCACACTCCGCTGTAGAGTGAAAATTTCATTCTAATTCTTGGCTGCTAATGTGGGGCAATCTCACTAGTCATCTAGTCCTCATTTCATGTCCGACAGCAGAGAGAAGAATTCTCAGTTCACTACAGTACACTGGAATATATTCTCTTTATTTTACCTAATTTCCTGTTTTGTCATTTAACGGCAGCCCTGGATGTCCAGTCTGACGCCGGCAGTGCTGCGAGGCGGTCACGCGCCAGAGCGCTGCGGGCGAGGCGCGCACCGTGTCTTTGTGTTTACTTCGGCCGCTGTAAGTGCCGCTTTCCCTTCTAGACCACCATGGCGCACAACTATCGGAAGAATACATTACGTTTCAACTTTTGTTCCGACTTCGCCCGACCCAAGGCCCTGGAGGTAGAACGATTTATTCGCGATAAAGTTAAAATACCACCAACGGATGTAATCGGTATCCACTTGTCCATAGTTAGCAGTACCGTCTACGTCAAAATGATCAACGATGCGGCGTGCGACAAGGTGCTTCAAGAGGCAAAACGTGGACTGCGCTTCTGTCATTCCGACGGCAACATCGTTCCCGTTACCGTCGATCACGCAGGTCTCGGCACACGGACGATAAGGATCTTCGAACTGCCTTTCGAACTACCTGCAGACTTCGTCATCGAGGCGCTCCGTCCCTATGGCAACGTTCTGGAACATGTTGCCAAACGATGGGTACAATTTCAAACCTATCCCGTTTTAAACGGTGTTAGACAGGTCCGCATCGAGTTGCAGAAACACGTTCCTTCCTATCTACGTATCGGAGGCTGCCGTGCCATTATAATGTACGACGGCCAACCTCAGACCTGTTCCGGTTGCGGGAAAAAACGTCACCTACGGTCTGAATGCATTCAACGACGTGTTGCGCAGCTCCCGTTGTCGGAAGCGTCCGTCACACCCACGATGACCGCCCTATCGGTCACTTACGCAGCGGCTCTTGCCACGTCTACAGTTTCGTCCAGTCCGTCGCCCGGTCCTTCCGATCGGCACGTCCCTCCGTCCCAGTCACCTATGGACGGCGCAGACGTCCCACCTGACAACCTTGCCGCCGAACAGGCTCCCGGACCGGACGCTGAGGAGAGCAGTACTTCTTCACAACACCTGTTTGACAATTTCATTGTACCAACCAACGCCTTCGAACCAGGTCGACGCTCCTCCTTGCCGTCGTCCGACACTCAGGAACACGTGCGCAAACAACGCTCGCCACGTAGGCGCAAACACCGTCGCCGTTCACCCACGGGCTCTCAGAGCGTCGCCACCCGCGACGACGAAGACGACACCCAACCAGCCGACATTTCCACGCAGAGGTCGGCGGACAACTTTCACGATGAACAAGACGTTTCGCAGGACGGGACCACCATGGAGGTCGCCACGCACAATGTAACGATCGGTGCGCAGGTTGAGACACCTGTCTCCCCGCCGACAACCCCAGATCTCTCTCACCACGACGCAATTCCCATGGACATTGGACAGACCCACGGCACAGGAGCATGGGCCGACGACATTGAGGAAGATACGCCCCCTCCTCCGGATGAATTGCCTCCGCCGGACAAGGCTGCCTGTTAACATCAAAAGCGAGGCACTGCAGCTGATGGGACAGGACTTCCTGTCGGTGACCTCTTCATATTTCCCTTGGTGATGGTAGATGCGCGTCCACCACCACTGAAACAAACGTACCGGTTCGCCACACTGATCGCCAACATGATCGGCACTGCACCCAAGCTGCAACTCCTATGTGACATGCTTCGGGCCTCTGACGTCGACGTCGCCCTTCTTCAGGACGTACGCGTTGCCACACTACCACCAGTCTACGGCTATGACTCATACACGTCCACATGTGATCAATCAGGGCGTGGAGTGGCTTTCTACATACGCGAAGGAATCCCACTCAAGGACACGACAATGCTTCCCTGTGGAAGGAGCATGGCTGTTACCATCTTCGACACGCGCGTCATCAATATCTACGCTCCGTCTGGCTCCACGAACCGTCGGCAGCGGTCCACTTTCTTCGGACATGACGTGGCGCCCCTGTTTTCTGGACGCTATGATCGCCTTATCATGGGAGGCGATTTCAACTGCGTCCTCCATCCGCAGGACCAAATGCCTGGTTATTCGCCATGCCCGGCGCTACTCACCTTAATCGAAGATTTTCATCTGGTGGACGTTTGGGAGAAAATTCCTGGCAACACCCTCGGTTTTACCCATTATACAGCACATTCTGCGAGCAGACTGGACCGGTTTTATGTCTCCGCCCACCTTGGCAATGAAGTCGCCCAAGCTGAACGATGGCCCCTTGCATTTTCGGACCACTGCACCGTCATTTGCTCCCTGGCTCTGCCACCTCAGTCAGTGTGGCGCAGCAGAGGTTACTGGAAGCTTAATACCTCCCTCCTTAATGATCCACACTGTCGACAATGTATTGCCACTACATGGGCGTCTTGCGAAAAACGCCTCCCGCAGTACACATCCACGTTCCATTGGTGGCTGAAATGTGCCAAGCCTGCGATCAGAAAGGTCTTCATGCAATGTGGCAAGGAAGCAGCAGCATGGCATCGAGACACCACAAATTTTCACTACGCCGTCCTCCGTGAGCTCGATGCGCTCCCACCATCGCCTGACACCCATAGGGAACGACAGCGTACTAAAGCTCGTCTCCTCTCTCTCCAACGTGCAGGACTGCATGGTGTTGTGGTGCGTTCCCGACGACAAGACCTCCTCCACGACGAAACCCCATCCACAATCCATGCCGCATCCGACCATAGTCGTCGACGTCGACTTTTCGTCCCCAACATCACGACCTCCGATGGTGTCCACCACACAACACAGGCGGCAGTGGTGTCTGCCTTTGCTGAACATTATCGCCAATTTTATGACGATGAACCGATGGCGACGCCAATTCCTGATGATCTTCGTCCTTCCCCTGATCGGACCCTCACTGTAGCGGAGTCAACGTCCATGATGTCTGCAATCACCGCAGAAGAGGTGGTAGATGCGATCAACAAAGGGGCCAATAACAAATCACCCGGACCAGATGGTCTCCCAGTGGAGTTTTACCGGGCGTTCACCACGTTAATGCTTCCTCGCTGGACGGAAATGCTTCAGGAACTCTTTACTCCGTCCTTCCCAATTCCACCTGAATTCGTCACTGGCATTCTTCTACCTGTGCCTAAGCCGAAGGGAGGGTCTCATGTCTCTGCATATCGCCCCCTTACACTACTGAATGCAGACTATAAAATCTATGCACGCCTCTTAGCAGCGCGCATACGCACCGTCTTACCTACGGCCCTTTCACCGGAGCAGACTGCACGTGGTTGTGAGGCCACCTTACAAACAGCCCTAGGAGAATGCCGTGACCTCATCGCACTGGCGTCGGTTTGTCGCCTTCGTGCAGCACTGGTATCCGTCGATTTCACGAGTGCCTTTGATCGCGTTCGACACCCATTCCTCCTCATGGTGGCGACACGTATGGGGTTCCCATTACTTTTTGTCGATGCCATTCGCCGGTTACTACTTCCCGCAGTCTCGATGGTACAAGTCAATGGGAGGCTTGTAGGACCGATTCCTATACGCCGCTCTGTGCGTCAAGGGTGCCCTATGTCTACTTTACTATATGCCATTGCACTTGAGCCCCTCATCACTGGACTTACCTCTAGACTGCAGGGTCTCACTTTGCGTGACTACACTTTTCACTGCAGGGCTTACGCGGACGACCTCCTCTTTCTCACCTGCTCCTCCACGGAACTCAATGACGCCATCCAATGGATCCACCAGTATGGACGTCTTTCTGGTAGCGTTCTTAATGTCCGTAAATCGACTATGATGCACATTGGGTGCGGCCTCCCGGCTATGGTGCCGACTCCACTCCCAGTCACTACCACCCTTCGTTACTCGGGTATCGAATTTACGAGCTCCACACGCCGCACAGTGGCCCTGGCTTACCGGCGGCTTTTGCAGTCGATTCGGCACCATGTCCGCGGACAGGTGCACCGTAACTTAAACCAACTTCAACGTGTGTCCTATGTCAACATGTATGTCGCCCCTAAATTGGTACACGTCGCCCAGATCCTCCCAATGCCGTTACTCCTTGGCCGCCGCATCCAATCAGCCTTTGGATATTTCGTGTCAGGAGGGACACTTTTCAAAGTCCGCTACAACACTCTAACACTGCCTCCTGCAAAAGGTGGCCTGGGACTCGTCAATGTGCGGGCACGCTCTTCTGCACTCTTTGTCCACACTGTGTTGCGGCACTGGCAGGGCCCGGTCTCGTCCTTAACACGCAGTCTCTTAGATGTCCTCCGACCAGCTTCTCTCGATCCACCGATCAATGCGGCACCTATCTCTCCATTATTGTACCACGTCGCCAGTTGTTTCATAGAACTCAGCTACGTTCGGGCCGATCTTCCAGTCACCTGCCCTCCCCGTACTAAAGATTATTATCGTTTGTTAATGCTGTCCAACCCTTGCGACCCCATGGTGCTACAGCATCCTGACATTAACTGGCGCACGGTTTGGGGTGTGTGCATGCATCCTTTTTACCGTCATCTGTATCTGCACTCTGGTATGTTTTAGTCTATGGAAAATTCCCGACTAATAGTCGACTTTATCGCATAGGACTGGCCACCTTCCCACTCTGCCCTGTCAGCTCGAAGACACCGACGAGCACCGTCTTACGTGCCCCCTGAAACGAAACGTATGGCACTTCATCAAACGAATCGTGGACTTTTACCTCCGTGCCCCGCCAACGACGGTAACCCCGGATTTCCTGTTGTTGCCCCAGACATTTCTCTACCCTCTTGATAAGCACCATACCCTAATCTGGTTTAGAGGACAGGCTTTAGAATACCTCTTCCAGAGTGCTCCGCATACAGTCCTTGACTTCTGGTACAAAGTTGTGACTGCGCATAGCACCCTCACCCGAAAACCATCTTACCGACAAACTTTTGCCGGTTATCTCCGCAGCGTCTTCCGTGATCCCCCTCAAAGTTGGGGTTTGCCATGGATACCTGTCACATGATACAACACCCTTATCCACGATCTCATGCATCGACCGAAAAAAAAAACTAAAAAAAAGGAAGAAGACAAAATATGTTATATTTTGTTGTATTTAATGCTTTTTTAATATTTTTTTGTTTAACTACGTCATTTGTATATGTTTAAATGGTACCTTGACGAACTCTTGCATAGTGAATATATATGTAGTTTTAGTTTGTTCAATAAAGATTATTACAATAAAAAAGGGAAGAAAACAGGATATGTTATATTTTGTTGTATTTAATGTTATTCTAATAATTTGTAAAAAAAAAAAGTCGGTAGAGCACTTGCCCGAGAAAGGCAAAGGTCCCGAGTTCGAATCTTTAATGTACCAGGAAGTTTCATACTAGCGCACACTCCGCTGTAGAGTGAAAATTTCATTCTAATTCTTGGCTGCTAATGTGGGGCTATCTCACCAGTCATCTAGTCCTCATGTCATGTCCGACAGCAGAGAGAAGAAGTCTCAGTTCACTACAGTACACTGGAATATATTCTCTTTATTTTACCTAATTTCCTGTTTTGTCATTTAACGGCATCCGTGGATGTCCACTTACAAGTCCTGAACGCTCGACCTCCTGTACGCTGTAGTCATAATTCGAATCCAACAACCTTCTTTCCTCTCCGTGCCCATGTACACAATTTCACATACAAATGATAATGACGTAAATAGTAGAAACAGTAATAACTTTGACAGAAAGAAACACAGCTTGTACAGTGTGTCCGAGGAGGAATGGTCAGTATTCAGGTATATGACAGATACGATCATTCGAAGCAAAAATGTCTAGTAAACATGGTATCTGAAACGCATACCCAAAGAGCTGTGAGCAGGTCTTTATCTCTGATACCGTGAAACAAATCTCTTCTGCCGAAAGTTCCTTGCTTTCCACATTTATTTATTTATTTATTTATTGTTCCCTGGGACCACATTTAGGAGAAGTCTCCATGGTCATGGAACGAGTCAATACATGAAATTATAACACGATTGTAGAAACAGATAAAATGAAACAAGTCGTTAGTTTAAATAAAGAAAATCAAGAATGTAACACTGGAATTTGCTTAATTTTTTATCTCTTCCAGGAGCTCCTCGACAGAATAGAAGGAGTGAGCCATGAGGAAACTCTTCAGTTTAGACTTAAAAGTGTTTGGGCTACTGCTAAGATTTTTGAGTTCTTGTGGTAGCTTATTGAAAATGGATGCAGCAGAATACTGCACTCCTTTCTGCACAAGAGTCAAGGAAGTGCATTCCACATGCAGATTTGATTTCTGCCTAGTATTAACTGAGTGAAAGCTACTAACTCTTGGGAATAAGCTAATATTGCTAACAACAAACGACATTAAAGAAAATACATACTGTGAGGGCAATGTCAAAATTCCCAGACTATTGAATAGGGGTCGACAAGAGGTTTTCGAACTTACACCATACATAGCTCGAACAGCCCGTTTTTGAGCCAAAAATACCCTTTTTGAATCAGAAGAATTACCCCAAAAAATAATACCATATGAGAATTATTATGGACAGGAAAAATTTGTCCACCAAACAAGGATTTCAAAACTACATACCTGAGTTGCTACTGCGAAATACATCTCTTCTAGTGAAGAAGTGCTCATAGCTCTTAAGGCATTTTAGAGACGATGTTTATCAGACATTTGTTTTTGCTTCGGTCCGTATTTGCGCCTCCCTAAATATGGAAAGCAAGCAGCTTGGAATACAAGAGATTTTTAAATGAGATCATTTCCGCTTTTCACTGTTAAAACATTATATAATAAATATAGTAAATAATGTTTAACTACCAAGAGCGGAAAAGATTCATTTAAAAATTTCACAAATGCTGTGGACTCACTTACCATCAAAATTCTAGAAGAGAATTCTTTCAAATGGTTCAAATGGCTCTAAGCTCTATGGGACTTAACATCTGAGGTCATCAGTCCCCTAGAACTTAGAGCTACGTAAACCTAACTAGCCAAAGGACATCACACGCTTCCATGCCCGAGGCAGGATTCGAACCTGCGACCGTAGTAGCCGCGTGGTTCGGACTAAAACGTCTAGAACCGCTCGGCCACGGCCACCGGCGAGAATTCTGTCGTAGTATCGATCAAGTGCTGTAGTTCTTAAGGTATGCATGTTGGCGGCCATGTTTACTGCACTTGTTTGTTTCCTATGGTTCAAATGGCTCTGAGCACTATGGGACTGTGGTCTGTGGGACTGTGGTAATTAGTCCCCTAGAACTTAGAACTACGTAAACCTAACTAACCTAAGGACATCACACACACATCCATGGACGAGGCAGGATTCGAACCTGCGACCGTAGCGGTCGCGTGGTTCCAAACTGTAGCGCCTGGAACCGCTCGGCCACTCCAGCCAGCCTTTGCTGTTAGGAACAGGTAGTTGTATAGTACTTGTCTCCCGTGGATTAAGCCAAATGCCAATGATTAATAGTTAGGCCACTGATACAGCAGAGGCAGAACAAGTGTCAATGATTGTACTTGTCTCTACGCTATTCACCCAGGTCCTGTATTTAATAGTGACTACATTAACAATGCAGGTGGCTCTTGTCTCTTGATGATGAGGAACCCAAGTGTAATACGTGAAAAAGCTTTCAACAGTACCAAGTGTGGCTCACGCATGTCAACGCATTCGTTGGTCAGACATGTTACATGTAAATTTGTCTAATGGTAAAGAAACCTGTTCACAGACTTCATATCATTTTGCCACTTAGGTAGGTCGCCATCTTTGGGGAAGGTCCTTCAGTTTTCCCAACACAAGCTCTAAACAACCAAGGAGATTCTACTTCCGCTCGGCTCCAGTACAAAGGTTAATTAGGGGAAAAGCAAGTCAACGACATTCTCGTTAACGTCCCGATCGCGCCGCATATGCCATACCGACTCCTTGTTGGTAGCTTGGACCTGTGCCGGGATGCGACACTTTAGCAGAAGGAAACATATCTTACATTTGTTTTTGATGAGTAGAATAGGAGAGGTAATTTACAGGCAAGTAGATTCAAACTGGGGCTGTGCCAACAATGAACACCAGTAAAGAGAGTCAGTGTGTGTGTGTGTGTGTGTGTGTGTGTGTGTGTGTGTGTGTGTGTGTGAGAGAGAGAGAGAGAGAGAGAGAGAGAGAGAGAGAGAGAGAGAGATGGGGAGAGGAGAGAAAGTCGAATAAATGGTAGCGGAATATGACTCGAAAATCATTTTGTCTTACCGTCAGCTGTATGGAAATCTTCATGATTTCTGCCAGCTTCAATTGATACTCATTACCATCAAGCACCATAGGTTTTCAGGCATGGTATCGGTATGGATACGCACATCGCATTCTATATAAAGTTAAAAGCACGAATTGAACGAAAATACATAATTTATAACATCGTTGAGACGATCCTTTGTGTTAATAGTTTAATAGTACACCATATCCAACTTCTGGACATTTGCAGTCTGTTGGAACGACATCGTTAGACAACTGAACCACGACTGTTGTCCAGTTCGGTAACCGTTCACCTCCTTTAAGTGACTACGAATGTAAACATGGCGGTTGGTCTTCCTTAAACGGCGTCCTCGGCTTGTGGAGTGAAAGATGTCTCGATATTCTGTCGTATTTTCTTCCTCCCACAAGCTGCCGTCTGTAGAGCATTTGGCTGTGACCTTCTTTGTGTCAGGTGCAACAGGAAATTGACGACAATCGGCGGAGGGAAGGCGGAGACGAGGGGCGATATTCGCAGGCGATTGAGCACAGTGGCCGGGGGCTGGAGGCGGGATGATAAGTTGGTCCGCCGGCTGCTGGCTGCGGAGGCAACAAGTGCGGGCGGCGGTGGGCGGCGGGCGGCGGGCGACGTACCAGGCGGCCCCGGGGGCGGCGGCTCTGGCCCTGAATACCGCCCCCCCCCCCCCCCCCACTCTCAAGTGCGGTCTGGAAACAGACTGCACGACGCCGAGAAAAGGCGTGAATCACCTGGCAGGCAGTGCTCTGTACCCTTTGTAAGCAGAAAACAGCACATCGACGGCTCTGCACGCCTGATGTAAGGTAGCAGATTTTGCACCTTACATGATGCTAAATCAGTACTAATACACCGAATAATAATTGATAATTGGCCCACCGGTAGGAGAGAATGGACACAGAAAAGGAAGTTGTGTGTGTGTCATATCAAACTAACGAGATGGCCCCAGAGGCTGGAACACGGCCGGAACCCGTAAGGAAGGTGTTTACATGTCAAACTAACGCGATGGCCGCGGCCAGACCCCTTTGTGGGCTGGCACTTCAGACTACCAAAGACGTTGGGAGAGGCTGGCCCATCAAAACAAGAAGTGAGAAGGAGCTATATGCGAAAGAGAGAAAGACGATTTCGCGCCACAGTGGAAATTTTGCGGAAGACTGTGACGGGATTGGCGCAGAGCGCGTAGAGATACGTGTTAAAAGTTTGGCGGCAACAGTAACCGTGGGAGAATTCTGTGTCGTGGTTGGGTACAAACGCGCACGGATACATGGAAGTCTGTGTCGTGATTGGTTACCAACTCGCACGGATCCATGCGGTGAAGAACGGCCAGGTTTCCTTAAACTCTGAAGGAGGACTCTAGGGTCGGCAGTGGACTAGAGCAGTCGCGGTGTGTGGCTGCCCTGCTTGGAGAGCGTGGAGAGAAGTAGGTTGTAGAAGTTACCCGCATTGAATCCAGTAGTTACTCTTCAAGTCTGAATAGTGTAGAGCATACGACTCCACACACGTAGCATTATCTGTTCCTCTGAGGAGAGAAACAGATTTGTACTAACCTGTGGTGTTCGTATCCAATCTGAAGTGTACCTTTGCTGCCGCGCACTTGAGTCGACCGTCTACTCTTGGCATATGTGCAAGTAGCTTGAGTATTGACTTGTGACGGACTCAGCAATTGAACACTTACGTACAGGAGTTTACGGACGCAAACCACGTCCACGTTGGAGATTAAAGCCAAGCTCGCTGACGGGAAAGAGGGCATCACGACGTTGGCTGGGCCGACCGCCGTAATCATCACGGAGAATTACGGTGATATTAGCAATCTTCAGCCAAAGTAGGGCATTGTAATTCTAAATGAGTTCGTATTCCACTAGCTCTTTGTCGCTCTCTGAGTCTGTGTCCGTTCAGGCAGAACTTCAATAGAATCACTTGCGGGTTCAGTGTTGACTTAAGTAGTTAGGAAAAGAGGATGCATTGTGCCAATGATAGGCTAGTTAGGTTAGCGAGTGTATTGGATTGTCATTTTAGGCTAGAAATATTGCTCATCCTGTTTTATGAATAAATCTTAATTTGGTATCATATGCTAATCACCGCATTATTGATTTCATAGCTAGCAATCACCAAAGTGCAATGGTAATTTCGATGCAAATGATACTGGGGGCATAACCGCGCGTTTAAACAGAGCCAACTTAAGTCAGATAGTTACTCATGGTTGACTAAGACTACCAATAGATATTTTTCAATATATCGATAATTTTACAATAAACCCCCCGTACGTTGCACTGTGATTGCTGTATTTCGGTTGTCGGAAGTTTGAATCCTAACGTAAACAAATGGCTGACCAGATCGCTCGGTCGTCACTCGCAAAGTGCCCATACCAGGTACTGCGACGCCACTCGAAATGGGCCGTATTTATTCACGGTACAGTGAGGCTATTCCGCCCACGGGGCTAATCCGACTGAAATAAGAAATGTTGCAACAGTGCGCTAGCTCCTCACAGAGTCGAAGTCGTTTTGCCGTTAGTGTGTGCCAGCATCTTTGTGTCGCCGCGTGTGGTTGAAGTAAGAGTGTTTTGTGTTACATCATTGACAGGGCAGAAGACAAACGCTAGAGGTAAGCGTATTGCGATGGATTATTGTCATAGTTAAAGAATACAGCCTAACAAACTAAGGTATTCCGTGCACAATAAAGTGAAAGTTTTAACTCTTATTGTTACTTGTATAAGAACAGGGGTTATGCTGTATGTATCAACAAATATTGCTGGCCTTTTCCACAAAGGTCCGATTTGCCGCGCCTTTCGAAATGTCTGTAAACGGGGCTGTCATGCCCCGTATACGTGGGGCTATTTCCGCTCAGCGAAATTATTAGTTTAACTGATGTTTTATGGCGAAATTCTAGAGAACACATTTCTTGGTTTCTTTTCAGGTGGTCAGTACATGTTGTTGTTGTGGTCTTCAGTCCAGAGATTGGTTTGATGCAGCTCTCCATGCTAACCTGTGCAAGCTTCTTCATCTCCCAGTACCTCCTGCAACCTACATCCTTCTGAATCTGTTTAGTGTATTCATCTCTTGGTCTCCCTCTACGATTTTTACCCTCCGTGCTGCCCTCCAATAGTAAATTGGTGATCCCTTTACGCCTCAGAATATGTCCTACCAACCGATCCCTTCTTCTAGTCAAGTTGTGCCACAAATTTCTCTTCTCCCCGAAAAGGAAAAAAAAAAAAAAAAAAAAAAAAAAAAAAAAAAAAAAAAAAAAAAACCGAAGTGCTTCATGGTCCGGGGAAAACATGAAACAAGCGGTAATAAGTGTTACAGGCAGCGCCTCTGGATAAAGTGCTACATAGTTTCACGAAGTGTGTGTCAGTGCAAAAGGACGAAAAAGGTTTATTTGTGGTAAATGCTTGTGATTTTGACCCTGAAATACACTGGGCGGAATACGCTCTTGACTGGGTGAAATAGCTCACAATTTTTTTTTCATGTATTGCGATTTCTGTCTTTTTTAGATGTTTTTTTAACACTTTGGTCTTGTGTAGCAATTTCGACCTTTTATATGGTGGAATGTATTCAGAATTAACATTCCATAATTGTACCACAACCGCCGGTCGATGTGGCCGGGCGGTTCTAGGCGCTTCAGTCTGGAACCGCGCGACCGCTACGATCGCAGGTTCGAATCCTGCCTCGGGCATGGATGTGTGTAATGTCCTTAGGTTGGTTAGGTTTAAGTAGTTTTAAGTTCTAGGGGACTGATGACCTCAGATGTTAAGTCCCATAGTGCTCAGAGCCATTTGAACCATTTTTGTACCACACCGATAGTCTTTGTAGAAAGTTTCATGACATATTATAACCGGCTTACAATTGAAATGAGCGTAACAGCCCCGCTGCACCCTATCAGATATATGTTTGGTATTCCAGAGTGAATGGAACAATGAAGCACTCTACAACACTGAAAGTTGAAATAGTAGAGAACATTATGCTGGGAGTGGTAGCGTGCTCAGCCAACAATAAAAAAACAGAAGATTTTAACAATCTGTGTTTGCCTCAGCGATACTCAAAAGCTATTAAGAATAGTTTTCTGATTAATCAGAGCCTAAGAAAGGTCGATATTAAGAAACTCAGATTAACAACGAACTCAGATTAACTGGTAAGAGCTTGGTTATTTTTGTACTCTAAATTTTACATTAGTTTTGTCAAGCTGGAAGCCCAGAGGTATTAAAAGTTCGCAACAGGATCGAACTGCTGCAGACAGCCTCCTATAGACGTAGTTCTATCCGCACAAGCTGTAATGATTTTGCAATACAAAATTTTTCCAATCTATATAGTTCAGATAAGTTTGTTCGGACTCTCGTATTCATTAAAATAGTTTCTCAACGCCAGGAATGCCCGTTTCTACGTTCTCCATGCGGGTGTCTGTGTGACAGTCAAACGATGTAATATCTTTACGATCCGCCTGCGTGAGCAATTTTTTAAACGCGAAATTTAAAACATCAGCTCTCTTTTTGCTGCTTTATATTACCGCATCAGACTGGTCGACGAATGACTGTATAAAAGCCGTCGCGATTCTGCGTGAGCTGTAGTTTAGAGATCAGTCTAGATGTAGATATACAGTTGTAGTGCTAATGGCCAGCCCGTGTGGCCGAGGGGTTCTAGACGCTTCAGTCTGGAACCGCGCGACCGCTACGGTCGCAGGTTCGAATCCTGCCTCGGGCATGGATGTTTGTGATGTCCTTAGGTTAGTTAGGTTTAACTAGTTCTAAGTTCTAGGGGACTAATGACCTCAGCAGTTGAGTCCCATAGTGCTCAGAGCCATTTGAACCATTTTTTTTTGCTCAGAGCCATTTGAACCATCTGTAGTGCTAATGCATTTAACTGTGGACGAGAGAGTGCAGATGTACAGAATTCAGCAGAACTTAAGGCTGAGCTAGATAAAGCAACATAAGATGTTAACTACTGGGCGGAAAAGAACGAAAGTGCGGGAGCACCTACATCTGCATCTACGTAGATACTCCACAAACCACAGTACGATACGTGGCGGAGGTTACCCTGTACCACTGCTGGTCATTTTATTTCCTGTCCCACTCACAAATAGAGCGAGGGAAAAAAAGACTTTCTGTATGCCTCCGTATGAACCCTAATTTCTCGTATCTCATCTTCGTGGTCCTTACGCGCAATGTATGTTGGCGGTAGCAGAATTGTTCGGCAGTCAGCTTCAAATGCCGGTTATCTAAATTTTCTGAATAGTGTTTCTCGAAAAGAACGTCGCCTTCCCTCCACAGATTCCCATTTGAGTTCCCGAAGCATCTCCGTAACACTTACGTGTCGTTCGAACCTAATGGTAACAAATCTAGCAGCCCGCCTCTGAACGGCTTCGATGGCTTCCTTCAACGTGACCTGGTACGGATCCCAAGCATTCGAGCAGTACTCAAGAATAGGTCGCACCAGCGTCTTACATGCGGTCTTCTTTACAGGCGAACCACACTTTCCTAAAATTCTCCCAATAAACCGAAGTCAACCATTCACCTTCTCTACCAAGTTCTCATATACTCGTTCCACTTCTTATCGCTTTGGAACGTTATGCCCTGACGTTTAAACGATTTTACTGTGTCAAGCAAGACACTAGTAATGCCGTATCGAAGCATTACATGTTTGATTTTCCTACTCATCCGCATTAATTTACATTTTTCTACATTAGGGCTAGATGCCATTCATCGTACCAACTGGAAATTTTCTCTAAGTCGTCTTGTATTCTCCTACACTCACTCAACATCGACACCTTACCGTACACCACAGCATCATCAGCAAAAAACCGCAGATTTCTACCCACCCTGTCAACCAGATCATTTATGTTTACAGAGAACAACAGAGATCCTATCAGACTTCCCAGGGGCACTCCTGAAAATAGCCTTGTCTCTAATTAACACTCGCCGTAGAGAACAACATACTGGTTTCTATTATTTATGAACTCTTCGAGCCACTCACATAGCTGTGAACTTATTCCATATGCTCGTGCCTTTGTAACCAGCCTGCAATGGGATACCGTGTCAAATTCACTCTGCAAATCTAGAAATATGGAGTGTGGCATGTTGCCAGAGGAAGTTGGACGTCCTAATAAACATAAGTGTGCTATCTCGACACAAGACACGGCGTTGCCGCAGTGGTTACACCGGTTCCCGTGAGATCACCGAAGTTAAGCACTGTCGGGTGTGGCCGGCACTTGGATGGGTGACCATCCAGGCCGCCGTGCGCTATTGCAATTTTTAGGGGTTCACTTAGCCCCGTGATGCCAATTGAGGAGCTACTCGACCGAATAGTAGCGGCTTCGCTCAAGAATACCATCATAACGACCGGAAGAGCGCTGTTCTGACCCCACGCCCCTCCCATCCGCATCCTCCACTGAGGATGACACGGCGGTCGGATGGTCCCGGTAGGCCACTCGTGGCCTGAAGACGGAGTGCTTTTTTTTTATCTAGACACAAAGAAGTAATATCATCACAAGGTCAAAAAAACTGTAAGTCACACACCAAAGAACAAGATACATAGTGTTACTCGGTAGGAAATGCATAATTAACTGAAAAATAAAAAAAAATGTTTTGCTCTTTGCTGACGACAAGCTGTAGATTGCGTAGCAAACCTAAAGCTACAAGACTAAATACCCAAAAACTCCGTCTGAGGTATGTAAACAAAGGCGTACATCCACTTTATTGCCAAATGTGCTATAAAACTAGAAATTTTAGACATATCGTTATAAAACAACATAGAATGCCTCAGCTCAGTGTTACATGTATCAACTCTGTACTGTATGCAAACCAATGCAAAAAAAATTCGATAGTAAAGGCTCATTTTACAAAAGTAAACATTTTGTATCAGAAGTTTCTTTAAAATTCACGTGTAACAAACAAACCACTGAATATTTGTCCAAAAAGTGCTGAAATATGTCTGGATGAGTTTTGCATAAGGCTGAATTCCTATCAGATTATAACAGTTTCATAAAAAATGGGTGATCTATTCAAGAGAAAGAGCTTCACAAATAGAGCAAGTCAGTGACACTCTGGTCCACCTCTGGTCCTTGTTAGTAAACTCATGCGCATAAATTAAGGATAATTGCTAAATGTGGTGCCACACAACGTGTCACTACACAAAACTGGCGCTAATATCATAGGCACATAGGGAACACACACGACACACATCTGTAATTCCACCGGAATTGGTGATAAGTTGAGAAAACCGTCCCGAAACACATGTGCTACAAAACGCCACTCTTTCCTGCGCAGTACCCCGACATCAATATGGGATATGATCAGCTTGCACACGTACACAGGCCGCGGCCGCACAACGGGCATCCCAGATGTGCTCGATTTGGTTCAGGTCTGAAGAACAGGCAGGCCACTCCATTCGCCTGATGTCTTCTGTTTCAAGGTACTTCTCCACGATGGCAGCTCGGTGGGACTGTGCGTTATCATCCATCAGGAGGAAGGTGGGGGCCCACTGCATCCCTGAAAAGGCGGACATACTGGTGCAAAATGACGCCCCGATACACCTTACACCTGACCTGTTACAGTTCCTCTGTCAAAGATATTCGGGGAAGTACGTTCTCCAATCATAATCCCACCCCACACCATCAAACCACGACCTCCATACAGGTCCCTTTCAAGGACATTAAGGGGTTGGTAACTGGTTCCTGGTTCAGGCCAGATGAAAACCCGGCGAGAATCACTGTTCAGACTATACCTGGACTCTTGCGTGAACATAACCTAGGACCACTGTTTCAATGACCATGTACTGTGTTCTTGACCTCAGGCTTTACGGGTTCTCATGTGATCAGGGGCAGTGGAATGCACTTCGCAGGTCTCTGGGCGAATAATCCATGTCTGTTCAGTCGTCTGTAGACTGTGTGTCTGGAGGCAACTGTTCCAGTGGCTGCAGTAAGGTCCCAAGCAAGGCCACCTGCAGTACTCCATGGTCGTCTGCGGGCACTGATGGTGAGATATCGGTCTTCTTGTGGTGTTGTACACTGTAGACGTCCCGTACTGTAGCGCCTGGACACGTATCCTGTCTGCTGAAATCGTTGTCATAGTCTTGAGATCACACTTTGTGCCATACGGAGGGCCCATGCTACGACCTGCTGTGTTTGACCAGCCTCCAGTTGCCCTAATATTCTACCCCTCATAACGTAAATATGTGTTCTTTGAGCCATTTCCAACACACAGTGACCAATAGCACGTCTGGAAACCTCAGCACACTTACTCGCTGCACCGTACTCTTGACATTCACCAACACATCTCTGCATATGTGAACTGCTGCCAGCGCCACCGTGCGACGACTACAGGTCAAATGCACCGCATGGTCATCCCCGAGGTGACTTAAACCAGTAAACCGCTCACCAGAGCGTTGTTTCACCATGTATCATAATTAAGCTTAATTTATGACCATGAGTGTAGATACTCGGCTTGGCACTTAGTGACAGAGGTGTTGGATGTCGCCGGCCGGAGTGGCCGTGCGGTTCTGGGCGCTACAGTCTGGAGCCGAGCGACCGCTGCGGTCGCAGGTTCGAATCCTGCCTCGGGCTTGGATGTGTGTGATGTCCTTAGGTTAGTTAGGCTTAATTAGTTCTAAGTTCTAGGCGACTGATGACCTCAGCAGCTGAGTCGCATAGTGCTCAGAGCCATTTGAACCATTTTTTTTTTTTTTTTTGTTGGATGTCCTCCTGAGGGATGTCGAGTCAAATCCTGTCCAATTGGTGAAGTAGATCATCAAAATCCAGAGATGGTTGGAGGGTCCTGCCGACGATGCTCCAAACATTCTCAACTGGGGAGAGATCCGGCGACCTTGATGAGCAAGGTAGGGTTTGGCAAGCTCGAAGACAAGCAGTAGAAACTCTCGCCATTTGCCTTGCCGAAATGTAAGACCAGGGTGGCTTGCAGTGAATGGCGACAAGACGTACCGCTGTGCTGTAAGGGTGGCAGGGATGACAACCAAAGGAGTCCTGCTATGAAAAGACATGGCGCCACAGACCATCACTTCTGTTTGTCAGCTCGCATGGCGGCCGAAATTCGGGTGTCCCGCTTCGAACTGAGCAATGAGACGAATAGAAATACTGCTTTTATTCAAAATTAAACATCACATTGCGGTTTAAGCTGGTCCCCTGGACATTACAAAACGCTGGACTTGGTTCCCATTAGTGTATGTGATCCCGATGACGGCAATGCCTGTTCTGCTACGTGCTCTCATGCTGAGTCCCAGTGAGCAGCGAAGACGTGTCTGTAGTTTCTACTGCTTGTCTTCTTGCTTGCCAAACTTTCCTTGGCCAGCAAGGTCGCCGGATCTATCCCCAGTTGACAACGTTTGGAGTATTATCGGCAGAACCCTCCAACCACCTTGGAGTTTTGACAATCTAACGCGCCAGTTGCACAGAATTTGGAACGATATCCATCAGGAGGAAATCCAACAACTCTATAAATCAATGCTAAGCCAAATAAGCGCTTGCAGAAGTGCCAGAGGTGTTATTGACGTGCTCCATATTGAAGCTCTTTCTCTTGAATAAGTCATCCAATGTTTCTGAAATTTTTTTGTCTGTTCATGTATAGCACATCTACCCATTTCCTTCCATTCGTGGTGCTTCGATTTTTTTTTTTTGTCTTGGAGTGCACATCGGTCTACGTTAAGGGGGGACATTATTACATGCAACAAACCGCGCTGGTGGAGGATTGAACAGCCTACCGCAAGAACTGTTTACGAGCCATGTCGCCAGCATAGGAACAAGTTGTAGAGCATGCATTGCCATCCTTGGCGATCATATACCCTATTGAGAACCACGTCCAACCTTTATAATGTTCTGGGGCCTATCATAAACCACGGTGAACTTATTATCTTTAAATAAAAGTGGCATTTCTGTTCGTATCATTGCGTATTTGTTTCAGTTACCTTCTGTACTATTTTCATGGTCCAATTTTTGTCAAGCTTCGATTACTTGTTACCTTCGCCTTTATCTTATATGCACCAGTGTAGGTACGGGAATCATCTATCCTACCGACTAGACTGTTCATAAAATGTCGAATATCGATAAATCACCTGTAGAATATCGATATACACAAGTGCGATATTTTCCCCAATATATCAGTATCTAAATGACAATATGGAGTGCAGATTTCGTCTTTATCTTATATGCACCAGTGTAGGTACGGGAATCATCTATTCTACCGACTAGACTGTTCATAAAATGTCGAATATCGATAAATCACCTGTAGAATATCGATATACACAAGTGCGATGTTTTCCCCAATATATCAGTATCTAAATGACAATATGGAGTGCAGATATTCTTCTTTGATATTATATTTTTTCGCAATTTTCGGTAAATTTTTTGAAACTGTCCTATTGAAAATGTAGTAGAACACAGTTTTATTTTCACTGTGTGAAGTAGTCTTACTAGTTTTTTAGCTTTCATGACGCCCAGTCTTTCACTTTGACTGTGTGAAGCAATTATACGTGGCACAAAGAAAAAGTCCTATCGCACTGTGGAGTGGTGGTATTAATGGAATACCATGATTTCTGATGCGAAGAAAAAGCACACCAGTGTCCTGTTTCTTCACATTGGCATTTTTTAAAAACAGTTGGTGAAAATTATGAACGAAAATCTGAATGATTTCTCCGGTGGGCGGAGACGTGTGGAAAATGCTGACGTAATCGGCCCTCGGCGCTAGCAACATAAACTGCAACGCTTCACTTCACCAGGCAATTTTGACACTGCTAGGTCGCTGGCGCTTGCAGAAACTAAAATAATAATAATAATAATAAATAAATAAAATAAAAAATAACAAAAAAACCGACAAGTCGACATGAAGTGTTCCAGACAAATCCGACACGTGACGAAACCGAACTACGGACCCATCGGACGCCTTTTATTGCGCCACTTACATCCAGTTACCATTGTTAGCAAAGTGATTATAACCAAGCATGAACGTTCATCGTTTTCAAAAATGGTTCAAATGGCTCTGAGCGCTATGGGACTTAACAGCTGAGGTCATCAGTCCACTAGAACTTAGAACAATTTAAACCTAATTAACCTAAGGACATCACACACACCCATGCCCAAGGCAGCATTCGAACCTGCGACCGTAGCGGTCGCGCAGTTCCGAACTGCAACGCCTAGAACCGCTCGGCCACACCGGCCGGCACATCGTTTTCCTTTGAGTTCTTCCTGTAAGGGGGACAAAAAGGCTCCTAGCTTGTTGACGGGCAGAATATATAATAATAAATCAATAGATAAACGTACCCTTCTGAAACCGGCAGTATATTTACAACGTGTAGCCAATAGTTTTATGGGTCCATAGGTCGATATTATTCCAGTCGGTGTATCGATTCAGCGATCTACCTTTTCGATTTATCGAAGGGCGTAGGTGTTTCCTTAAATACCGATATATCGCGTTCCTGGTATTTTTGTAACTATCTACAGTCCTGCTACCGATGTGGGAGCCGCGCGTGTAAACTGCGTGGAACACGTGCGAAGGCGAGAGCACCGCTGCCCGAGTCGTAATTACCTCCGACTGGACGACGACATATTCAGCCCGAGACGCGCCAGCACAGAAGCAGCGACCCCAGGCGGTGAGCCGAGCTGAGTTACACCGGCGGCCATTTGTATCCCGCGAGCGCGGAGGGGACGGGCGTGACAAATGGCCGCCGCGCCCCCCTCGAGACTTGAGGACAGGCTGGCTGGCAGCACAGAACTGTGCCGTGCGACTGGCTGGCTGAATGCTCGGCCCGCGAGGGACAGGTCCGGAGTAATCTGGGAGCCACACCGACCGCGACATCTCACCAGAGTCCGGCAGAGCGAATTAAAGCACAGCGATCTCTGGGGCCAGGAGTAACGTAGAAATGTACACATCTTAATGAGAATTCTTTTTTTATTGTTAACTACCTGAGAAACCCGGCGTTGCCCACGTATTTATATTTATGTGTGCATCCACGCCCGTACCAGGCAGAACCTGGCCTTGTGCTTGATGTTGATGACCTCATATCTCCTGAACTATGGGTCGTGCAGTGATAAAATTTTGCAGGTACAGTCAGCGGCATAAGTGCATACTGTCTGCAGATTATATTGCGAATGGAGGGTGTAGCAACGAATTAATAAGTTTTCTGAAAGATATAGCCACCATTTGACTCTTCAACAGGTTTTATTCCACGTTCTAGACTTCAGCAGTATTAAAACTCATTCGACTTGTGCGGGACCCAAGTCACTGTCGAAATTTCTTTTTCCTTCATTGTTATGTCATTGTCTGCCCCCATAAAGCAGGGGTAGGCTGGCAGCGACACAGTTCGCCCCTCTTCAGTAAAGCGATTACATACAATATCAACATATAAAATAAGTGGATAAAAGATGCAATTTTCCAGTGAGAAGGGGAAACAGTTGAAATTAAAATATACAAAAAAGGAGGGGTAAATGCTACATACAGTCAAAATGGCACTCGATGAAGACGTAGCAAATATGCATTGGCGACACGACACAAATAGCGCAATTAAAACTGGCGTTCACAGTATGGGACGACACCCAACGCACGCTGCATTTGCCTTACATAAATGGCGAGCACCAAGGCGCAACAAAGTAACTGCATTAAAATTTGAAAGGCATGCCAACAGCGAAATGGAGGGGGGGGGGGGGGGGGGGTGCAGCACGGCGGGGACGGGGAGGGGAGAAGGGAGCTCAAGGGAGGAGTGGTGTCATCGTCAGAATTTTTTTTTTGCTTTATTGAGTTTCGACTCCCCTTGAAGGGGGCGGGCTGGCAGCAGCTTAGTATGCCACTCTTCAGCCTACAGAATTTTTAAAACATAAGAAGAGAAGAAACAATAAAAGCAGGAGATAAAACAGTGACTTAAATTGTAATACGGCGGAAAATTGTGGAAAGTTAAAACATAAAACAAAGGATGGGCGATGCTAATAAAATACACAGGAAGCAGACAGGTAAAATAGTAGACAGACAATTAAAAAACATGGCGACAGTCTGGTTTCTGTTTGCAAGAGATATAAAAGCACACCCAGCAACAGTATGATGTCCATTCACAACACTTTGGAAAAGATGCACCACACTTAACAATCAGTGGAAACACTGCACTAAAAAGTTGGCACAAAGATGACACACCACAGCCATGGCAGATGGGGGGGGGGGGGGGAAGCTGGATAGATGAGGGGAAAAAGGGGGGAGAGGAGAAACGAAAAGGGGGGAACCGACAGAGGGAGAGAACTCATAATGGGGGGGGGGGGGTGGGGGGGCAGGGCAGATGCGAGAGGGAATGTGGAAAGGCAGAGGAGGGAAATGCTAAAGGACTCGGAGGAGAGAAGGGAGGCAGCAAGAGGGTAGGCAGGGAAAAACAGGATGTAAAGGGGGGAGAGGGGGCCCAGGAAAAGGACGGTGGAACGGAGGGGGAGGTGAGGCTTAGAGTTGATAGGAGGGATAAATGGAGGGAGAGAGGGTATCATCCGCGAGGAGGAGTTGACGGAAGCCACCCTGGAAAAGGAGATGAAGGGTGTAGAGATGGAGGGTAGGGGGGGTACAACAGTGAAGGCAGGGCAGAGGGTGGGGGTTGGAGAGGAGAGAAGCAACCAAAGTGGCAGGAGGTGCAGAGTATGCAGATATGTTCGAGGAATAGGAGCAGATGGAGGAAAGAAATCAGGTTGTTGAGGATCTGCATGGGGGAAAGGAGGCGTATGTAGAAGGTGGGGCAGAGAGCATGGTGCTCGAGGATCTGGAGGGACTTATGGAATTTGGGGGGGGGGAGGCAGATAGCCGGTGGTACTGGCATAACAGAGGATGGGATGGATTGAGGATTTGTAGGTGCGGAGGATGGCAGAGGGGTTCAACCCCATGTCCAGCTAGAGAGGAGTCGGCTGCAGTTGTGGACTGTGGATTGGATAGAGTGGAGATGAGGAATCCAAGTGAGGTGACAGTCAATGGTGAGGCCAAGGTAAGTGAGGGGAGGGGGGGGGAGAGGTGAACAGGACGGGCACAGATGGTAAGTGAGAAACCAAGGAGCTGGAAGGAGCGAGTGGTATGGGCTACAATGATTGCCTGGGTCTTGGAAGGATTGATTTTCAGGAGCCACTGGTTACACCATGGAGGAGCGACGGGAGTTAAGCTGGAGGGAGAGAAGATGAGTGAGGCATAGGAGTTGGTAATCGGCAGAGAAGGTAGGTCGAAAGCCACATTGACTGTTGGGGAGGAGGTGGTGATGGATACACCTGGTAAGGATGGATTCCAAGAGCTTGCTGAACACCGAGGTGAGACATATGGGGCGATAGAAAGAGGCATCAGATGGAGGCGTGTTGGGTTTGGAGTACATCAGGAGATGGGAGGGAGGCGTGTTGGGTTTGGAGTACATCAGGAGATGAGAGGTTTTCCACAGGTCAGGGTAGAAATCGTCAGAAAATGTATCTTCGGTTATATAAACCAATTTTGCCAAAAGTAAATGTGAAAACATTTGTGTAATACTCTAATTTACTGGCAGTTAGAGTGAATTCTTCACTTGATATGGTTGTATAATAAAGTCAATGCCCAAATCGCAGGTTTTAAACCTTGCTACACTAAGCAGCTACTTAATTTAAACAGCATGCGCGATACCACAGTTTTTCACATGACACTGTTTATGACGCCATACCTCCTCAACTGTGTGTCGTACAGTGATTTAAATCTTAAATCGCAGGAACACTCGGCGACATATGTGGATACTGTCTGCAAAATTTATTGTAAATAGGTTTAGTAGCAGATAAGAATGAAATTTAAACATCTGTGTGATGCATTGGTTTCTCATGTGTCCCATCGTTTATGACGTCATATCTCCTGAAGTACGTGTCGTACAATGATATAATTTTGCATTTACATTCAATGGTATATGTGTATATTGGCTCTAAAATGTGTCGCGAATACTGTCAGATGCTACAGATTGGATCCCTGGAAGTGTTTTCTTGTACGAGTGCGTTTCCGTGTGGTATCGTTCTACTTTTCACCATGTATCAGCGTTGCTTACCTGTCTTTTCGCCTTTGGCATTTCATAGTTTTTGCCCCAGACTACCTGTGAAATTTTTAGTGTGCGTAGTCCTCTCTCTTTGAAACGTTAGGTGGTCTCAATTCTACCATGGAGGAGTCTGCGGGGCAACCTTCGCGGCTTTCCGACTTTTCCACTGCCGCCCCTCGGGGTGAATCACTTGGGAAAAGCCCTCGGCTTCCAGTCGCAACTGATGTTCTGCCCACTGCGAAGCAGGCGAAGGAGCGTTCTAATCGCGCCAACAGCCACAAATCGCTGGTGGTTACCACCAGCACTGAAACTGATCACCGTGATCACCATGACGACTGTCCACTGTCCCGCATCAGGGATCCTTCTTCTATGTCGTCATCGTCCGACGAATCATCTGACCGCTTAGTAATTGGTCTTTCTCGTAGTGAGGCAGCAAATGCTTCGGCTGTATCTGACCACCAACAGGCTGTACCTACGAGTGCACCTCTTCCTACTTTGTCCCGCCACCATGACTAGTCTTCTGGGCATCCTGACCCAGTTTGAAAGTCCTCTGGCCATTGCTCAGAAGACGATACCCCCAATTGTGGTATCTGTCACTAATTATACAAAAATGAACATTGAGCTCCAGCAGCTCATTTTAGGCCAATTGCGGGATGTTTATCAAAAAATATTCTGTGAAAAACCTGTTCGACAGTAGGGATGACTATTTTACCGCTCTCGACTTTGTCAAATGAAAGGTGATGCCTTGCTTTACCCACCAGGCGTTGGAAGTTCGCCGAACCAAAATCATCATCAAGGACTTGCCAACAGAGGTCACAGCAGAGAAGGTCAATGAGGAACTGCTTCGGCTCTGTTTCAAACACCCTTTGGTCCACCAGTGTAGCAAGAGGGATCCTGAGACACAGGCATTGATCCCCTGATCTACCCATGTCGTCTCCCTTTCCCAGAGGGAGGACATAGAGCAGATTTACCAAATCCGGTACCTCCTGTACACAAAGGTCTGGGTTGAATCGTACAAGGGTTGCAATGGGCATCTGTCACAAATGCCATTGTTTATGACATACTGGGAATTACTACTCCCAGCTGTTGCAGTGTGTTAAGTGTGTCAGCCCAAATTTAGTGGAGAACTGCACGCTCCCTACCTGCACTAGGTGTCTGGGCTCGACCCACGATCCCCACCGCATGGCATCACCCACGATCCCCACAGCATGGCATCCAGAAGGCACTGAAGTCTTCCCACGCTCCCAAAAAGAAACCAAGAACAAATCGACCTCTTCCATTGCAATGGGCCAGTCAGCAGCTGCTCTGGTACAGCCACACAGGCACTCGATGGTTCTGAGGCACCTGTGCCCCCTTATGCCCAGACTCTCGCAACATCCTTTGTTGCTGCAGACTGGTCTCCTCCTCATTGTCCATCTTCCATGACAGCTTCCACTGCTCACTGACTACAGGAGCCAGCTGCAGTCCTCTCCAGTCCATATGTGATCAGATCCTAGCCCTCTGCCCCTACCCCCACTCTGGCTACTACTCCACTTGCCCCTGCCCTCTGCAGGGGCAAGCAGCCCATCTGGGACCCTCCCCCAGTGGTGGAGACTGATGCCTCCTTTCAGGAGGACGTGCATGAAATCCTTCAGGTCATCTCCTTATTCACGAACCCCACATCCGGGCTATTATTCGTGACACTGCACACAAAATCCATCGGTTGGAGGACAGGCTCTCCAAGGTCGTTTCCACAGTGGAAGGACTTAGTCAAATATTATTGTAATAGCGGATCGACCACCACACCATCACCAGCCCCCTCAGGATCTTGTCCCCTGCATTTTTAATGCCAATAGCATAAAATGGATGAAGACAGAGTTGAATGCCTTCCTCCATGACCACTGTGTGGATGTTTTACTGCTCACAGAAACACACCTCAAACCGGCGGACGATTTCCACCTGCACAACATGGTATGTTACTACTCTGATAGCCTTGACCATCGTGGTGGTGGTACGCCAGGGTTCCTCAACAAAGCTCTTGTCCATACCCGAGAGACTCTCCAGCCATTGGAACACATAGAGGACACAGCGGTTACCATCTCCACACACCATGGTGCCATTACCTTTGCAGCAATGTATTTATGCCAAGACAAGCCACTGCTGGAAGCGCACCTCTCCGGAAATGGAACTCTCCTTTTCGTCTTATAACATGTTTATGTTATTTACGTATATTACAGTCAGAACAACGTGACAAGCATATACATAAAGGACGAAACTTCCGTTTTAATAGGGATAAAGTAGGAATTTCACGCGGGTCCATTTTTGTAAACAAACTGAGTGGTATGGGAATCAGATACAGCCGACAGGTATCATTGGACAGCCCTACAGTCGCTAATTACTCTGCCTAGCACGTCCCTTGTGATGCTGGTGCTGTGTCCCGTGAGGTGGGATTCCCCGTCTACGTTCACATCCATGTGTAAAGGATGGCTTAATGACGTATCACAAGGTAAGAATAAACTTTTTCAAAATTACGCTAACGGAAAAAAAATTGCAACACCAAGAAGCAGTTGTTTGATATAAACGAAAGTTGGTAGGCGTATTTCTACACCTGGAAGATGATTGATGCCTACTCAAATTTCTCACCAGTCGCATAAGAGTGGTGGTAATAGCGCTACTATGAGGGTGCAGATCACGTATCCTTTGAATACACGCTATAAATGGTCGTGAGTGTTAGTCACTTTTGTGAGGGACTCGATGAGTTGACGCTAGACAACAATACCTTTAAGGCGACAAAGACACCATTATCAAGACTTCACTGAGTTTTAAGTAGGTGGTGTAATAGGGCTACGAGAAGCTGGATGTTACTTCTGCGATATTGCAGAAAGATTGGCAGGAATGGAGCCATTGTACGTCATTGGTGGCAGCGGTGGTCACGAGACTGTATGGTCGGAAGAAGACCGGGTTCCGAATGGCCATGTCACACTACGGAGTGGGAAGGCCATCGTGTTTGGCTTACGGCTCTGACGCGTCTCACTGCTTGTGCAGTAGAAATTTGAGCAGCAGTTGGCACCACAGTGACACAACGAACTGTTAAACATCAGTTACTTCAAGGGCAGCTCCTAGCCAGATGTCCTATAACGTGCATTCCACTGACCCAAACCACAGCCTTTTGCGACCTTAGCAGTGTCAAGTGAGGGTTCCCTGGTGGACAGAATGGAAGTATACTCTGTTTTCTGATGACAGCTGGTTCTGCCTCGGTGACCGTGATGGCGGTGCGTTGGTTAGAAGAAGGCCAGTTGAGGGCCTGAAACCAACCTGTTTGCATGCTAGACACTCTGGACCTACACCTGGAGTTATGGTCTGGAGCGCGACTTCGTATGATAGCAGAAACGCTCTCGTATTCATCCCATACGTCCTGACTGCAAATCTGTACGTCAATCTGCTGATTCGACCTGTTGTGCTGCTACTCGTGAACGGATTACAGGAGGAGTTTTCCAACAGGATAACGGTCGCCCTCACACGCAGTTGCAACCCAACTTGCTCTACACAATGTTTGCATGTTGTCTTGGCCTCTTCGATCGCCAGGTCTGTCTGCAATCGAGCATATATGGGACAACATAGGATCACTACTCCAGCGTCATCCACAAACAGCATTAGTCTTCCCTGCATTGACCGAGCAAGATCAACAGGCGAGGAACTCCATTGCACAAACTGACATGCGGCACCTGCACAACACAATGCATGCACATTTGCATGCCTGCATTCAACATTCTGGCAGTTACAGCGGTTATTGATGTAGCAGCATTTCACATTTGCAACGGCTTATCTCGTGCTTACATTAACCTGTGATCTTGTAATGTTAATCACTTAAATATGTTACCTAGACAAATGTACTCCCGAAATTTCATTACTCTGAATTAAGTACGTTTTGGTGTGCGTCGGATTCACTGTTTTAACGTACTTTGACATAAGTTACTAATTCTTAACTGGTCTCTCATTTTAATATCCACCCGAAGATGGGACACAGGTGTTGAAACCGCTTTGTGCTTTCCTTTTTAGAAGTAAATAATTTTTACAACCCCCCCCCCTCCCCATGAACCATGGACCCTGCCGTTGGTGGGGAGGCTTGCGTCCTCAGCGATACAGATAGCCGTACCGTAGGTGCAACCACAACGGAGGGGTATCTGTTGAGAGGCCAGACAAACGTGTGGTTCCTGAAGAGGGGCAGCAGCCTTTTCAGTAGTTACAGGGGCAACAGTCTGGATGATTGACTGATCTGGCCTTGTAACACTAACCAAAACGGCCTTGCTGTGATGGTACTGCGAACGGCTGAAAGTAAGGGGAAACTACGGCCGTAATTTTTCCCGAGGGCATGCAACTTTACTGTGTGGTTAAATGATGATGGCGTCCTCTGGGGTAAAATATTCCGGAGGTAAAGTAGTCCCCCATTCGGATCTCCGGGCGAGGACTACTCAGGAGGATGTCGTTATCAAGAGAAAGAAAACTGGTGTTCTACGGATCGGAGCGTGGAATGTCAGATCCCTTAATCGGGCAGATAGGTTAGAAAATTTAAAAATAGAAATGGATAGGTTAAAGTTAGATATAGTGGGAATTAGTGAAGTTCGGTCGCAGGAGGAACAAGACTTCTGGTCAGGTGACTACAGGGTTATAAACACAAAATCAAATAGGGGTAATGCAGGAGTAGGTTTAATAATGAATAGGAAAATAGGAATGCGGGTAAGTTACTACAAACAGCATAGTGAACGCATTATTGTAACCAAGATAGATACTAAGCCCACGCCTACTACAGTAGTACAAGTTTATATGCCAACTAGCTCTGCAGTTGACGAAGAAATTGAAGAAATGTATGATGAAATAAAATAAATTATTCAGATTGTGAAGGGAGACGAAAATTTAATAGTCATGGGTGACTGGAATTCGGTAGTAGGAAAAGGGAGAGAAGGAAACGTAGTAGGTCAATATGGATTGGGGGTATGAAATGAAAGAGGAAGCCGCCTGGTAGAATTATGCACAGAGCACGACTTAATCATAGCTATCACTTGGTTCAAGAATCATAAAAGAAGGTTGTATACATGGAAGAAGTCTGGAGATACTGACAGGTTTCAGATAGATTATATAATGGTAAGACAGAGATTTAGGAACTAGGTTTTAAATTGTAAGACATATCCAGAGGCAGATGTGGACTCTGACCACAATCAATTGGCTATGACCTGTAAATTAAAACTGAAGAAACTGCAAAAAGGTGGGAATTTAAGAAGATGGGACCTGGATAAACTGACTAACCGAAAGGTTGTACAGAGTTTCAGGGAGAGCATAAGGGAGCAATTGACAGGAATGTGGGAAAGAAATACAGTAGAAGAAGAATGGGTAGCTTTGAGGGATGAAGTAGTGAAGGCAGCAGAGGATCAAGTAGGTAAAAAGACGAAGGCTAGTAGAAATGCTTGGGTAACGGAAGATATATTGAATTTAATTGATGAAAGGAGAAAATATAAAAATGCAGTAACTGAAGCAGGCAAAAAGGAATACAAACGTCTCAAAAATGAGATCGACAGGAAGTGCAAAGCAGCGATGGCTAGAGGACAAATGCAAGGATGTAGAGGCTTATCTCACTAGGGGTAAGATAGATGCTGGCTACAGGAAAATTAAAGAGACCTTTGTAGAAAACAGAACCACTTGTATGAATATCAAAAGCTCAGATGGCAACCCAGTTCTAAGCAAAGAACGGAAAGCAGAAAGGTGGAAGGAGTATATAGAGAGTTTATACAAGGGCGATGTACTTGAGGACAATATTATGGAAATGGCAGAGGATGTAGATGAAGATGGAATGGGAGTTATAATACTGCGTGAAGAGTTTGACAGAGCACTGAAAGACCTAAGTCGATACAAGGCCCGGGAGTAGACAACATTCCATTAGAACTACTGACAGCCTTGGGAGAGCCAGTCCTGACAAAACTCTACCATCTGGTGAACAAGATGTATGAGACAGGCAAAATACCCTCAGACTTCAAGAAGAATATAATAATTCCAATCCCAAAGAAAGCAGGTGTTGGCAGATGTGAAAATTACCGAACTATCAGTTTAATAAGTCACGGCTGCAAAATACTAACGCGAATTCTTTACATACGAATGGAAACACTAGTAGAAGCCGACCTCGGGGAAGATCAGTTTGGATTCCGTAGAAATATTGGAACACGTGAGGCAATACTGACCCTACGACTTATCTTAGAAGCTAGGTTAAGGAAGGGCAAACCTACGTTTCTTGCATTCGTAGACTTAGAGAAAGCTTTTGACAATGTTGACTGGAATACTCTCTTTCAAATTCTGAAGGTGGCAGGTATAAAATACAGGGAGCGAAAGGCTATTTACAATTTGTACAGAAACCAGATGACAGTTGTAACAGTCGAGGGGCATGAAAGGGAAGCAGTGGTTGGGAAGTGAGTGAGACAGGGTTGTAGCCTATCCCCGATGTTATTCAATCTTTATATTGAGCAAGCAGTGAAGCAAACAAAAGAAAAATTCGGAGTAGGAATTAAAATCCATGGAGAAGAAATAAAAACTTTGAGGTTCGCCGATGACATTGTAATTTTGTCAGAGACAACAAAAGACTTGGAGGAGCAGTTGAACGGAATGGATAGTGTCTTGAAAGGAGGATATAAGATGAACACCAACAAAGCTAAACGAGGATAATGGAATGTAGTCGAATTAAGTCGGGTGATGCTGAGGGAATTAGATTAGGAAATGAGACACTTAAAGTAGTAAAGGAATTTTGCTATTTGGGGAGCAAAATAACTGATGATGGTCGAAGTAGAGAGGATATGAAATGTAGACTGGCAATGGCAAGGAAAGCGTTTCTGAAGAAGAGAAATTTGTTAACATCGAGTATAGATTTAAATGTCAGGAAGTCATTTCTGAAAGTATTTGTATGGAGTGTAGCCATGTATGGAAGTGAAACATGGACGATAAATAATTTGGAGAAGAAGAGAATAGAAGCTTTTGAAATGTGGTACTACAGAAGAATCCTGAATATTAGATGCGTAGATCACATAACTAATGAAGAAGTATTGAATAGGATTGGGGAGAAGAGAAGTTTGTGGTACAACTTGACTAGAAGAAGGGATCGGTTGGTAGGACATGTGTTGAGGCATCAAGGGATCACCAATTTAGCATTGGAGGGCAGCGTGGAGGGTAAAAATCGTATAGGGAGACCAAGAGATGAATACACTAAGCAGATTCAGAAGGAAGTAGGTTGCGGTAGGTACTGGGAGATGAAGAAGCTCGCACAGGATAGAGTAGCATGGAAAGCTGCATCAAACCAGTCTCAGGACTGAAGACCACAACAACAACAACAATTTTTCGAAATGTGGTGGATTTTATCATTGACGGTGAATATCAACACTTTTGGATAGCCCGTCAAGAGAAATTTCTAGTCAGTTTGTCTCTACGACCAATATTTTGCCTGCTGAGAGCTGAAGGATATGGAAAATCTCGCGGATCACGCATTAGATGTAGCTTTTGTTGTTTTTTTGGCCAATACGTCTCAGTTTTGCGACTTGATGGACTCTTAGTGTCTTGTATGAAATGTTTATTTCGACTTCCTTAAAACCACTGTGGTGGCTTGTAAACAAGTATTGCTTACACCCTGTAACAACTAGCAAACGCGAGCGGTCTGAGGCGCTGCAGTCATGGAGTGTGTGGCTGGTCCTGGCGGAGGTTCGAGTCCTCCATCGGGCATGGGTGTGTGTGTTTGTCCTTAGGATAATTTGGGTTAAGTAGTGTGTAGTTAAGTCCCATAAGACTTCACACACATTTGAACTTTTCAACTAGCAGACGAACAACACTAATGCACCGAGCGAGGTGGCGCAGTTGTTAGCACACTGCACTCGCATTCGGGAGGACGACGGTTCAATCCCGCGTCCGGCCATCCCGATTTAGGTTTTCTTCGATTTCCCTAAATCGTTCCAGGGAAATGCTGAGATGACTCCTTTCAAAGGGCACGGCCGATTTCTTACCTCGTCCTTCCCTAATCCGATGAGACCGATTATCTCGCTGTTTGGACTCTTCCCCCACACAACCCAACCATCCCAACACTAATGCACGATGGTGGTCATTCTACTTGTCACAAGGAACTGAAACTCTAATCATTTACATAACTTCCGATGGTGTGCACCAGTACCAAGTTACACTGACAGCAGACTACGTCTTCTGGTTGATTCACTTTTTTTGTCACGTATTGTACATTCCGCAGCTGCTCCTCTCTTTCCTTACCTCTACGCCAAAAGACAGACACTTGTTCAGTATCGCAGTACAGCCTGTGCTGGCTGCCTTTGAGCTCCGCACTATGAGGCTTTGTGCTTTGAGGGCTTCCGCGAGTAAGAGCGGGGGCAACTTGGCGGAGTACTTTAACAGAGGAATTTCCGGCCGTGGAGTCTGTGCTGCCGCCTCGCCAGCAAAGCAGCGAGTAGGTGGGTGTTTAATTTACGGCGGAGCCGCCGCTCCGTCCCCGGAGCGCAACTTGCATCTCAGCGGCGGACCTGAGCCGCGACTAGTGGCGTCCCGTCACCTGCCACTAAAGGGCGGGGGGGGGGGGGGGGGGGGGGGGGGGGGGGCGGCAAGCCGAGGGAAGAACTTGCCAACTGCGGTCGGCTTTAATGTCTTACCTCGCTTATCAACACAAAACGTGAACAAAGAAAGCTACGCTTTAGTCAAATAGGCGCAACGAATGGGTTCTCGCGCTAAGATAAAAACAAAATAGATAACTCGTGGAGGTATGTTCCGTCTATGCAACTAATTGAAGGCACTTTATTTACTGCCATACGCGTTTCGCTTCTTTTATTTGTGAAGCATCTTTAGTGGCCTGTAATACGTGTTTCTATTTTTACATGTAAGAAATGTATTATGTGGTAGTACAATATGTTACTGTGTTACACTTTGTCATATTTCTCTCTCTCTCTTTTTTTTTTGATACCATCAAATTTTATGGCATAAATTCGTGACGTGTAATTATCGTTCGGCGTTACTTACGATTTTCAGCGCTGTTAGCCGATGTGTGTGGTCTTGGAGATGTGTTCATTACTCTCCATGCTCCAGTTGGCCGATTTCCGACGTTGTTTTACCCACATTTGTTTCAATACGTCGCATAAATAACTTCCATTTTACATTTTGTGTTGACATGTGTGTCTTTGCCGCGCGGGATTAGCCGAGCGGTCTAGGCGCTGCAGTCATTTTTTGTGTGTCTTTACGGTGTGTAGTGTTGCCAACTGCAGCTGTGTGTCTGTCTTTCGTCGTGTTTCTCACAAAGTACGACAAAAAGAAAAAGGTTCAAATGGCTCTAAGCACTATGGGACTTAACATCTGAGGTCATCAGTCCCCTATATTTTGAACTACTTAAACCTAATTTAACCTAAGGACATAACACACATTGATGCCCGAGACAGGATTAGAACCTGCGACCGTAGCAGCAGTGCGGTTCCGCACTGAAGCGCCTAGAACCGCTCGGTCACAGCGGCCGGCTCACAAAGTACGACACATTTACACACAGCAAAAGACACACACACAGCACAGATGCGCGCGCGCGCGCACACACACACACACACACACACACACACACACGCACACAAAACAAGTGAAAATATCAGACGACACACACAACACAAAAAGAAAGTTCAAATGTGTGTGAAATCTAATGGGACTTAACTGCTAAGGTCATCAGTCCCTAAGCTTACACAGTACTTAACCTAAATTATCCTAAGGACAAACACACACACCCATGCCTGAGGGAGGACTCGAACCTCCGCCGGGACCAGCCGCACAGTCCATGACTCCAGCGAAATTAGACCGCATGGCTAATCCCGCGTGGCCACAAACAAAAGACAAAAGACAAACACACACCGTTCAAAATGGTTCAAATGGCTCTGAGCACTATGCGACTTAACTTCTGAGGTCATCAGTCGCCTAGAACTTAGAACTAATTAAACCTAACTAACCTAAGGACATCACACACATCCATGCCCGAGGCAGGATTCGAACCTGCGACCGTAGCGGTCACGCGGTTCTAGACTGAAGCGCCTTTAACCGCACGGCCACACCGGCCGGCAAACACACACCGTAAACAGACACATGTTGAACACAAAACGTAAAGTGCAAGTGATGTTGTTGTTGTCGTTGTGGTCTTCAGTCCAGAGTCTGATTTGATGCAGCTCTCCACGCTACTCTATCCTGTACAAGCTTTTTCATCTCCCAGCACCTACTGCAACCTACATCCTTCTGAATCTGTTTAGTGTATTCATCTCTTGGTCTCCCTCTATGATTTTTACCCACCACGCTGCCCTCCAGTACTAAATTGGCGATCCCTTGCTGCCTCAGAATATGCCCTACCAACCGCAAGTGATGTATGCGGCGTATTGAAACAACTGTGGGTGGAAGGACGTCGGAAATCGGCCAACTGGAGCATGGAGACTAATAAACGCATCTTCAGGACCACACACGCGGGCTAACAGCGTTGGGAATCGTAAGTAACACCGAACGATGATTTCACAATTCGAAATTTGTGCTACAAAAGTTGATTCTAACCTAAAAAAACAAGAGAAAAACATGACAAAACGTAGCATAGAAACGTATTGTAATTACCACATAATACATTCTGTTGTATGTATAAAAAGAAACAGGTATCACAGCACACAGCAGTTGCTTCACAAATAAAAGAATCGAAACGCGTATGGCGATAAACAAACTGCCAGCAATTAGTTGCATAGACGAAACATACCCTCACGAATTCTGAAGTAACTAAGGAACGACGGAAAGCAGAAAAAATTTCGATAAAATAGATCAACTTCTTCCTTTCCATGTGGTTATGCTCTGCATCGGTGCAGGACCAGCATCATTATTAGCGGATTTGGCACGACTAATTTTACGTGGTGCTGTGGTGCCCTCCCTGTCACCACCCCGTTATCCACCACGGGACCGAAAATGTCTTCCCCAATTGCCTGAGTGCAGTGTTATTCACGTGAAAGTGCCGAGGGCTTTCTGTATGTCAGCGAATTGTGACTGAGAATGGACTTGGATACGAACGAGGTATCCACCTACTGGGATACGCAAAACCGAAATACAAAATACACTGCTCAAAACAATTAGCGGATCAGGTGAGATACCACAGACAATAGACATATGGTAACGTAATTTATTCAGATATTACAATTGTAACGTGTGTGTGTTTTGTGTGTGATAGAGTTTGCTGTCTCAACTCTTTACCTGAGGTTTACATGGCGTTTACATAGAGCGAGGCACCATGGCGCTACCATAATAGTGAAAGAGTCATTCTCGTTGCCCTCTAAGATGGCATGTGATCACCTCGGACGACCAGTACAGTTGCACACCTGCGTGGCATGGACACTATGAGGTTATCAGTCAGCTCTTGAGGGATATTTGGCCATTCTTCCATGAGTAGAATACCCAGCTTTTCAACTGTTGTGGGAGGTGTTGGTCTATCCCAGACATGCTCAATCGGATTTAAGTCCGGTCAACAAGCTGGCCACTCCATTCGCTCAATTCCCTCAGCTTCAAGCACGTTGCCCACCAGAGCAGCTCTGTGGGAAGGAATCCATCTTCTATGGCACCGGCGTAGGGCACAAGAAAAGGCCGAAGGATCTTGTCTCTATACATCTGAGCAGTCAAAGCGCCACTCTGAACGGCATAGAGGTCCGTACGTCTGCCAATACTGACTCCTGCCACACCATTCGTCCACCACCATGATATGGTGATGTTTCCTGCACATAAGCAGGATTGTTCCGAGTTCCACGCTCTCTCCAGATGAGAGAACGACGATTATCCGGCTGAACACAAAATCTTGACTCATCTGTGAACATCACCCGGCGCCATGCGTTACGACTCCAATCCTATTGTTCCTCCGCCCAGTTTCTGCGAGCTAAACTGTGTCGTGGTTTTAACGGTACACACACCATAGGCCTCCGGGCTTAGAGGCCACATTCCCGGAGGCTATTTCGGACTGCCGGCCGGAGTGGCCGAGCGGTTCTAGGCGCTACAGTCTGGAACCACGCGACCGCTACGGTCGCAGGTTGGAATCCTGCCTCGGGCATGGATGTGTGTGATGTCCTTAGGTTAGTTAGGTTTAAGTAGTTCTAAGTTCTATGTACTGATGACCTCAGAAGTTGAGTCTCATAGTGCTCAGAGCCATTTGAACCATTTGAACCTGAGAAGTTAAGTCCCATAGTGCTCAGAGACATTCGAACCATTTTTTTTATTTCGTACTGTTTGTGTTGGTATTGCGCGTCTTGTTGCTACCTGGAGGGTACGTTGCAGCTGATTTGCCTTTCAGTACCCCCAAGTCTTTGGACATGGGTGGCCGTGGTACTGGCAATCGACGACCAGTCTACATGCACATCTACGTATATACTCCACAAGCCACCGTATGGTGAGTGGCGGAGGGTACTTTTTACCACTACTGATCGTTTCCTTTCCTGTTCCTCTCTGAAATAGAGCGAGAGGAAAATGACCGTCAATATGCCTACATACGCAAATATATGTTGGCAGCAGTAGGATCGTTCTGCAGTCCAAATGGTAGTTCTCCCTCAGGGGGTTTCTATTTGAGCTCCCGAAGCATCTCCGTAATACGTGCGTGTTTATGGAACCTGCCGATAACAAATCTAGCAGCCTGCCTCTGAATTGCTTCGATGCCATCCTTTAATCCGACATGGTGGGGGTTTCCAAACACTCGAGCAGAATCACGAATGTGTACCACTACTGTGCTATATGCTGTCTCCTTTACAGATGAACCACAGTTTCCTAAAACTCTCTCAATAAACCGAAGTCGACCATTCGCTTACCTACCACAATTTTTTCATGGTCGTTCCATTTCGTATCGCTTTTCAACGTTACAACCAGATATCTAATGGACGTGACTGTAAGAAGCAGCACACTGCTAATGTTGTGGTCGATCACTACTTCTTGTCAAATATTCGTGTTACATATTTCCAAATAGGCACATGAAACCGTGCCGGTGCACCACCATCTATGTATCACATATGCAGCCTTTCACCAAAAGGGTCATCATCCAGAATGTTACCTTAGACAGTACAAAGTGATGTAATATTGGCATGATTGCACTTTTACACTCGTCTTGTCGGAGAAACCATTCGTTTCCGTAGCTATGTTTATTACGATTATTTACTTGTTTCATTTTCCGCAACCCATCTCTTTCGTTTGTTCCTATACACCCTGTATAGTGTAGAATGTTGGTCTGATGACAGAGCCTTGTGGTACTTTTTTGCATCAGTTCACCACTAGACAGCGGGACACCCTTATAAAACGCGATTGTTTCCTGGATTGAGTGTTGGCTAACGTCCAGTATTTTAAGGAATTCCCCATATTTGATGAATGAGAAAATTATTGTATATGGACCTCGTATGGAACGCTAAAATCCCTAATTTAATGTGTTCCCGCTAATTTATCTTATTCGTGTAACTCAATTGTCGACATTACATCCATGTGAGGTTTAAATGCTGGAGATAAATGTAGTGAATATGAATTTGTCTTGAAATACGTTTGTCGGAATCACAGTGTGGTATATTGCACTACTTCTAAATTTTTGATTTGTGCTATTTACCCTTTGCTCTATGTCAGTTTTCGCAGTGAATTATATAATACGATCTGTGTTTAACTCCACAATACTTTGAAGTTTGAGAACTTGCGAAAACACTGAAAGCAGCCAATACTCACAGACAATAGACATCAATTTTCAACGATCCAAACTCGATATGACTTGTACGAATACGATTAACATCGAAGAAATAATGTTTAACTCACCTCCTGAGCTACTTAAACAGCTATGTGTTAAATGAGAAAGTAAAGTAAAAGTAAAGCAATCATCGATCGGAAGATCGTTCTGAACACCACAGCGCTTTACTAGGCACGGTCCTATGTGGTGGTAAGGCATTGCCTTCCTCCGATCTTTGCACTGACTTACTAAGACAGTGGTGTGCTCCTACAGCTTAAAATGAATTCCGAACCACAGTGCAACGCAATATTTTTCACATAATCAAATACTGACAGAGTTGAAAGAATTGAGGTGGGATAAAAAAATTCTACAATTGACCAGGGATCGAACCCCACACCCTTGAATTTGTAGTCCGACACTTAACCACCGATGTACCGAGGTGGAAAAAGAAATCTTCGTTCCTACCACTCATCAATAACAATTAGTTCCAGACGAAATGCGTAAGTTGCAGAAATTTTTCGAAATTGTTAAATGTGACTAAAAATTGCTAATTATTGTAAAATAAATAAGTAATCTTACGTCACGTCCACAAAAGAAGGAAGATGAACTGTCTTGAAATTATGGAAACTAATAAACACATGTCCATCGGCCTAAGTCTAGTACTGAATGACTAGGCACAGTTCCCTTGCTCACTACTTCTAACTGCAAGTACTACTCACAATTCCATCCAAGTCATATTGTAAATTATCCACCTTACTCACCTGCTCCATTCCGTTTATTTCAGTTACTATGATTTCTCTTGTTGTACTAAAAAAAATCTCTTTACTTTTAATAATCACAACTGCATCACTCACCTGCTTAATATGAGTGTTACTTCTTATCTTCTTGCAAATTATGATGTATTAAAGACAAGATTAGTTTTCTCAGCCACATCTTTGGAATATGTCACCAATGCTTATTGTTCAGTTATGTTCTTCTATGTACAAGTGTTCTAATGAGTCTGTAGTTCGTTAGTTAATGTGTCACATATTGTATCTTAGTTACATAATATTAAATCACGTTTACACTGAAATAACCTCGCTTGTTTATTTCTATTCTAACATTAACAATTACATCTCTGGAAATGGAGATACTCTGTATATGCACTAGTTTAAAATCTTTGATCCAACAAAATTTCACTGCAGCACATACTTATCTTTGTACCCGATGATAACATAACAGCCGGAAACCAGTTCGTGTAGCAAATAATAAACATTGTAGTATATAACACCAGTGTTGTGTGTGTTTCATTTATAAGAAATAAGTACATTCGATTTTGTCAAAAATAAACCTCATGATGGAATGATGTATGTTAATGTTCAATATTTAATATTTGAGTGTTTTGTAGTGGGTGGGTGCCAGGGGGTGCCATATTAAAACTCGCCCAAGCTTTTCAAATGATTTATTTTTTCCACTACAGAACTTCGTTGACCTCGGTCCGAGTCACAGGCCCCTCATTGCTGAGGTAGTACCCCCAGCGGCCTGTGCAATGCACTGTGTCGAGCCGACCTTGTACGCCAGCTGCAGAGTTCCAGTTACATCAGGATGGCTGCACCAGCAGCCGACTCAGCGGCCACCGTCCCCATTGACTCCACACTGTTCCACTGGGAGCAGTAGCTGGCTGCACTGCTCCTTCCTCCTCGGCTGGCATAGCTGGGAATGCGGGGCAATGACGATGCCTGTTCCAGGGTCCAAACCTGCGGCCCTCGCCTTGTAAGCCTCCAGCATGTGTCGGGAGCTGAGATGACTGTCCATGGTAGCGAGCCGAAGAGTGGCCCGCCCTGGCTGGCTGCGGACCTCGCAACGACCTCAGAGGGTCGAACCAACGACCCGCCGTGGACTGGAATGCTGTCGCCCCATCTGCTACCATGTGTCGCCAGTACTGTGACCCACCCCGCCATCCACACTTGGATGAATCTCTTTAGAAAACCACACCTATTTATACTCGGCTTCGTGGCTCTGTTTCGTTAACGCATCGCTCCGAGTAACGTACACCCCACACCACGGTTACACGGTGGGCCCCTTCTGCCTATAGCTAGCGACATGCGAACTGCTGTGTTTACGCTTTTCAGCGGTTCGATGGCCGCTGTGGCCTCCATTCCGCTTCGCAACCGCTGGTCAGCGTAACTTACTGCAATCCAGCCCGCACGCGACTGTAACTTGTGCGCCCCGAAATACTGCACCAAATCTGACTTCCGTATCTTAAAACTGTTGTGCCGCTACAGTTTTGTCAGTGTTAAAAATCCTTTGTAGTATTAACACTCACACTTGTTTATACAGTATTTGACACTAAACTGGTTAACGTAATTTTTATAGTCACTATACTGTGCCCGTTCTTTTCTTGATAACAGCTGATCGGAGTAAAAATTAAATGCTATAACTGGTGTCCCTTAAAGGGGTGTTGTAGAAGTTGGCAGCCCTACCTGGGACTGACAGGGGTGTACCTTTGATGGTATACTCCTAAGCTTGGACCCAACACGTTATGTAGATCTCGCCGAAAATCAAATCAATATCGAAATGAGGAACGGACACGTCCCATTCATCCCGAGTTCCAATTTTGAAGATTTTGATTGACACGATTTGGTAGGTCAGTACGAATCTTTCATCTCTTGGAGCAATAATTACTTGAGCAGTTAAACCGATGACCCCAGAATGAAGACGTGATCGGTTCTGTACGGTGCACACAGCGACCCAGCGATTCTATCCTGTACATCAGAGAGATGAGTTGCGTGATGCAATCATTTAGCTCGCTGGAGTGGTTGGTTTGGTGTGTGGGGGAGTGAGTGTTGTGGCAGGGGGGGAGGGGGGGGGGAGTGATGCGGCGGCAGCCTTTGTTCGTTGCGATTAGGATCGCAGCGGACTTCTCTATTGACGACTCGCCGCTGCGAGTAATTTGACCAAACAATGGAGGGGGACGCCCCGTTCGGAAATTGCGCCCCGGCACAGTTCGGACGAAAACACGGCGGAGTGGAGCACGCTCGGTCAGAGCGATTGCGTTTTACAAGTGAGATTGTGGCAGGTGTCGTAAGGAATCAGGTGGGTGGTCGCTCACGCCGAGCGCCCGTCAATGTTCTGTGGTACAGTGCTGGCAGACCCAGGGGCCGATTCAGCCTGATTATCTCTGCGAGTCCCAGGCGTGCTGTAAAAAAACGGTGTGGTGTGACTGGCGTCAGTGTCTGTCAAAACGTGTCCTGGTCTTTGCTCGCTGATACCAGTTCGTGAACTACAGATATCAGTCGGCCGATATTAAGTTGTGATGCTCTGCTCCGTATCTATAAACTTCAATTAGGCTTGGTTTAGTTTTCGTTACTAAATTCCATCAGAATTTCTAAAATCATTGGGGGAAGTGGCAACAAAACGACTATTTACGTTGGCGTGTAGAATGTATGAGTCTGGCGACATACCATCTGACTTTCTGAAAGCATCATACACACAGTTTCGAAGACGGCATGAGCTGACAATCATCTTAAAGCTCATCCATCCAAGTTGCTTACAAGAATAATATATAGATGAATGGAAAATAAAATTGAGGATGCGCTAGATGACCATCAGTTTGGCTTTAGGAAAAGTAAAGGCACGAGAGAGGCAATTCTGACGTTGCGGTTATTAATGGAAGCAAGACTAAAGAAAAATCAAGACACGTTCATAGGACTTGTCGACCTGGAAAAACCGTTCGATACTGTAAAATGGTGCAAGATGTTCGAAATTCTGAAAAAAGTAGGGGTAAGCTATACGGAGAGACGGGTCATATACAATATGTACAACAGCCAAGAGGAAATAATAAGAGTGGACGACCAAGAACGAAGCGCTCGGTTTAAAAAGGATGTAAGTCAAGGATGTAGCCTTTCGCCCCTACAGTTCAATCTGTACATCGAGGAAGCAATAATGGAAATAAAAGAAAGTTTCACGAGTGGAATTAAAATTCAAGATTAAAGGATATCAGTGATACGATTCGCTGATGACATTGCTATCCTAAGTGAAACTGAAGAAGAAAACTGAACGGAATGAAAAGTCTAATGAGTAGGCTACAGAGTATCGACTGAGAGTAAATCGAAGGAAACGAAGGTAATGAGAAGTAGTAGAAATGAGAACAGCGAGAAACGTAACATCATGACTGATGGTCACGACGTAGATGAAGTTAAGGAATTCTGCTACCTAGGCAGCAAAATAACCAATGACGGACGGAATCAAAAGCAGACTAGCTATATCAAATATCGGCCTTAATTTCTGAGAATGTACGTCTGGAGTACAACATTATATCGTAGCCAAACATGGATTGTGGGAAAACCGGAACAAAAGAGAATGGAAGAATTTGAGATGTGGTGCTACAGACGAATGTTGAAAATTAGGTGGACTGATAAGGTAAGGAATGAGGAGGTTCTGCGCAGAATCGGAGAGGAAAGAATATGCGGAAAGTACTAATAAGGAGAAGAGAGAGGATGATAGGACATCTCTTAAGATATGAGGGAATAACTTCCATGGTACTAGAGGGAGCTGTAGAGGGGAAAAACTGTAGAGGAAGACAAAGATTGGAGTACATCTAGCAAATAAATGAAGACGTAGGTTGCAAGTGCTACTCTGAGATGAAGAGGTTGGCATAAGAGAGAAATTCGTGGCGGGCTGCATCAAACCAGTCAGAAGACTGACGACTAAAAAAAATTTCCATTCCTGTATAACCACTGCTATTACACCTTATGGCGCGTGGCGGAGGATACTTTGCTTACCACTGTCACGTCCTACATTTCCCGTTCCAATCAGGAATTCCAGCCTCGAGTCGAAAAGAGTGGATGTATGCATTAGTTTACATACCTTACATGAAGCTATTGGACATTTATTTTGGTAGCTATTCTGCTACAAAGGCTACAACTTCTCATCTGCAAACAGCAAAACGTAATTTTTATTTTTCTGTTTATTATGCATTTACAAACAGAAATGAGTATATATATATATATATATATATATATATATATATATATATATATATATATATATATGTGTGTGTGTGTGTGTGTGTGTTCAGGATTGAGGCAGAGATAGATAAAGAGAGAGAGAGAGAGAGAGAGAGAGAGAGAGAGAGAGAGAGAGAGAGTGAGAGAGAGGGGGGGCGGGAGAAAGATGTTTTTTTTTTCTCCCATGAGTAGTTTTGGTGTGGGTGTTATGTGTTATTTGTATAGTTCTTCTATTGTGGCGAAGAGGGTTTTATTGCAAAATGATGTGTATTCATTGAGTACTTTCTTGGGCTATTGATTTTTGGATGTGATAGTTTTCTTCTATAGTTAATTTTTGGTATAAGCTGCTACTAGTTTTAAGGATTACTCACCTGCATTAAAGTAGCAGCAGCCAGTTACTATTTTTCTCATCATCTATACATACAATAAAACTTTAACTGGACGACGTGTGTACATAGCAAATATTTCAGAAAACTTAATGTGAGGGGTCTTTGTCATACTGAAGAGCCAAAGAAACTGGTACAGCTGCCTAAAATCTTGAAGTCCCCCCGCGAGCACGCATACGTGCCGCAACACGTCGTGGCATGGATTCGATTAATGTCTGAAGTAGTGCTGGAGGGAATTGACACCGTGAATCCTGCCGGCTGTCCGTAAATCCGTAAGAGTAAGAGGGGTTGGAGATCTCTTCTGAACAGCACGTTGCAAGGCATTCCAGATATGCTCAATAATGTTCACGCCTGGAGATTTTGATGGCCAGCGGAAGTGTTTAAACTCAGAAGAGTATTCCTGCAACCACTCTAGCAATCCTGGACGCGTAGGATGTCGCTTTGTCATGCTGGAATTGCCCAAGACCGTCGGAATGCACAGTTCACATCAATGGATGCAGGTGATCAGACAGGATGCTTACGTACGTGTCACCTGTCAGTCATATCTAGACATATCAGGGTTCCCATATCACTCCAACTGCACACGCCCCACACCATTACAGAGCCTCCACCAGCTTGAACAGTCCTCTGCTGACGCGCACGGTCCTTCGATTCATGAGGTTGTCTCCATATCCGTACACGTCCATCCGCTCGATACAATTTGAAACGAGACCAGGCAACATGTTTCCAATCATCAACAGTCCAGTGTCGGTGTTGACGGGCCTAGGCGAGGCGTAAGGCTTTGTGTGGTGCATTGATCAAGGGTACACGAGTGGGCCTTTGGCTCCTAAAGCCCATGTCGATGATGTTTCGTTGAATGGTTCACACGCTGACCCTTGTTGACGGCCAGGTATTGAAATATGCAGCAATTTGTGAAAGGGCTGCACTTCTGTCACGTTGAACGATTTTCTTCAGTCGTCGTTGGTCCCGCTCTTGCTCGATCTTTTTCCGGCCACACAGATGTCAGAGATTTCATGTACTACCAGATTCCTAATATTCACGGTACGCTCGTGAAATGGCCGAACGGGAAAAATCTCCACTTCATCGCTACCTCGGAGATGCTGTGTCCCATCGCTCGTGTGCCGTCTGTAACACCACGTTGAAACTCGTTTAAATCTTGATAACCTGCCACTGTAGCAGCAGTAACCGATCTAACAAGTGCACCAGACACTTGTTGTCTTACATTGGCGGTGTCGACCGCAGCGCGGTATTCTGGCTGTTTACATGTCTCTGTATTTGAATACGAATGACTATATCAATTTCTGTGGCACTTCAGTGTAGAATCCAAAGCAATTATTTTTTAGGAATTTTGTTTATTTGCTGTTGGATAAAGTTTTCAAAGTTATGTTGTTGGAGGTGTAATATAAAATCTAGTGCATGTTTCATCTTGATACGCCTCCTAGAAGTTATGTTATCTATACACACAGAGAGTTTTCTTAACTGGGGCAGTACGGGGAAATGTACGGGGAAATCGGAAACCACGGCAGGTACAGCGAAACTGTCTTAGCAACCTTTAGGTGCTTTACTGTGACGACAGTTTCGCCGTAACCAAATCTTTGGTCAAGCGTGAGTTGTCCTTGAAAGTGAGTAAAACTATCAATTTTTTATGCGGGACAACTCAGTTTCGTCTAAGGATCATTTCATTACATTGGAAGAAAAAATCGGGACAGAAGAAGTTTGTGCAACTGAACTAAGGAAACCAGGATACGAATGATAGAATACGTAAAAAGTAGTACTTTGGAAGGTTTTATCACCGTAATAATAATGTTATCCATCAACAGTCTTTAATTCATTCTTGAATCGGTGTTAACTATTATCGTTTATATGTTTGTGGAGTTGACGCTACTATTATCGTTAGTAAGTATGTCGAGCTGACACTAGAAATCTATTATCATTGATAAGTTTGTCTAGTTGAGACTAAAATCACTTTCGTACAAATCTTCAGAAGTTTTCATCGTGTGTTATCGATATAAGCAAGTGATACAGTTGATGGAATTGTTGTGATTACGTATTAGTGTCCTCCTTCGTTGAAATGCTTTCATTCTTAATTCATTCTTCAGATGATAGGTTTGTCGAGTAGTAATGCCATCTCGAAAACAGTCTAACATTTCTTCTGTTTCTTTTCAAGCCAAACGATAGCGAATGAGAAGATTAACGGAGAGTCCAGAGGAGGGTGAAGAGCGTTTAGCATCGCCGCGTGCTGTTTCGTCACCAAGTCGCAAAGCCGCCGTCGGCCTAAGGATATTCTCACGTGGACAGCTCGACGTTACCTGCTTGCGGGTCACTAGTTCAGATAATTTGTTTACAAAGCTTCTATGAGCAAAACATCAAATGTTGTTCAGAAAAAAATTCTTTAATTTTCGTAGTTTCGTTAAAGAAAACACTTGGCTGTTCACCTATCCACGGCAATTGGTATTACGTACTTCAAACACGTCAATTCTTTACCGTTGTGCCCTTTAGACAGCTTCATTTTTTTGTATCTGCTTTTCCCAGCGACCAAAAGCTTCAGGATTTTTCAAAATTTGTGTGGGTTCCAGATCCACGCAGACGAAGTCACGGGCGAAAGCTAATTAGTTAATAAGCTTGTTGTAACTGTTCCACATCTACATTCCATATACTTATTTCTCCCCCGCCACTTCCTTCGGTCTGTTCATCACATTCGCCATTTTGTTCATACCGCGTGTAGCCTGTTGCCATTACTCAGTTGTACGACAGGTTTGGGTTATACATCGCATTTTTAATATTTCAGTGTACTGTAATATAAGATTTATTTGTTCAGAGTCTCTTTAGGTTTTACATTATGCTTGTGTTTTGTATCGATATACACATATATGTCACATATCTTTGTACAACAATCTCTGTACAGCTATACATTTTCGCTAAAGTTGTGTGTACTGTCTGTTTAGTATTAAGTTATCTGAAGATGGCCTAAGAAGTCGAGAGGTGGTTCATAATAAACTATTAAATAAATGTTATTGTGGAACATTAATAATGTGTATTCAAGTTATTGATATGTCTACGTTCCTCGAAGAACAGACTAATTATTCCATATATATATATACACTCCTGGAAATGGAAAAAAGAACACATTGACACCGGTGTGTCAGACCCACCATACTTGCTCCGGACACTGCGAGAGGGCTGTACAAGCAATGATCACACGCACGGCACAGCGGACACACCAGGAACCGCGGTGTTGGCCGTCGAATGGCGCTAGCTGCGCAGCATTTGTGCACCGCCGCCGTCAGTGTCAGCCAGTTTGCCGTGGCATACGGAGCTCCATCGCAGTCTTTAACACTGGTAGCATGCCGCGACAGCGTGGACGTGAACCGTATGTGCAGTTGACGGACTTTGAGCGAGGGCGTATAGTGGGCATGCGGGAGGCCGGGTGGACGTACCGCCGAATTGCTCAACACGTGGGGCGTGAGGTCTCCACAGTACATCGATGTTGTCGCCAGTGGTCGGCGGAAGGTGCACGTGCCCGTCGACCTGGGACCGGACCGCAGCGACGCACGGATGCACGCCAAGACCGTAGGATCCTACGCAGTGCCGTAGGGGACCGCACCGCCACTTCCCAGCAAATTAGGGACACTGTTGCTCCTGGGGTATCGGCGAGGACCATTCGCAACCGTCTCCATGAAGCTGGGCTACGGTCCCGCACACCGTTAGGCCGTCTTCCGCTCACGCCCCAACATCGTGCAGCCCGCCTCCAGTGGTGTCGCGACAGGCGTGAATGGAGGGACGAATGGAGACGTGTCGTCTTCAGCGATGAGAGTCGCTTCTGCCTTGGTGCCAATGATGGTCGTATGCGTGTTTGGCGCCGTGCAGGTGAGCGCCACAATCAGGACTGCATACGACCGAGGCACACAGGGCCAACACCCGGCATCATGGTGTGGGGAGCGATCTCCTACACTGGCCGTACACCACTGGTGATCGTCGAGGGGACACTGAATAGTGCGCGGTACATCCAAACCGTCATCGAACCCATCGTTCTACCATTCCTAGACCGACAAGGGAACTTGCTGTTCCAACAGGACAATGCACGTCCGCATGTATCCCGTGCCACCCAACGTGCTCTAGAAGGTGTAAGTCAACTACCCTGGCCAGCAAGATCTCCGGATCTGTCCCCCATTGAGCATGTTTGGGACTGGATGAAGCGTCGTCTCACGCGGTCTGCACGTCCAGCACGAACGCTGGTCCAACTGAGGCGCCAGGTGGAAATGGCATGGCAAGCCGTTCCACAGGACTACATCCAGCATCTCTACGATCGTCTCCATGGGAGAATAGCAGCCTGCATTGCTGCGAAAGGTGGATATACACTGTACTAGTGCCGACATTGTGCATGCTCTGTTGCCTGTGTCTATGTGCCTGTGGTTCTGTCAGTGTGATCATGTGATGTATCTGACTCCAGGAATGTGTCAATAAAGTTTCCCCTTCCTGGGACAATGAATTCACGGTGTTCTTATTTCAATTTCCAGGAGTGTGTATATATATATATATATATATATATATATATATATATATATATATATATATATATATATATTGGCCATGACATCTTGGTAGATGATTGTTGCAGTGTCTGTGTGTTTATGGGTTGCATTTTTTCATATGACTTGTCAAGCCAATGGCAGCACGGCATCTCTTGCCGCAATTGTTACAAGTGTATCTGGCTGCTGAGGCGGGAGCAGTGGTAGCATTGCGATGCTTTTTCTGCCTTAATCTGTCTAACAAGCCTTCATCATGCTTCGACATTCCAGATGATATATCATTACGCTACTCTGGTCTCATGCTAGCCCGTGCCTCCCATCTGTTTGTGTCGATTCCAAAGCTTTCCATATCTCGTTTATGTATACATCTGTGATCTCAGAAAAATGAGGCGCATCCAGTGACACAACAAACTTTCTGTATCTTGAAAACTACGGAAGTTAATGTTTGGCAGCGAATAAATATTTTCACCATGAACCTCTGAATCAATAACTTGTAAACGCTTCATGTGATTTGAACAAACGATATCTCAAACGACAGCACTGCGATATAGCTATCATCTTTGTAGGCTACGTATCTGCATCTATTTTATTTCCCAATTTATTAAGTTTTTTATATATTTTTATTATGCAAATGCTTATCAGAATATCGTATCCCTCGGAATCACACAGCAAATGAATACCTCATATTTTGTCATACTTGTGTATTTATTTAATGAACGGCTTACTATTTTGCCAGTAAGTTTATTTCAATATTAATTAAAACACTGAATATAAAATTCTGGTACTGCAAAAAGTGGTCTTCGTAGAAGAATGTCAGAAGACGCTTCTGAGAAGCAGGCCTAAATAATTGTTTAAACAATATTTACTGACAATTTGTTGTTGTTCATCGTGAGAGCAGTTGCACAAGGATACTGGCTTATTTATTTATGGACAAACCTATATTTATATTTATTGTGAAACTGAATGTTTATAAGATTTCTTTATTTAAATATTTTTGTAACATATTCCAGTAAGTGATCATGTTGAGTTGAAGTCTGTGGAATGTAAGAACGATGTATTTTGGCTGGGGACCGTGTTCAGCCAATGGAATAAGTAGCGGAACGGTACAGGAGTCAAGTGGAGATGGGGATTTTCCGAGGGAAGAGCTCAAGGGAGCTGGATGTTCGTTCTGGAGGAAGGCAAGCCTGCCTGTGGTATTGTGTGGTTTCTGATGGAGTGGGTGACAGCTTCTTGGCGGCGAAAGGCCTCTACCACACTTTGACTTCTGAAGGGGCTTTATACTTCGAGAGGTCTGTAAGTGCCCGAGAGTAGGACTAACTTTTTCCACTTGCATTATAGAGTGAGGAAAGCTAGAGTAGTGTTACTGTTCTTTGTATCACATGCGTCAGTTTGTGAATCGCCATGTTGAACTCTGAACTGTTTTGAGCTGGCGAATATTTCGTGCAATGTGGACACAAAATGGATTTAGTTTTTGCGTATCTTTGATAACAATTTACTCTGGGGATTTTGCTACCATTCTCGTAACGCTCTCGACACAACTTTAATGCATTTGATAAAGGTATCTTCTGTTCATATTGCAGATTATTTGACTGCAAGATCTCAGCTGCAGGTTGTTATTTGCAGCGAGTTAGCTGCGGGGCACGAAAAGTACGAGTAGACGTGCGCGGTCAATCCTACGGCTGCATCGAGCAGTTATTTTTTAAACAGTGCCGTGCATAGCCCAAGTACCTAAGCACGAGCAATTGCAGGTAAAGACGCAACTGGTTTGTTCGTATGGGTTGGTGTTTGGAACAGCAACTACACTCCTGGAAATGGAAAAAAGAACACACTGACACCGGTGTGTCAGACCCACCATACTTGCTCCGGACACTGCGAGAGGGCTGTACAAGCAATGATCACACGCACGGCACAGCGGACACACCAGGAACCGCGGTGTTGGCCGTCGAATGGCGCTAGCTGCGCAGCATTTGTGCACCGCCGCCGTCAGTGTCAGCCAGTTTGCCGTGGCATACGGAGCTCCATCGCAGTCTTTAACACTGGTAGCATGCCGCGACAGCGTGGACGTGAACCGTATGTGCAGTTGACGGACTTTGAGCGAGGGCGTATAGTGGGCATGCGGGAGGCCGGGTGGACGTACCGCCGAATTGCTCAACACGTGGGGCGTGAGGTCTCCACAGTACATCGATGTTGTCGCCAGTGGTCGGCGGAAGGCGCACGTGCCCGTCGACCTGGGACCGGACCGCAGCGACGCACGGATGCACGCCAAGACCGTAGGATCCTACACAGTGCCGTAGGGGACCGCACCGTCACTTCCCAGCAAATTAGGGACACTGTTGCTCCTGGGGTATCGGCGAGGACCATTCGCAACCGTCTCCATGAAGCTGGGCTACGGTCCCGCACACCGTTAGGCCGTCTTCCGCTCACGCCCCAACATCGTGCAGCCCGCCTCCAGTGGTGTCGCGACAGGCGTGAATGGAGGGACGGATGGAGACGAGTCGTCTTCAGCGATGAGAGTCGCTTCTGCCTTGGTGCCAATGATGGTCGTATGCGTGTTTGGCGCCGTGCAGGTGAGCGCCACAATCAGGACTGCATACGACCGAGGCACACAGGGCCAACACCCGGCATCATGGTGTGGGGAGCGATCTCCTACACTGGCCGTACACCACTGGTGATCGTCGAAGGGACACTGAATAGTGCACGGTACATCCAAACCGTCATCGAACCCATCGTTCTACCATTCCTAGACCGGCAAGGGAACTTGCTGTTCCGACAGGACAATGCACGTCCGCATGTATCCCGTGCCACCCAACGTGCTCTATAAGGTGTAAGTCAACTACCCTGGCCAGCAAGATCTCCGGATCTGTCCCCCATTGAGCATGTTTGGGACTGGATGAAGCGTCGTCTCACGCGGTCTGCACGTCCAGCACGAACGCTGGTCCAACTGAGGCGCCAGGTGGAAATGGCATGGCAAGCCGTTCCACAGGACTACATCCAGCATCTCTACGATCGTCTCCATGGGAGAATAGCAGCCTGCATTGCTGCGAAAGGTGGATATACACTGTACTAGTGCCGACATTGTGCATGCTCTGTTGCCTGTGTCTATGTGCCTGTGGTTCTGTCAGTGTGATCATGTGATGTATCTGACCCCAGGAATGTGTCAATAAAGTTTCCCATTCCTGGGACAATGAATTCACGGTGTTCTTATTTCAATTTCCAGGAGTGTATTATAGCAATAACCTTTAGGTACCATCACACATTGATGGTAATTTGATGAGATCTTCTTAGGAGGAAGCGACATATCAGAACGGTCTCAGGTTTTTAACAGTAAACCACATCATGATGCGCAGCGCCTCTCTTGTAGCGTGTACTACTGGATTTGGCTGAGCATCTCTTTCGCACTCTCCAGATTAGCCCGTGACGAAGCGTGCAGCTCTCTTTTGGATCTTCTGTATTTCCTCTGTCAATCATACCTTGTACTGATCCCTGACTACAGAGCAGTATTCGAACTTGGTAGAACGAGGGTTTTACAGGCAACCTCCTTGGCGGGTCTACTATCTGAGGATTCATCCAAGGAATATGTTTCCACTGTATGTTGTGTAATCATACAATAATGGATCTTACTGTCGATTTAGACGCAGTATTTTACATTTGTTTATGCTAACGGTCAAGTGTCGATCTCTGCACCAAGCATCGATGATTTGCTGCATTTTGATTTAATTTCTTAGTGTTTCGACTTCTTTATATACAGCAGCGTCATCCGCAAAAAGCCTTGTGAAACTGCCTGTGTCATGAATTACAATGTGAAAAATAATGATTCCACGTAGGGACTTCAGCAGTTACACATGTCGTCCCACGTTAAGGCCATTGCACAAAACCAGTGTTCTATTGCCGGAAGGTGGTACGTGTTGCGGGTTTCCTGCACAGTTCTGCTTCGACATGCATAAGAGGTGCATCGCACTTTGGGAGGGAAATGACATAGCAGCTGAAGACGTTCTCGAAAGTTGAAGTAAGTGGGACAGTAACGTTATTGTGTCAAAAAAGCATAATCTGTACACAGCTTCACCATCAAATTCTGACGGTTTCAGCACCGCGTCCAGCAGTAGTTAAATGGTGCAAATAATTTGAGCAAGGCCTCAGAGACGTGGTTGATTCTAATAGGGAAGTTGGGAAGCCCAGATCTTTCACCATGCCGGGCGGTTCTAGGCTCTTCAGTCCGGAACCGCGCGACTGCTACGGTCGCAGGTTCGAATCCTGCCTCGAGCATGGATGTGTGTGATGTCTTTAGATTAGTTAGGTTTAAGTAGTTCTAACTTATAGGGGACTGATGACCTCAGATGTTAAGTCCCATAGTGCTCAGAGCCATTTGAACCATTTTTTAGACTCTGAAGGTTTTCATGGTTGTCCAGCCATACGACTGTGAAGATAATTTACTTCTTCTGTTTCTGATTCACTGCAGTATTCCACGCAAAGCTCAACATTTTCTTACACAGATAGGAAAATTTACTATATGTACTATACCACGGTGTTCTATACAGGGTGTTACAAAAAGGTACGGCCAAACTTTCAGGAAACATTCCTCACACACAAATAAAGAAAAGATGTTACGTGGACATGTGTCCGGAAACGCTTACTTTCCATGTTAGAGCTCATTTTATTACTTCTCTTCAAATCACATTAATCATGGAATGGAAACACACAGCAACAGAACGTACATTGTTGGATGAACCATTCGAAGAAGTGTACCCGTGGAGGCCAATCAGCTGCTGATAGTGCCTGCACACGCTGTACATGGTACGGAAACAACTGGTTCTCCCGTAGCACTCTCCATACAGTGACGTGGTCAACGTTACTTTCTACAACAGCAACTTCTCTGACGCTGAAATTAGGGTTATCGTCAACTGCACGAAGAATTGCCTCGTCTATTGCAGGTGTCCTCGTCGTTCTAGGTCTTCCCCAGTCGCGAATCGTAGGCTGTAGGCTGGAATGTTCCGTGCTCCTTAAGACGCCGATCAATTGCTTCAAACGTCTTCCTGTCGGGACACCTTCGTTCTGGAAATCCGTCTCGATACAAACGTACCGCGTCACGGCTATTGCCCCGTGCTAATACATACATCAAATGGGCATCTGCGAACTCCGCATTTGTAAACATTGCACTGACTGCAAAACCACGTTCGTGATGAACACTAACCTGTTGATGCTACGTACTGATGTGCTTGATGCTACTACTGTAGAGCAATGAGTCGCATGTCAAGCACCGAAGTCAACATTACCGTCCAACAATTGGCGGTGAATCGAGGAAGTACAGTACATACTGACGAAACTAAAATGAGCTCTAACATGGAAATTAAGCGTTTTCGGACACATGTCCACATAACATATTTTCTTTATTTGTGTGTGAGGAATGTTTCCTGAAAGTTTGGCCGTACCTTTTTGTAACACCCTGTATTCGCTATATCCTCCCGCACGTATCTCGCGGAAGACAAATTCAGTTAAATTGGAGCTTACAAAGCGGCTTGCAGACAATGATTCTTCGCCCTCGCTACTTGCAAATGAAGCAGAACTCGGATAGCTGAAGTACCCTCCATCACGCGCTCTAAGGTGTCTTTCGTGGTTTAGATGTCGGTGAAGAAGGGAGGCATCATCTTACTGTTTTCACCCTGCATAAAAATCAACAGCAGAACCGTACGTTCTCTCTTCGATGTACACCTTACTGTTTTCACTCCGCATAAAAATCAACAGCAGAACCATACGTTCTCTCTCCGATGTGCATTGACTGTGCGTGTCTTCGCTAAGGTAGCACTTCCGCTGGTACTTTTGGAGTTCTAGCACATAGCGCTTTGCCTCAAATATCAGTTTTTGAATGATGTTCAGTTATCTAGCTATTTTTTTGCTGGGCGTCATCTTTCCGACGTTGAGTGTAGCAGTTTTTTTTTCAGTACCCGATTGCAGTTTTACCACTTAGGACATTGCGAAGCCCTTAAAACTGTGCCTTAGCAAAACATCCGGGCAGTATACAAACATAAGGATATTCGAGGCCGTTGTCAAGAAAGCCAAAACTGAATTTCAGAAGGTCGGCTAGTCACCTAGAATACCATGGCAAAAACGTTTCGTGCTTAGAGAAAGGATACTAACTATATTAATTTTGAAAAGAAAGAAAGATCCTCTCCACCAAACATTTAATAGTCTTTTTCTGAGACGCTGACAATACACTACGGTGACAATACATTTATATACCATTAGATCAGTAACTCCAGTAAGTGTTAGTCCAACATCGCATGAGAAAGCAAGCGACGACGAAAACAGGGTTTCAGCAACGCCAACCGGCTTTTAAATTACAAATATTTTATTATGTTTTTATAATGTCTTTTAACCTCGACAAATCACATATTTTCATTAAGCACCTCCATTCTCAACGGAGAAACAAAAATTATTATTAATTCAGTGCGAGTGTATAATTTTATTCAAATGTGATAAATGTACCAAACGCTACCTGTCGGCAGTAACCTTGTGGGCTATAAGAAGGCGTACTGAAAAGTGTTGCCTCCGAATTTTTCATTCTGTTCTCAGTATCGGTTAAGCTATTTACACGTCACGCATATTACTCTGTCGACTTTTCCGCTTCGCTGCAGCATCTTACAATTCTTCTCGCGTGACAACGTGATTTATCATTTTTTATACAAACTATGCGTTGATAACGATGGGGTATTGTTGTCGTAACGTGGTGGGCTTCACTCAAAATAGCTGCTTTTGTGGAAATTGTCCGCTTAATCAAAGTTAATCTTCAGCAAAATTATTTGTCACTTTACCAACTATAAAACACACTGATCTTAGAACATTGACATATACACTCCTGGAAATGGAAAAAAGAACACATTGACACCGGTGTGTCAGACCCACCATACTTGCTCCGGACACTGCGAGAGGGCTGTACAAGCAATGATCACACGCACGGCACAGCGGACACACCAGGAACCGCGGTGTTGGCCGTCGAATGGCGCTAGCTGCGCAGCATTTGTGCACCGCCACCGTCAGTGTCAGCCAGTTTGCCGTGGCATACGGAGCTCCATCGCAGTCTTTAACACTGGTAGCGTGCCGCGACAGCGTGGACGTGAACCGTATGTGCAGTTGACGGACTTTGAGCGAGGGCGTATAGTGGGCATGCGGGAGGCCGGGTGGACGTACCGCCGAATTGGTCAACACGTGGGGCGTGAGGTCTCCACAGTACATCGATGTTGTCGCCAGTGGTCGGCGGAAGGTGCACGTGCCCGTCGACCTGGGACCGGACCGCAGCGACGCACGGATGCACGCCAAGACCGTAGGATCCTACGCAGTGCCGTAGGGGACCGCACCGCCACTTCCCAGCAAATTAGGGACACTGTTGCTCCTGGGATATCGGCGAGGACCATTCGCAACCGTCTCCATGAAGCTGGGCTACGGTCCCGCACACCGTTAGGCCGTCTTCCGCTCACGCCCCAACATCGTGCAGCCCGCCTCCAGTGGTGTGGTGTTGCGACAGGCGTGAATGGAGGGACGAATGGAGACGTGTCGTCTTCAGCGATGAGAGTCGCTTCTGCCTTGGTGCCAATGATGGTCGTATGCGTGTTTGGCGCCGTGCAGGTGAGCGCCACAATCAGGACTGCATACGACCGAGGCACACAGGGCCAACACCCGGCATCATGGTGTGGGGAGCGATCTCCTACACTGGCCGTACACCACTGGTGATCGTCGAGGGGACACTGAATAGTGCACGGTACATCCAAACCGTCATCGAACCCATCGTTCTACCATTCCTAGACCGGCAAGGGAACTTGCTGTTCCAACAGGACAATGCACGTCCGCATGTATCCCGTGCCACCCAACGTGCTCTAGAAGGTGTAAGTCAACTACCCTGGCCAGCAAGATCTCCGGATCTGTCCCCCATTGAGCATGTTTGGGACTGGATGAAGCGTCGTCTCACGCGGTCTGCACGTCCAGCACGAACGCTGGTCCAACTGAGGCGCCAGGTGGAAATGGCATGGCAAGCCGTTCCACAGGACTACATCCAGCATCTCTACGATCGTCTCCATGGGAGAATAGCAGCCTGCATTGCTGAGAAAGGTGGATATACACTGTACTAGTGCCGACATTGTGCATGCTCTGTTGCCTGTGTCTATGTGCCTGTGGCTCTGTCAGTGTGATCATGTGATGTATCTGACCCCAGGAATGTGTCAATAAAGTTTCCCCTTCCTGGGACAATGAATTCACGGTGTTCTTATTTCAATTTCCAGGAGTGTACGTCGAAAAATGAAATAAAATGTTTCAGATTATTGCCTCGGCTAATTAGGTCTTTTATCAAGCATGAGATCTTTAATTTTTATTTGCATTTAGGCCACACACGCGGGAGAGAATAATTTCTTACCGCTTTTAGAGTTTGTATTGTAGTCTGGGTCGTGGCTTTGGATCTCGGCTATTGAACTGAAAATAGAAATCGTAAAACTACGTACTCTCCTGCAACGTCTGGCGGCTGTGCAAAAAGATGTTATTATAATTGTAGCGGGCGAGTTTATCGCTTCCACTAAATTTATAAATTAAGATTGCCACGTAATGGCGTTGTTGGCTGCAACGGCAGCCGCAAATGTTGTGCTGTAAATTACTTAAAATGCAGGGTATTTCAAGGAAGCAGACATGAGATAGGTCTCACCTCTTACAAATTAAAAGTGACTAATAACATGGTGGAAATTAGTGACGTTCGGTGGCAGGAGGAACAAGACTTTTGGTCAGGCGAATACAGGGTTACAAATACAAAATCCAATAGGGGTAATGCAGGAGTAGGTTTAAAAATGAATAAAAAATAGGGATGCGAGTAAGCTACTACAAACAGCATAGTGATCGCATTATTGTGGCCAAGATAGACACGAAGCCCACACCTACTGCAATAGTACAAGTTTATATGCCAACTAGGTCTACAGATGACGAAGAAATTGAAGAAATGTGTGATGAAATAAAAGAAATTATTCAGACAGTGAAGTGAGACGAAAATTTAATAGTCATGGGTGACTGGAATTCGGTAGTAGGAAAAGGGAGAGACGGAAACGTAGTAGGCGAATATGGATTGGGGCTAAGAAATAAAAGAGGAAGCCGCCTGGTAGAATTTTGCACAGGGCACAACTTAATCATAGCTAACACTTGGTTCAAGAATCATAAAAGAAAATTGTATACATGGAAGAAGCCTGGAGATAGTGACAGGTTTCAGATAGATTATATAATGGTAAGACAGAGATTTAGGAACCAGGTTTTAAATTGTAAGACATTTCCAGGGGCGGATGTGGACTCTGACCACAATCTATTGGTTATGAACTGTAGATTAAAACTGAAGAAACTGCAAAAAGGTGGGAATTTAAGGAGATGGGACCTGGATAAACTGAAAGAACCAGAGGTTGTACAGAGTTTCAGGAGAGCATAAGGGAACAATTGACAGGAATGGGGGAAAGAAATACAGTAGAAGAAGAATCGGTAGCTTTGAGGGATGAGGCAGTGAAGGCAGCAGATGAACGAGTAGGTAAAAAGACGAGGGCTAGTAGAAATCCTTGGGTAACAGAAGAAATATTGAATTTAATTCATGAAAGGATAAAATATAAAAATTCAATAAATGAAGCAGGCAAAAAGGAATACAAACGTAAGTAAGTGCAAAATGGCTAAGCAGGGATGGCTAGAGGACAAATGTAAGGATGTAGAGGCTTATGTCACGAGTGGTTCGATAGATAATGCCTACAGAAAAATTAAAGAGACCTTTGGAGAAAAGAGAACCACTTGTATGAACATCAAGAATTCAGATGGAAACCCAGTTCTAAGCAAAGAAGGGACAGCAGAAAGGTGGAAGGAGTATGTAGAGGGCCTATGGAAGGGCGATGTTCTTGAGGACAATATTATGGAAATGGAAGAGGATGTAGATAAAGATGAAACAGAAGATATGATACTACGTGAAGAGTTTGACAGAGCACTGAAAGATCTATGTCGAAACACGGCTCCGGGAATAGACAACATCCCATTAGGTCTAATGACAGCCTTGAGAGAGCCAGGCCTAACAAAACTTTACCATTTAGTGAGCAAGATGTATGAGACAGGCGAAATACCCTCAGACTTCAAGAAGAATATAATAACCCCAATCCCAAAGAAAGCAGGTGTTGACAGATGTGAAAATTACCGAACTATCAGTTTAATAATTCACAGCTGCAAAATACTAACGCGAATTCTTTACCGACGAATGGAAAAACTGGTAGAAGCCGACCTCGGGGAAGATCAGTTTGGATTCCGTAGAAATGTTGGGACACGTGAGGCTATACTGACCCTACGACTTATCTTAGAAGAAAGATTAAGGAAAGGCAAACCTACGTTTCTAGCCTTTGTAAGAGAAAGCTTTTGACAATGTTGACTGGAATACTCTCTTTCGAATTCTGTAGGTGGCAGGGGTAAAATACAGGGAGCGAAAGGCTATTTACAATTTGTACAGGAACCAGATTGCAGTTATAAGAGTCGAGGGGAATGAAAAGGAACCAGTGGTTGGGAAGGGAGTGAGACATGGTTGTTGCCTCTCCCCGATGTTATTCAATCTGTATATTGAGCAAGAAAAATTCGGAGTAGGTATTAAAATCCATGGAGAAAAAATAAAAACTTTCAGGTTCGCCGATGACATTGTAATTGCAGTTGAACGGGATCGATATTGTCTTGAAAGGAGGATATAAGATGAACATAAAAAACGAGGATAGTGGAATGTAGTTGAATTAAGTCGGGTGATGCTGAGGGAATTAGATTAGGAAATGAGACACTTACAGTAGTAAAGGTGTTTTGCTATTTGTGGAGCAAAATAACTGATGATGGTCGAAGTAGAGAGGATATAAAATGTAGACTGACAATGGCAAGGAAAGCGTTTCTGAAGAAGAGAAATTTGTTAACATCGAGTATAGATTTGAGTGTCAGGTAGTCGTTTCTGAAAGTACTTGTATGGAGTGTAGCCATGTATGGAAGTGAAACATGGACGATAAATAGTTTGGACAAGAAGAGAATAGAAGCTTTCGAAATGTGGTGCTACAGAAGAATGCTGAAGATTAGATGGGTAGATCACATAACTAATGAGGTCGTATTGAATAGGATTGGGGAGAAGAGAAGTTTGTAGCATAACTTGACTAGAAGAAGGGATCGGTTGGTAGGACATGTTCTGAGGCATCAAGGGATCACCAATTTAGTATTGGAGGGCAGCGTGGAGAGTAAAAATCGTAGAGGGAGACCAAGAGATGAATACACGAAGCAGATTCAGAAGGATGTAGGTTGCGGTAGGTACTGGGAGATGAAGAAGCTTGCACAGGATAGAGTAGCATGGAGAGCTGCATCAAACCAGTCTCAGAGCTGAAGGCCACAACACAATACAAACAACAATAACATGAACCTAATATATTATCTTATTAAAGATACGGTATTACATACATTCAACGGCGCTCGCCAAGATGTCCGTCTACTCGCAACGACGACAAGAGGAGAAGTGATAATAGATAAAATAAGACAAATGATAGCTTCTTTTTTAGCTATCTGGTCCACTCTTATTTTGAGTGCATCTTTTTATTATCTGCACTCGAAAATGATTCCCTGAATTTTATATAATAATATTAATAATAATAATACGCATGAGAGAAAATTGTATCTCGCCTGAGCGGTGAGTGTTCACTTATAATCTAATATTAAAATGTTTTATTCTTTCACTGTCATTTCCAAGTTATTTGTAACATTTCACTGGGGATGGTACATCCTATGCCGCTAGAGGGCTCCGAATTGCAGCGTGTGACGTGGCGGCGTGTGACGTAACTACGTCGAAGCACTACGAGAGCGTCAGAAAACTGAAAGCACGCATTGGAAGAATTCGTCCACACATGGAGTGCCCTCTCCTTCAGCATGACAATACCACCATGAGATCTTTAATTATTATTTGCATTTTGCCCACAAACGCGCGAGAGAATTATTTCTTACCGCTTTTAGAGTTTGCATTGTTGTCTGGGTCGTGGCTCTGGATCTCGGCTATTGAACTGAAAATAGAAATCGTAAAACTGATGGACACGCACGAGCGCTGCCACATCTCCGGCGGTACTCCGAAAGGACACCGCCCTTCGATTGTGCCATTCCATCACTAATCGAAGCGCTAGGTTTTCAGGTGCCAGCCAGCCGAGCAGCAGCGGTCCAGCCGAGCAGCAGCGGTCCAGCCGAGCAGCAGCGGTCCAGCCAGCAGCAGCCAGCCAGCCCTCCAGCAGCAGCAGTAGTGGTCCAGCCAGCCAGCCCTCCAGCAGCAGCAGCAACAGCAGCGGCCCCGGCCCCGTCTGCGGCAGCAGCAGCAGCAGCAACAGCAGCGGCCCCGGCCCCGTCTGCGGCAGCAGCAGCAGCAGCAGCAGCAGCGGTCCAGCCAGCAGCAGCCAGCCAGCCCTCCAGCAGCAGCAGTAGTGGTCCAGCCAGCCAGCCCTCCAGCAGCAGCAGCAGCAGCAACAGCAGCGGCCCCGGCCCCGTCTGCGGCAGCAGCAGCAGCAGCAGCAGCAGCGGTCCAGCCAGCAGCAGCCAGCCAGCCCTCCAGCAGCAGCAGTAGTGGTCCAGCCAGCCAGCCCTCCAGCAGCAGCAGCAGCAGCAACAGCAGCGGCCCCGGCCCCGTCTGCGGCAGCAGCAGCAGCAGCAGCAGCAGCGGTCCAGCCAGCAGCAGCCAGCCAGCCCTCCAGCAGCAGCAGTAGTGGTCCAGCCAGCCAGCCCTCCAGCAGCAGCAGCAGCAGCAACAGCAGCGGCCCCGGCCCCGTCTGCGGCAGCAGCAGCAGCAGCAGCAGCAGCGGTCCAGCTAGCAGCAGCCAGCCAGCCCTCCAGCAGCAGCAGTAGTGGTCCAGCCAGCCAGCCCTCCAGCAGCAGCAGCAGCAGCAACAGCAGCGGCCCCGGCCCCGTCTGCGGCAGCAGCAGCAGCAGCAGCAGCAGCGGCATTCCTGCCAGCCGTCGTCAGCGTCAGCGCCAGCGCCAGCGCCAGCAGCGTGGGACTCTGGTCTACGTCCGTCTTCGTCTTCATCTGTCTTCGTCTTCATCTGTCTTCGTCTTCGTCTGTCACCAGTTTTTTTTTTCCTTTCCTTCTCCTCCTGTGCATTTTTGTTTATCCCTGTCGCCATGTCAGCCCCCACCACCACTACCATCACTACCACCACAGCCATAGTTTATACTTTCCCCTCCGCCGCCGCCGCCACCACCACCATTACGCCGGCCGAAGTGGCCGTGCGGTTAAAGGCGCTGCAGTCTGGAACCGCAAGACCGCTACGGTCGCAGGTTCGAATCCTGCCTCGGGCATGGATGTTTGTGATGTCCTTAGGTTAGTTAGGTTTAACTAGTTCTAAGTTCTAGGGGACTAATGACCTCAGCAGTTGAGTCCCATAGTGCTCAGAGCCATTTGAACCATTTTTGAACCACCATTACATGGTGTGCACAGTCACACCCCCTTCTTTCCGTCCTTCCTCTTCTCACTCTCCCTTCGCCCTCGCTCTTTGTCGCCCTCTCTCCAGCTTCTTCCTCCCGCTCCTCTCCCTCTGATCCTTTCCCCCCACTCCCCCAGCCTGTCACTGCAGCTCCAGCTAGGGTTGTGGCCCGTCAGGCCACTGCCCATGCCCAACTCTCCCCATCGCCTTCGCCATCACCGCCACAAACATTGCCGTCGCCGTCGCCTTCGCCGTCGCATCTCTGGCGCCGACTGCTGCGTCCACGCCGGGACCTGCCCCTTCCCGCCACCTCCCTATAGCTCCCGTCCCTCATATCACCCCCACCCTTCTGCCACAGTTAAACGCCCTAGTGGCACCACCACCTCCTCTACTCGCAAAAAGGCCCCACCCCGTCCTCCTCCCCCCCCCCCCCCCCAGGATGCTATGGATGTCTCCCCACCTGGCCCTGCTCCCTCCGCCGCCTCCTCCTCCTCCTACTCCTCCCCCCTTTATACAAATACCTCCTCTCTTGTCCCAATCCTTCCCTTCTCGAGGCCCGGAATCTCTCCCTCCTACTCCGCCAACACTTCCCTGGTGCCCCCATCTCCCTCCTCCCCCAGCCGCACCCTCCATACTGACATCCTCTCCCGCCTCCCCATCACCCGTTTCGGCCCCAACGCCTCCCTCACCCCTGCTCCATCTCCTACCCACCAGCCCCATCCCCTGCATCGCCCGCCAACCCTCACCGCCGTCATCACTCGGCTCAGTCCGACAATCACGAAGGAGGAAGTGTTGGCGGAGCTCAAAGCGCATCCCACACTGGAGGTGTGGGCGGTCTGCCGCATTTTCAACTCAGCCGGCCCCACCCGCCTTATACGGGTTTTCTCCGAGGACACCCCCTCTATTGACCATCTCCTGAAGGAGGGTGCCCTCCTCCTCAACCAGCCTATAAGATCGACCCCTCCCATTCCCCTCCTCAATCCCTGCGCTGCCAGAGGTGTCTGCGCTATAACGCGCACCCAACAGCCGAGTGCCACGAGGCCCCAACCTGCCCGCATTGTAGGCAAGTGCACTTCCTCTGGCAGTGCCCTAACCTTCAATCCCCTCCCTCCTGTAATACCTGCAATCTCCCCCATCCCACCTACTCTCAGAAGTGTAAAGCCTGACCCCCTCCGACCACTCCTGAACTGTCCATCCTCTGGACGCCCCCACCCCTCCTGGCAATTCCCTTCGTCCCTCCCCCCAATCGCTGAGGACATCATCAGGTTCCTCACCATTGTCCTACAAAATGTCCACCCTTTCCAGCGCCCTCACACCCTCCAACAGGTCTCCCTCGCCGCCCGTTCCATTTTCCACTTATAAATGTATGCCACCTACTCCAACAACCAGGCCCATTTCACCTTCTCCCGTCTTGACACCCTTGTCTAAATCCCTGTCATGGTGCGACAGCATCGTATCCTTTTCAACAACATCCACTCCCTTCCCGCCAACAAGAATCTCTTCTTACACGCCCTTGCCACCCACTGTGTGGATGCCTTCCTCCTCAATGAAACATTCCTCCAACCCCACCACACCATCCACACATCGCCCTACCTCCTTCACTGCTCCGATAATCCCCTCCCGATTGCGCGTGGCGGAGTTGCCATTGGTCACCACTGCCAGGTCCCAGTTCGGCTCCAACCTCTCCTTCCTGACCCCACCGAACACATGATCCTCAGTCTCTTCTTCCCCGGCCTTACCGTCACCTGCGCCACCATCTATGTCCACCCTAACGCCCCTATTCCCTTCGACTTCCTCTCCCACATTGACCTTCTCCTCCTATGTGATCGCCGCCGACCTCAACATCCATAGTCGTTCCACCACCCAGTTACGGTGGTTGCATCGTTTCCTCTCCACCCACCAAGGCGACCTCATCCCCATCCCCTAGCACACCTGTCCTGAATCAAACTCCACTCCCGATGTTATCCTTTCCTCCCCTAACCTCCTTGGCCACATAACGGTGGATGTCCTGGAGCCTATTGGTAGCGACCATCTCCCTGTCCTCCTCACCGTTTCAGACGGTCGTCGCCCCCGCCCCGACCCTCATCCTCACCCTCCCCCAAAGTATGTCCATGACTATTCCCGTGCCAACTGGAATGCCTACTGGGATACCCTCTCCACCCAGGTTGATAGCCACCCCTTCACCTGCCGCCACCCTGACGATGTAACGCATGCCGTCTCCTTTCTCCAGCAGACCTTGTCTGAGGCCGTCGAGGCTCACGTCCCTGCTGTCGCCATCCACCCCCACCATCCTACCCTACCCCCACAGGCCGTCCTCCTCCTCTGTGAATCCCGTCGTCTCTACCGTACCTTTCTCCACATGCGTGACACGGAGAAACTCCGACTCCACCGGCAACTCCATCGACACACGTAATTTGCTCACAGCTAAGAAACGCCGGGACTGGCGACAGACATGCACCCGTTTAAATGCTACCCTACCTATAAACTCATCCAAGTTCTGGTCAGCCTTCCATCGCCTTACCAGAAATAAACCCTCCCCCTACTATCCTCTTCTCCATAATGATCATCCCTTCCCTGACACCCTTAGTAAGGCCAATCGCTTTGCCTCTTACCTCTCCGATGTCTTTTCCATCCCCGATGATCCCCAGTTCGATCGAACTGACACCTCTGTCCCTCCCCTCGCACCTGGTTTCCAGTGCTTGGACAACATGGCACACACGGAACACAATGCCCCTATCACTACACAGGATCTCATTGCTACACTCCGCACGAAACGCAACACTGCTCCTGGTCACGATCGAGTCACCTACCGTCACCTTTGTGAAGCTCCTGTCTCTTTCCTCTCCACCCTCGCCAGGCTCTACAATGTAGTCCTGTCCACCAGTTACTACCCCGACCTGTGGAAAACCTCCTGTATCCTGATGTTCCTTAAACCTGGTAACCGCCGTCCGCCATCTCCTCCTGCCATCCCATCAGCCTTACCTCGGTCTTCAGCAAGGTCCTGGAATCTATTCTCACCCGCTGCATCCACCAGCATCTCTGCCAGCACCGCCTCCTTCCCATTACCCAGTGTGACTTTTGGCCGTCCTTCTCTTCCAACGACCTTCTCCTTCACCTCACTCATCTCCTTTCCGAACAGCTTAATTCCCATCGCTCTGCAATCTTCCTCTCCCTGGACCTCGAACGTGCTTATGACTGCGTATGGCATTCCAGTCTCCTCTTCAAGCTCCAAACCTTCGCCCTTCACATTAATTACGTCTGTCTGATTGGCTCATTTCTCTACCACCGTCCTTCCTACGTCACCATCCATAACATGGATTCCTACACCTTTCTTCCCTCCGCTGGTGTGCCCCAAGGCTCCATCCTCTCCCCTCTTCCCTACCTTTTATATACGGCGGACATGCCGCCGCCGTCACCCCCCGTCCACCTTGCCTTCCTTGCCCTTGCCCCCACCCTGCAGCGCTGCCAACACCTTCTCCAATCCCATCTTGACCGGATCACCGCTTGGTGCAATCAGTGGTTGCTCAAGGTCAATCCCTCCAAAACCCAGGTGGTCATTGTAGGCAAAACCACCCCTTCCTTCCGCCTCCTTGATTTCTATCTCACCATCTATGGCCGTCCTATCGCCCACACCCCCACCCTCAAGTACCTTGGCGTCACCCTCGACCGTCGACTCTCCTGGACCCCCCATCCCTGGACAATCCAAGCCAAGGCATGCTCCTGACTCCGTCTCCTCAAGCTCGTTTCCGGCCGTACGTGGGGTCTGGACCCCTCCACCATACTCCACACCTATAAATGCCTCATCCGCCCTATCCTTTGTTATGCCTATCCAGCCTGGATCTCCATGCCCCCTACCTTTTACAAACCCTTCAAATCCTTGAACACCATGCTCTCCACCTCGCCTATCGCATCCGTCTCCCCTCCCCCACACAGATCCTGTATGATCTCATTCCGTTCCCCCACCTCCTCGTTTTCCTTGAAAGGATACAGATCCTGTACACCTCCCGCAAGCTCGATCCTCCTCACCTGCTTGTCTCGCGCATCCTCTTCCACCCCCGCCCACTGCCGTGCCTGTATTCCCACGTCCCACCTGGTCTCCATCTCTCCACCCTCCTTACCCTCTCCCAAGGTGACTTCCGCCAGCTCCCTCTCCCTGATGATGCCCTCCTCCCCTCCATCTACCCCTCCTACCAACTTTGATCCTCCCACCATCTTCCTGTGTTTGCTCCTTTGGGCACCCTCCCTCCCTTCTCTCCCTCTTCCCTCCCTCCTCCATTTCTCCCCACTCCTCCCCCGGGCTTCCCCTCCCCTGTCCCTCTCCTCCTCCCCCCATCTCCTCAGTCATTGGTATCCTTGTTCTCCCCTTTCCCCCACCTCACCCTTATTCCCCTCTTGGCAGGTCCCCGGACTCGCACACGCTAAGTGGACATTCGCGCGCCGGAGATCATCGCCATCAGTGTCTCGTGTGTGCCGTCATGTTTAGTGTTCAGTGCTCACCGTCACACTCCATCATTCACCAGTGCCAACGACATCTTCAGTGTTTGTGCTTCGTGTCAACAGTTTGTAGTGTGGATTGTCATCTAGTGTGAACGGCTTCATGTTTTTTTATGCTCGTGTGTCTGCTGTTTTTTCCCCGCCCTTTTGTTCCAACTCATGTGTCTTCTCTGTTTTTATCATTGTACTATCTTTGGCTGAAGAGTGGCGTATTGTGCTGCTGCCAGCCTACCTGTTCTACGGGTTTTAAAATCACAATAATGAAAAAAAAAAAAAAAAAACTACGAGCGCTGCGACGTCTGCAGCAATCCAACGCCTTGAGCCTTGGTTCCACTGTCCTCGATCATCATCCATTCAGCCTCGACTTGGTCCCATCAGATTTTCATCTCCCTTCGAAACTTAAAGAATCTCTTCGAGGACTTCACTTTGATAGTGGTGAAGCAGAGCAAGCAGAGGTGAGGTTGTGGCTCCGTCAACAAAGTCAAACATTCTACAGTGGCGGTATCAACATATTCGTCTGTCGTTGTGGGAAAAATGTTCGTCGCCAGGGTGACTATTTTGAGAAATAAACCTGTAGACATGAAGAATAAAGATGTACAACATTAATAGAGATTTTTTTATTTAAAAAGCTTTAAGAGATTTCACGTAAAATTTTCGGAGGCATCACTTTTCAGCGCGCCCTGGTAATATCGTGGATCCCACAAAACTACAATTTTATTTTGCGACGTAGCATGTAAATTTTGCTGATAGTTGAACGGTTTGTTCTTGTAATTGATTCGTTCAGGTGTGAAACCGGTCGTGCAAAAAATTAATGCAATGAAGACAAATAATAAAGCGGTCTGAAAAGCAGTGATGGCGGATTTGTTCTCTAAAGAGGTTATGTCACTTTCTGCTTACTGCACAGGTACATGAGGAGAATCCAGGAAGTTAACGTTAGTCTTAAAAAAATTAGGAATTTGTTTCACTAACAGTAACGCAAGTCATTTACTAAAGTGAGGTTTAGTTAACTTCTCAGTGTAATTACCTCCATTATTTACACGTCGCTCGTATCTGCCCAGGAGCCTTGGAACTTTCGAGTCGTAATCTGCAGTCGCTAGTCCATTAAGACAGTTCTTCACTGCATCTTCCCCTCCCGCTCCTCCCGTAACAAGAGCTCCTCACCCCCCTACACAGTCCTCTTCCTAGCTCGGGTGCCTGGGACGCTCCGTCCTCGTGAGCGTGATGGAGGAACCATTTCACGGCGACGCTGCCGGTCCTAGTCCGCGCTAAGCACTTAAACAGGATTAGTCTGGAGCAGAACTGCAGGAGCAGCAGACAGAAGCAATGGCAGCGGACACGTGCGAAGTGCTGTGTGTGCTTTATTTAGCCAGTGTCCTGCGTGTGCTATGCCGGGCGCGCCGGCTTGGGGATAGCTGTTGACGCGGAGGGCCGGATTATCCCCGCGGCCAGACGCACACTCCCAATTACCCAGGAGCCCGGGAGGGGCTGGCTGAGCCTCTTGAGCGGACGAGTCCGGCTGACATACTGCACGTGTAAAAGCGCAGATGGCCTGGTTTGCATCCACTTCCAGGGCCCCATCCACTCCGCGTGGACGGGGGCCTCCGAACGTCGTCTTAAGCCACTTCCCATCTGCACAGTAGCGCAGCCGAGCAGCACACACACAACCACACCCACACCCACCCACCCACCCACACACAGATATACAGACAGAAAGACAGACAGACACACACACACACACACACACACACACACACACACACACACACAAAACCTGCACGCAGGGCGTGGTTCTCACGGAGGCTATATGATACACGATACCACATGCCATGCAACGCGCATTGATGGAACACGTAGAAACATGGTTGAGGCGACATAGAAGCCGTCGGTACGCCGACCGAGTATTCGACAGTCAAAGTCGAGAGTGCTGATGAACGCTCAGAAACGATGCGACTTGTCTATACGGTTCGCGTGTCTCAAAGTGGTATATGCGATGACAGCGCGCTCCAGCGGCGGTTGTCGGCTGTACACTATGTGATCAAAAGTATCCGGACACCCCCCAAACACGTTTTTCGTATTAGGTGCATTGTGCTGCCACCTACTGCCAGGTACTCCATATCAGCGACCTCAGTAGTCATTAGACTTGGTGCGAGAGCAGAATAGCCGTGCGGTTCTAGGCGCTGCAGTCTGGAACCGCAGGACTGCTACGGTCGCAGGTTCGAATCCTGCCTCGGGCATGGATGTGTGTGATGTCCTTAGGTTAGTTAGGTTTAAGTAGTTCTAAGTTCTAGGGGACTGATGACCTAAGATGTTAAGTCCTATAGTGCTCAGAGCCATTTGAAACATTCTTAGAGCAGAATGAGGCGCTCCGCGGAACTCACGGACTTCGAACGTGGTCAGGTGATTGGGTGTCGCCGCGTCATACGTCTGTGCGTGAGATTTACACACTCCTAAACGTACCTAGGTCCACTGTTTCCGATAACATAGCGAAGTGGAAACGTGAAGGGACACGTTCAGCACAAAAGCGTACAGCCCGACCTCGTCTGTTCACTGACAGACCACCGACATTTGAAGAGAGTCATAATGTGTAATGGGCAGACATCTGTCCAGACCACCACACACGAATTCCAAACCACATCAGGATCCACTGCAAGTAGTATGACAGTTACGCGGGGAGGTGAGAAAACTTGGATTTCATGGTCGAGTGGCTGCTCATAAGCCACACATTACGCCGGCAAATGCAAACAGCGCCTCGCTTGGAGTAGGGAGCGTAAACATTGGACGACTGAACAGTGAAAAAACGTTGTGTGGAGTGACGAATTACGGTACACTATGTGGCGATCGATGGCAGGGTGTAGGTATGGCGAATGCCCGGTGAACGTGATCTGCCAGCGTGTGTAGTGCCAACAGTAAAATTCGGAGGCGGTGGTGTTATGGTGTGGTCGTGTTTTTCATGAAGGGGGCTTGCACCCCTTGTTATTTTGCGTCGCACTATCACAGCACAGGCGTACATTGATATTTTAAGCGCCTTCTTACTTCCCACTGCTGAAGAGCAATTCGGGAATGGCGAGTGCGTCTTTCAACACGATCGAGCACCTGTTCACGATGCACGGCCTGTGGCTGAGTGGTTGCACGACAACAGTATCCCTATAACGGGCTGGCCTGTAGAGAGCCGTGACCTGAATCCTACAGGACGCCTTTGGGATGTTTTGGAACGCCGACTTCGTGCCAGGCCGCACCGATCGACATCGATACCACTCCTCAGTGCAGCACTCCGCGAAGAATGGGCTGCCATTCCCCAAGTTACCTTCCAGCGCCTGACTGAACGCATGCCTGCGAGAGTGGAAGCTGTCATCAGGGCTAAGGGTGAGCCAACACCATATTGAATTCCAGAATTACTGATGGGGGGTGACACGAACTTGTAAGTCATTTTCATCCAGGTTTCCGGATACTTTAGATCACATAGAGTATGTGGCTCGCAAATTACACAGTTTGTTTGGGAAATGGACGAGCATAAGACTCCTACGTCTGCTCTAAAATGAAACGCACATTTCCTTTCTTGTTCATATACTAGTCATTTACAGATCACTGTTCCTAACTTCGGTTTCCTGCAAATCGTTGAACATATTCTCAATTCGAATATAATAAATTTTCTTGAGATCAGGAAGCTTATGTGCACGAATCAGCATGGTTTTAGAAAGCACCGCTCGTACGAAGCTCAGCTTGCCCTTTTCTCACATGATATACTTATAACTATGGATAAACGGCAACAGGCAGATTCCGTATTTCTAGATTTGCGGAAAGCATTTGACACGATATCCTACTGCAGGCTGTTAACGACGGTACGAGCATATGGAATAAGTTCACAGATATAAATAATAGAACCCAGTATGTTGTCCTGGACGGCGAGTGTTCATCAGAGGCAAGGGTATCGTCAGGGAAGTGTGATATGACCGCTGTTGTTCTCTATATACATAAATGATTTCGTGGTTTAGGTCGCGCAGCAATCTGCGGTTGTTTGTTGATGATGCTTTTGTGTACGGTAATGTGTCGAAGTTAGAGTGACTGTAGGAAGATATAAGACGACTTAGACAAAGTTTGTAGTTGGTGTTGTTGTGACTTGGCAAGACAGCCAAGCCACTAGGAGAGGAAGCCGAAAGGCACGCGTTTAAGCTCACGCAGGCTGGCGTGAGGTCTGGAACAGGTAAGGGAATTTATAGTAGCAAAGAAGGTAAGTAACTACTGGAATACTTAACTTTAATTCGTAATTGGTGAACATCGGTCTGACGGTACATGTATCACAAGATAAATAGCAAATAATAATGGCGCCTTGCTAGGTCGTAGCAAATGACGTAGCTGAAGGCTATGCTAACTATCGTATCGGCAAATGAGAGCGTAATTTGTCAGTGAACCATCGGTTGTACAACTGGGGAGAGTGCTAGGACGTCTCTCTAGACCTGCCGTGTGGCGGCGCTCGGTCTGCAATCACTGATAGTGGCGACACGCGGGTCCGACGTATACTAACGGACCGCGGCCGATTTAAAGGCTACCACCTAGCAAGTGTGGTGTCTGGCGGTGATACCACAGGTGTATTGAATGGCAACCAGCTCTAAACTTGGAAAGATGTAAGTCAATGCGGACGAGTAGGATGATCTGTTACAGTAATTACTAGTGTCCTGCTTAAAACAGCGAAGTCGTTTAATTACCTGGGCGTAGCATTGCAAAGCGATATGAGATGGAACGAGCACGTGCGAACTATGGTGGGGAAGGCCAATCGTTGACTTCGGTTATTCGGAGAATGGTAGGAAAGGGTCGTTTATCTGCAAAGGAGACCGGATATGGGATGCTGGTGCACCTATTCTTGAGTACTGCTGGAGGGTTTGGGATCCGTACCAGGTCGGATTGAGGAGGACATCGAAGCAATTCAGAGGAGGGCTGCTAGATTTGTTACCGGTACGTACGAACAACGTGTAAGTGTTACGGAGATGCTTCGGGAATTCAAATGGGAATCTTTGGAGGGAAGGCGACGTTCTTTTGGAGAAAGACTATTGAGAAAAGTTAGAGAACTGGCATTTGAAACTGACTGCAGAATGATTCTGTTGCCTCCAATTCACTTTGCGCGTAAGGTCCACGAAGATAAGATACGAGAAATTAGGGCTCATAGGGAGGCAGACAGACGTTTTTCCCTCGTTCTATTTGCGAGTGGAACAGGGGAGGGTTTGAATAGTAGTGATACATGGTACCCTACTGTGGCTTGCGGAATATCTATATTGATGTAGATGTAGTTGTATGTGTACTACACGAATACATGTTATAAAAATATATGTATGTGTTCCACATCTCCTAAACCACGGGACCGATTTCAGCCAAAAATGATATACAAATCCCTTACTCTCAGCAACAATCGGTATGGAGTTAGAAACACCTACCTATCATAGTTCAGGAGGTGGTTGTAGTTGTGATCTTCAGTCCAGAGACTGGTTTGATGCAGCTCTCCATGCTACTCTATCCTGTGCAAGCTTCTTCATCTCTCAGTACCTACTGCAAACTACATCCTTCTGAATCTGCTTAGTGTATTCATCTCATGGTCCTCCCTACGATTTTTGCCCTCCACGCTGCCCTCCAATACTAAATTGCTGATCCGTTGATGCCTCAGAATATGTCCTACCAACCGATCCCTTCTTCTAGTCAAGTTGTGACACAAATTTCTCTTCTCCCCAATTCTACTCAATACCTCCTCATTAGTTACGTGATCTACCCTATTACCTTCAGCATTCTTCTGTAGCACCACATTTCGAAAGCATCTATTCTCTTCTTTTCCAAACTATTTATCGTCCATGTTTCATTTCCATACATAGCCACACTCCACACAAATACTTTCACAAACCACTTCCTGACACTTAAATCTATACTCGATGTTAACAAATTTCTCTTCTTCAGAAACGCTTTCCTTGCCATTGCCAGTCTACATTTTTATCCTCTCTACTGCGACCATCACCAGTTATTTTGCTCCCCAAATAGCAAAACTCCTTTACTAATTTAAGTGTCTCATTTCCTAATCTAATTCCCTCACCAGCACTCGACATAATTCGACTACATTCCATTATCCTCATTTTGCTTTTGTTGATGTTCATCTTATATCCTCCTTTCAAGACACTGTCCATTCCGTCCAACTGCTCTTCCAAGTCCTTTGCTGTCTCTGACAGAATTACAATGTCATCGGCGAACCTTAAAGTTTTTATTTCTTCTCCATGAATTTTAATACCTACTCCGAATTTTTCTGTTGTTTCCTTCACTGCTTGCTCAATATACAGATTGAATAACATCGGGGATAGGCTACAACCCTGTCTCACTCCCTTCCCGACCACTGCTCCCTTTTCATGCCCTTCGACTCTTATAACTGCCATCTGGTTTATGTAAAAATTGTAAATAGCCATTCGCTCCCTGTATTTTACCCCTGCCATCTTCAGAATTTAAAAGAGAGCATTCCAGTCAACATTGTCAAAAGCTTTCTCTAAGTCTAGAAATGCTAGAAACGTAGGTTTGCCTTTCTACACAAATATATCGTTGAACGACACGTAGTTCAAGAAATATAACGATACAGAGATACATGGAAAAATGCCGAATCATGCATCACTTTTTAATAACTTTATTCTTTTCGACTAAGCCAGTCCTACAGTCGAATCAGCTTACGGAAATCTTTGACACACGGCAGCACTTCCGACAGTGTCCAACTGTGAAGCGCAAATGGCTGTAGGCGACGACGATATCCGTCTATAGAGTTACGAAGAGGGGCTGCCATAGAGAAGTTTACAGAATCGCGTTGTGGACACCCGAGGCAGCTGCGCCCAGCGTACAAAAACTGTACGGAATCATGTGTCTTAATTCGGATACTGTACTTGTATTTTCGTACATTATGCATATATCTTTGTACAACTGTTTCCTAATTTCAAAGGTCTTTTCATGAATACATGGGAACGAAATTTTTTCGATACTTCACTACAAACAAAGTTCATTTTTTTCTTTGCATTTCTAATAGAGAACTGGAAAATTTAATACTCGGACATTGCCAGGTACGTCAACTAGTATGTAAATATACATGAACATGTTACAAGGCAAAAACGAAAGTTCCATGTCGTTAAAGACATCGGTTTACAAAAATTTCATTAGCAAAAGTGCGATACAAATTTAGAATAGACTCCCAAAAGAGAGAAAAAATATTTCAAGAGTCTCACTTTTTAGTAAAACCCCAAGGTCCTTCTAATTTCATCACTGTATGTATTCAGTAGCAGAATCTCTAGCACATTTGACATCCAAGGCTAAACAAGAAGGTACAAAAAAAAAACCAATCGAATACACACATTCCTGACGGAGTGTGCGCTTGTATTTACATAACATTGGATATTATCTGAAGTCTTTGTAAATTGTATGGAACGCCTTTTCTTTCAATTTACAAGCAAAATTATCTTTTATGCAAGATATGTACACGATTTACTCTTCATAATTAACGTCTCTCAAGATGATATAGATAAAAAATTTTCACAACTTTTAATAAACTCCACGAGAAATTAAGCTTTACTCTGGAAAATGAATCTCCCAATAGATCTTTGAATTATTAAGACCTAATTTGGCAGTAGAGGACAACCGTATTAGGTTTAACATTTTTCGGAAAAATACCTTTTCCGATAATATCATCCCAGCCGACTCTACACACCCCCAAGCCTACAAAATGGCCTCCTTCCATTCTACATCTACATCTACACTTATACTCCGCAAGCCACCCAACGATGTGTGGCGGAGGGCACCTTACCTGCTACTGTCATTACCTCCCTTTCCTCTTCCAGTCGCGTATGGCTCGCGGGAATATCGACTGCCGGAATGCCTCCGTGCGCGCTCGAATCTCTCTAATTTTACATTCGTGATCTCCTGATCTCCTCGGGGGGGGGGGGGTATAAGTAGGGGGAAGCAATATATTCGATACCTCATCCAGAAACGCACCCTCTCGAAACCTGGCGAGCAAGCTACACCGCGATGCTGAGCGCCTCTCTTGCAGAGTCTGCCACTTTAGTTTGCTAAACATCTCCGTAACGCTATCACGCTATCATTCGTGCATACACCGAGCGCTCGCCATTCCTCTTTCAGCAGACGCAATGGAGAACGAGTTGAAACCCAAGAAGTTATCGCCTATAATAATGGGTATCAACCAGAAATTGTGAGACAGCTCTTTAACAAGATAACAGGTAGAAAAACTGTGATCTCACCTACACTAAGTGTCGCATCAGAGGATAAATCCACTAGCTTAATTTCCATTCCCTCCATAGGCAAAGCGCCTTATAGAATAGGGCGACTCTTAAAGAGATTGCATATTCTCCGACAAAAGCGTCAAAAAGTATTTGGTCCACTCGTTAAAGAATACTAATGACAAATTATGTCGTTCTGGGGTGTACAAAATCACTTGTAGTGATTGCCCGAGTTATTACATCGGCCAGACAGGGAGAGCCCTCTCAGCTGGATATAAAGAACATATACCCACGGAAAGTGGTGATGGCACGCGTGGCTTGACTTTTGCCGAGCACGTTGTTCAATTGGCCCAAGCTCCCAATCCACCAAATAACGCAGAGCTATTAAATTGCGAAGTTAAAGGCACTAGGCTTGACATCCTTGAGGAGTTGCAAATCTTTAAACACCTGTTGCTTGATAAAGAAAACCTACTTAATAGCCAGCTACAATTGAGAAATAAGTACTTTTTCGAAGATTTTCCACCTTTGCTTCACCGGCTCTGATGTTACGTTGCCTTTGCAGTCCCCGAGGCCTGACTCCACTTTCTTTAGTCCAACAGTAATGTACTGAGAACTGAGGAATATTTTTGCCGAGTAATAGCTAGTCTTTCTTACGGGCTCCGAACCCGTTTATAGGGTTCTCGTTCTCAAAAATGTTCAAATGGGCGTGAAATCTTATGGGACTTAACTGCTAAGGTCATCAGTCCCTAAGCTTACACACTACTTAACTATATTATCCTAAGGACAAACATACACACCGATGCCCGAGGGAGGACTCGAACCTCCGCCGGGACCAGCCGCACAGTCCATGACTACAGCGCCCGAGACCGCTCGGCTAATCCCGCGCGGCTTTTCGTTCTCCTCAGAAGTAAGTACGGTTACATATTACGCCATTAACAGTTTTAATGGTTATATTAATCCAATTCCTAATGTAAAGGTGGGTACTGTTACGTATCTATATTTCCACGTGCGCATGCGCATGACCATCAGCGATGCTCGTACGTAGCTGCGCGCTGCGATTAGTTTCGGCGCAGCTCTCGCGGCCTACCGACTTCGTCCGCGCAGTGGGGCCTGCTGTCTGTCTTCAACTAAGTAATGTAGATTTATGGCTCAAATGGCTCTGAGCGCTATCGGACTTAACATCTGAGGTCATCAGTCCCCCTAGAACTTAGAACTACTTAAACCTAACTAACCTAAGGACATCATACACATCCATGCCCGAGGCAGGATTCGAACCTACGACGGGAGCGCCTAGAACCGCTCGGCTACAAAGACCGGCTGTAGATTTATGACTGGGTACTACTGTGTTATAGTTTTATACTCGATATGGCCAATCTTTGGCATGCAATAGTTTAGTATCAATAGCTTCTGAAGAAGGCCAATTTATTTTGGCTGCAACCTAGGTAAAGATTGTTTTCTATTTGCAACTGAGGCTGACGTGTTATACGTTTAATTATCACAGTTACTGACGGGGCTGCACGATGTTAAAAATTCTTTTTTTTTCCTTTTAGGTCTGCTTTATTGATGAGTCTATATTTGCCATATGTGAAGAAAGTACTCAGTATGTGCAAGGAACGGTTAAGGAAGGGGTTTCTTTGTGTAGCACAAACCGTAGAATATTCCACGTCTGCTATGGTGTGGAGTGTCATGTCAGCAAAGCATACTGGCCGTCTTTAAATTATTGAAGGCAGTATGAATCAAATTCAGTGTAGGAAAGTTCTGGAAATGAGGCTTGCAGCTCAGGTGAAGGAGTGGTTTCGCGCCCGTGACTTTGTGTTCATGTACGATTGCGCTCGTTGCCAAAAAGCTAAGTCAGCTGCACAATTTTTAGCTGAAAACAGAGTAAAGACTTTGCCATAGCCTAAAAACAGTCCAGATTTGAAACCTATAGAGAATTTGTGAGCGAGTGTTGAGCGGAAGTTGCGGCAGATCAACATTACCACTAGGTTGCAACTGGTCGAGAAACCGATCCAAATATGACATCATGACGAAGATGCCAAACATTCGTGCTCAAGGCTCATAGAAACCAAGCCAACACTAGTTTAATTGCTCATTATGAATAAAAGCATGCACACAAAGTATTAATGTATTCTTATTTGGTGAATAAATGCTTCTAAACTGTAAAATTTGTTTATTTTAAGAAAGAATAGCATTGAATCTAACAACTTTGACACCTCTGTAAATGCATGACACGTTTTGAAGCCGACGCGAAAGATGCGAGGTTATTGCCACCTGCGTGTCTTGTTGCTTTCCGTGTTACTCCTGTGGAAACACGAGAGTCGCACGAAAAACCGTCGCACTGTCCTCTACGTACAATACTCTCCACTACTCTTTAAAATTCTAAGATTCTGAGCTGAACATTAAACTTTAAATCCTCAGTCGGCTCCTCTTTTGCATTTATACAGTGATTTGATTTTTTTAACATCATTTGATCTTTTTAGCATCATCCGAACTGTCCTACATTCTGACAGTCAAATATGTCACCTATGTAACTTCTTCGCCCAAAATAGCAAGGCCTCGAAGGGATGAACTTTTTGAGCCTTCATCTACATACCTAACAGCAGTTGTTCCTGAAATATTTCAATATTCCCTCAAATCGCTAATTATATTTTATTTAACTACCTTGATTACATTCAAGGAATTCAATTCTTATTTTTTTATTTTATTTATTTATTTAATATTTTTTGCAGCTCTAGACCTCACGCTGGTCAATCTATGACAATTTGGACAAAAGTTGAAATCACTAAGTAGGTTATTCTTAATTGTCCTGAGTATTTTAAACCAATTAAATCTTTCTGTGCAAAAGCAAACTGTACACTAATCACTTCGTTGCGTCATTTGGCAGATTTCCACACTTCGTTTGCTTGTGAACAATCGAACAAAAATCCATTGTGTAATTTCAGGGGAGTTTTAGTTTTCGCTCCACTAAAGCAACTGGCCACATAAGGGGTTCGCCGGATTTCTCATTTCCTCAACTAATTTCAGTCCACCTATCTTGTGGATCAAAACTCCTGCTATCTTCACGACCAACACTCCCACTATCTTCAAAAATAGCAACAGAATCAATAAAAGAATCTGATTACTCGACAAAATCTTATTATACTTCGGTGTATTTTCTAGTACACAATAGATATTAAAACAACAATTTGCATTGAAACAAGAGGAAATGTGATAATGAACAGGGCTGTAGAGAATGTAGAGAAATACAATTCTAAATACCTACCAGTGAGATGTCGCAGTAAACATTACTTTTAAGGCCACCAACAGTGGATGGCGACTTTGATAATCACAGCCACTCCTGCTAGCAAAACATTAGAAGCAATTATCAAACAGACATCGTCCGAAGATCCCGTCATACAAAGCAACAGGCAATCTTTACACAGTTCGCAAATGGCATCGAGTGTAGCTTATTCAGAAGAGTTGGAATGTAGTGATAAATCATTCACAAATGCACGCAACCGCCGAGCAAGGGGCGTTCTTCTGTCAGACGGTGTACCAGAGAAACAGAGGAACCTGTCTTCGCAAACGAAGAGGGTTTGCGAACCACGCCTGATGGAGGAACCTGAGGAAGATGGTGTCAACAAAGACATGCGTCGTGAGGACGAGATCCCTTTACGCTAACAGGCTGTTAGCATCTGCCTTAACTGTGGCTCCCCCTCCGAGACACGCATGCGCCCTACCCATACGTCGCGATTCTTCAGCGCTCTAGAGACGCTGTTAGAAGGTATTGACGAAACAACTCCAGGAAGCTTACAGGCATCGATGCCGCCCTGATTTCGCAGGATACCAGCAGCAATACAGTAAACTATCTTGGATAAAAGGTCTCTAAGAGTGAGATTCGATACAAGTGTCACTCGTATAGAATAAAACAACTGTCATATTTTGTAAATAAAGATGGCGCCCGTGCGCCAAAATATGACCGTATGCATGTCATGTGTTACGACAGTGAAAGGAACCTGTGAGCACTGGAGAGTGTGCCACAAGTTCCTCCAAAATCGAATCATAACACATACACACACACACACACACACACAGACACATGTCATACTAAGAAATGTAAGTACACCTGATGATGGGGGTTTAAAACGTTGAAACGCGTCCTGGAGATAAATAAACAGAGGCTGATAACATTAAACTTGTTGTTTCATTCGATGTCAATAACAGTCACTGTAAAGCCTTACCTAAAGTGTTCGAATTTAAAAATAGTACTCATACAATCAGCGCAGAAGAAACTGTCTGCTATTAAAGACACTGAGAGGGAGATCAAATGAGTTTCCATTGAAAACATACGTAATAAGGCCGGTGAATATCTAGTATCTTGCTTGCTTCCATTTTTTTCTCACCCCATTGAAATGAGACGTTCATCAGCTTTTTTCTTTGCTTTTCCCTTACGCCAAACGGTAAGATCTACTTCCGTGCAATATTCCATCACATCCACAAAAGCCACGAGATAATATGCTGTTAATACCTCAGTGGTTGTTAGCGAACTGCTATTCGATATGTTCATCCTTCCTTCTGCGCCAGTTTTTCAGATTAACACGATCAAAGCGCTCAGTGTTCTCATCCAGCCTGCAACTGTGTAGTCTATTCAGTCCTATATTCCTTGCTCGTAGTTTCTATCCTACTCGGCTCTTATACCCTACAGCGCCCCTTCCCTTACCTTCTTTAGTCAGTCTCGAATACCTTCATGCAACTACAAAAATGGTTCAAATGGCTCTGAGCACTATGGGACTCAACTGCTGAGGTCATTAGTCCCCTAGAACTTAGAACTAGTTAAACCTAACTAACCTAAGGCCATCACAAACATCCATGCCCGAGGCAGGATTCGAACCTGCGACCGTAGTGGTCTTGCGGTTCCAGACTGCAGCGCCTTTAACCGCACGGCCACTTCGGCCGGCAATTACAATAGATTTATTAGTTTACTCATGTTGAGCTCGAAGGGGCGATCTGTAGTGATTCCGTAGGAAAGAAGAACTTCTTAGACGAGATCGCTATTTTTTTTTTTAAAGAAACGTTAAACGTTATTGTAGATAACCTGTTTCGGAGAAACTAAGTCACCATCTTCAGATCTTCATAAAGGTTATTTTGTGTGTAGCTGGCGCAAGATGTTTGTAATAAAGTTTTATCTACAATAAAGTTTTTATAACAATCTCGCCTAAGAACTTCTTTTCCTAAGTACAACAGATTTCTTTCGATCTAGCTTTGCTGTTTCTGGGGACGAATGAGTGATCTCCCACTTCATTTGACTGCTTAATTTTTACTTCATTCTGCAGATACTTCTCCTCAGTCATTCTCCTTGTCCACATTACACTTGCAGTTCGTTTTTCCTAGTTTTGTCTCCTGAATATGAGGTTTTGAAATTTCATTGCTGATTGTAGATTAATACTGAATACCAGTAGATTTTCTTCTTTTAAGCTCAGTTAATTGTTCTGTAGTATGTTCTTAGCAATATGGTATCCATAGTTCAATCATGCTACTAGCATCAGTGACATATCACCAACATCAGTAGGATTTTTATTGTGCGAAATATATGAAATCCTGGTAGACGTAAAAGAAGACCTGCTTTGTGCCAGATATTGGCTGTCGTTAATTACACTTTGCAGTGTCTAGAATGTAAAATGTAATTCTGTTTCATACATAATACTGGACGCTCATGCGTAGTTTAGTAGACATGAAGAGAAAGAAGCTTTTGAAACGTAGTGGTGCAGAATAATGCTGAAGACTACATGAGTAGATCGAATAACTGATGAGGAGGAACTGAATCTAATTGGAGAAAAGAGAAATTTGTGGTACACCCTGACAGAGGCTTGCACAGGATAGAGTAGCGTAGAGAGCTGCGTCGAACTCGGAGTGAAAACAACTCATCATCATCATCATCATTTAAGACTGATTATGCCTTTCAGCGTTCAGTCTGGATCATAGTCCCCCTTATAAAATTCCTCCATGATCCCCCATTCAGTGCTAATATTGGTGCCTCATCTGATGTTAAGCCTATTACTTCAAAATCATTCTTAACCGAATCCAGGTATCTTTTCCTTGGTCTACCCCGACTCCTCCTACCCTCTACTGCTGAATCCATGAGTCTCTTGGGTAACTTTGCTTATCCCATGCGTGTAACATGACCCCACCATCTAAGCCTGTTCGCCCTGACTGCTACATCTATAGAGTTCATTCCCAGTTTTTCTTTGATTTCCTCATTGTGGACACCCTCCTGCCATTGTTCCCATCTACCAGTACCTGCAATCATCCTAGCTACTTTCATAGCCGTAACCTCAACCTTATTGATAAGGTAACCTGAATCCACTGCCGGCCAGAGTGGCCGTGCGGTTCTAGGCTCTACAGTCTGGAACCGAGCGACCGCTACGGTCGCAGGTTCGAATCCTGCCTCGGGCATGGATGTGTGTGATGTGCTTAGGTTAGTCAGGTTTAATTAGTTCTAAGTTCTAGGCGACTGATGACCTCAGAAGTTAGGTCGCATTGTGGTCAGAGCCATTTGAATCCACCCAGCTTTCGCTCCCATACAACAAACTTGGTCGAAACATTGAACGGTGCACAGAAAACTTTGTCTTGGTACTGACTTCCTTCTTGCAGAAGAGAGTAGATCGTAGCTGAGCGCTCACTGCATTTGCTTTGCTACACCCCGCTTCCAGTTCTTTCACTATGTTGCCATCCTGTGAGAATATGCATCGTAAGTACTTGAAACCGTCCACCTGTTCTAACTTTGTTCCTTCTATTTGGCACTCAATCCGTTTATATTTCTTTCCAACTGACATTACTTTCGTTTTGAAGATGCTAATCTTCATACCATAGTCCTTACATTTCTGATCTAGCTCTGAAATATTACTTTGTAAACTTTCAATCGAATCTGCCATCACAACTAAGTCATCCACATATGCGAGACTGCTTACTTTGTGTTCACATATCTTAATCTCACCCAGCCAGTCTATTGTTTTCAACATATGATCCATAAATAATATGAACAACAATGGAGACAGGTTGCAGCCTTGTCTTACACCTGGAACTACTCTGAACCATGAACTAAATTTACCGTCAACTCTAACTGCTTCCTGACTATCTATGTAAAGACCTTTAATTGCTTGCAAAAGTTTGCCTCCTATTCCATAATCTCGTAGAACAGACAATAACTTCCTCCTAGGAACCCGGTCATATGCCTTTTCTAGATCTATAAAGCATAGATACAATTCTCTGTTCCATTCGTAAGACTTCTCCATTATTTGCTGTAAGCTAAAGATCTGGTCCTGACAACCTCTAAGAGGTCTAAACCCACACTGATTTTTATCCAATTTGTCCTCAACTAATACTCGTACTTTCCTTTCAACAATACCTGAGAAGATTTTACCCACAACGCTGATTAAAGAGATACCTCTGTAGTTGTTACAATCTTTTCTGTTTCCATGTTTAAAGATTGGTATGATTACTGCTTTCGTCCAGTCTGATGGAACCTGTCCCGACTCCCACGCCAATTCAATTATTCTGTGTAGCCATTTAAGACCTGACATTCCACTGTATTTGATGATTTCCGACTTAATTTCATCCACTCCAGCCGCTTTATTGCACTGCAATCTATTGACCATTTTCTCCACTTCCTCAAATGTGATCCTGTTTCCATCATCATTCCTATCCCATTGTACATCGAAATCTGAACATTACTGATCGTATTTTCGCCTACATTGAGCAACTCTTCAAAATATTCCCTCCATCTGCCCAAGACATCAACAGGATTCACCAGCAGTTTTCCTGATCTGTCCAAATTGCTTGTCATTTCCTTCTTACCTCCTTTTCGAAGACTGCTAATTACACTCCAGAATGGTTTTCCAGGAGCTTGACCCAAAGTCTCCAACCTGTTTCCAAAGTCTTCCCAAGATTTCCTCTTGAATACTGCAATTATCTGTTTGGCTTTGTTTCTTTCTTCAACATAACTTTCTCTGTCTACCTAAGTTCTAGTATGTAGCCAAAACAACTACGGCAATGAAATCAACAACAACGTAAAAGTGCATAGAGGATCGTCGTTAGTGGACTAAGTTGGATACCTGAATACATTATGTAAAATTTGTGGTATTTGTTGTGATGACTGTTTTACTGACATTTGAGTGTTTCAGCGGACAGCTGATGCCACAAAAAAATACCAATGGCTTCAGGCGACCAATGAAAACTGCCACACGTCGGTTTGCGCACAACGCTACAGTTCACTGAGCTGCTGCTTTTAGCTAATCTGGAATTAGTGGAGCGGTAGTACACTTCTATCGTTGGCAACTCCTCACTGGCTACTACGCGGAGAAACCTGTAACTCCATTGCTATTTAGTGGTTCTCAAGGGTACTTACGTTCTGTCGTTGCAACTACAAAAAATACGTGGTTTTTTTCAGAGCAAATAAAAATTAGACTACAATTATCAGTGTCTAAAGAAAAAAAAACATCAACGATGTGCCAGCAGACGGCACTTCCCGATGTAGGCGAGAAGTCAAGCGGAAATGACCTTAAGTAAACACCAGCATATTGTTAACGAACTTTTTCTCGATCTTAAAGCAAATAAATATGTAAATAACTTAACTAAAGACCACTGATGATGATTTACCTCCATAAAACGAAACGGCTCTGGTGAAAAAAAAACACAAATTTTTTTTCAGTGCAACGACAGAACGGAAAAAGTCTCAAGAATTGTAAAGTAACTACGGAAAATGTGGCACCACAAATGAAGAATTTATTTTTTTGAAGCCATTTTGACTATTTCCCGACCGTGACTGTCTCAAGAAATACGTAAAGGTTTTTTTTTAAATTACCGCTACCAGCTGGTGGTAGCGGTAATTAAAAAAAACCTTTACATAAGAATTTATTTACTAGTTAAACAAATCGTCAAACAGGAATTTTCGAAAAGGGTAAAAAGTTTTTATTGAGGGCAGAAGTGTGGAAATGTGACAAAAAATTTCATTTTCCGATTTTTTCGCATACAGTAGTAAAATTTATTATCAATTACGACCAGATTTGTGGCTATAACGAGACTAAAGTTTGTAAAAGCAAGATAACCGATATTGTCGATATTGTCTGCAAGAGGAGTATTACGGATTAGCTTGTACCACAAAACATGGACGTTATTCAAGTTAAATATCGTATTCGTGTAAGCAAAGGACAGTACTAATCCATGTGTGCATTTGTGTTGTAGAAAGGGGATGCTGTCCACCCATTACGGCCTTTCCCTTGCTTCCTTACGGTAAAAGACCCTAAATATAACAGTACGCTACTTTACTCTGACATCTCTTCACTATGTCGTCTATGAGTATATCAAATAACGAAGGTGATGAAGGACAGACACGTCTCGCTCCTTGAGAGATGGTACTCGCAAACGGATTTGCTTTTAGGGCTTTGATTCTGTTGTGTATGTAAATACTTCGAACTGCACATATTACACTACTGGCCATTAAAATTGCTACACCAGGAAGATGACGTGCAACAGACGCGAAATTTAACCGACACGAAGAAGATGCTGTGATATACAAATGATAAGCTTTTCAGAGCATTCACACAAGGTTGGCGCCGGTTGCGACACTTACAACGTGCTGACACGAGGAAAGGTTCCAACCGATTTCTCATACACAAACAACTGTTGACCGGCTTGCTTGGTGAAACGTTGTTGTGATGCCTCGTGTAAGGAGGAGAAATGCATACCATCACGTTTCCGACTTTGATAAAGGTCGGATCGTAGCCTATCGCGATTGCGGTTTATCGTATCGCGACATTGCTGCTAGCGTTAGTCGAGATCCAACGATTGTTAGCAGAATATGAAATCGGTGGGTTCAGGAGGGTAATACGGAACGCCGTGCTGGATCCCAACGACCTAGTATCACTAGCAGTCGAGATGACAGGCATCTTATCCGCATGGCTGTAACGGATCGTGCAGCCACGCCTCGATCCCCGAGTCAACAGATGGGGACGTTTGTAAGACAACAACCATCTGCACGAACAGTTCGACGACGTTTGCAGCAGCATGGCCTATCAGCTCGGAGACCATGGCTGCGGTTACCCTTGACGCTGCATCAAAGACAGGAGCGCCTACGATGGTGTACTCAACGACGAACCTGGGTGCACGAATGGCAAAATGTCATTTTTTCGGGTGAATCCAGGTTCTGTTTACAGCATCATGATTGTCGAATCCGTGTTTGGCGACATCGCGGTGAACGCACATTGGAAGCGTGTATTCGTCATCGCCATACTGGCGTATCACCCAGCGTGATGGTAGGGGGTGCCATTGGTTACACGTCTCGGTCATCTCTTGATCGCATTGACGGCACTTTGAACAGTGGACGTTGCATTTCAGATGTGTTACGACCCGTGGCTCTACCCTTCATTCGATACCTGCGAAACCCTACATTTCAGCAGGATAATGCACGACTGCATGTTTCAGGTCCTGTACGGGCCTTTCTGGATACAGAAAATGCTCGACAGCTGCCCTGGTCAGCACATTCTCCAGATCTATCACCAACTGAAAACGTCTGGTCAATGGTGGCCGAGCAACTGGGTCGCCACAATACGCCAGTCACTACTCTTGATGAACTGTGGTATTGTGTTGAAACTGCATGGGCAACTGTACCTGTACACGCCATCCAAGCTCTGTTTGAGTCAATGCCCAGTTGTATCAAGGCCGTTATTACGGCCAGAGGTTGTTGTACTGGGTACTGATTTCTCAGGATCTATGCACCCAAATTGCTTGAAAATGTAATCACATGTCAGTTGCAGTATAATATATTTGTCCAATGAATACCCGTTTATCATCTGCATTTCTTCTTGGTGTAGCAATTTTAATGGCCGGTAGTGTAGACGCTAAAGTATACCATTCTTTTATAACACTTAGCATTAATTTCACTCTTTTAAGTTTATCGAATGGTTTCTCACAGTCAGTAGAGGCTGTGTATGTGGGACGATTGTATTCTCCATCTTTTTCAGTAATTTAGGAGACTGGAAAAACACAATGCGATATCTTCCCGTCCAGACTCGATTCTGTTCTTGCGTAAGAATCGTTTCTGAAAGTACCTTTAGTCTGTTTGTCGCTAGAATCTTAAGCATGGCTGCAGCAGCAACTGTGCAGATGTAATATATACTGTGGAATAAAAGCAGCCACTAGTTGCGGAAGATAGTAGTCGAAAGCTCGTGACCTAGGTTTCAACCCATATACGAGCTGTAGAAGTATGAAACCGGAATTTGGTTGCAATAATCACACCAGCCGCGGTGGCCGTGCGGTTCTAGGCACCTCAGTCCAGAATCGCGAGACTGCTACGGTCGCAGGTTCGAATCCTGCCTCGGGCATGGATGTGTGTGATGTCCAAAGGTTGGTTAGGTTTAAGTAGTTATAAGTTCTAGGGGACTGATGACCTCAGATGTTGAGTCCCATAGTGCTCAGAGCCATTTGAACCATTTGAACTGGCATGTGATTACATTTTCACGCAATTTGGTGCATAGATCCTGAGAAATCAGTACCAGAACAACCACCTCTGCCTGTGCTAATGGCCTTGATACCCCTGGGCATTGAGTCAAACAGAGCTTGGATCGCGTGTACAGTTACGGCTGCACATGCAACTTCAACACGATAACACAGTTCATTACGACTAGTGACTGGCGTATTGTGACGACCCAGTTGCTCGGCCACCATTGACCAGACGTTTTCAATTGGTGAGACATCTGGAGAATGTGCTGGCCAGGGCAGCAGTCGAACATTTTCTGTATCCAGAAAGGCCCGTACAGGACTTGCAACATGTGGTCGTGCATTATCCTGGGGAAATGTTGGGTTTCGTAGGGATCGAATGAAGGGTAGAGCCACGGGTCGTAACACATCTGAAATGTAACGTCCACTGTTCAAAGCGCCGTCATTGCAAACAAGAGGTAAAATTGATAAATGGCTCTGAGCACTATGGGACTTATCTTCTAAGGTCATCAGTCCCCTAGAACTTACAACTACTTAAACCTAACTAACCTAAGAACATCACACACGTTCATGCTCGAGGCAGGATTCGAACCTGCGACCGTAGCGGTCGCTCGGTTCCAGACTGTAGCGCCTAGAACCGCTTGGCCACCCCGGCCGGGTGCGAACAAGAGGTGACCCAGAAGTGTAACCAATGGCAACCCATACCATCACGCCGGATGATATCGCCAGTATGGCGATGACGAATACACGCTTCCAATGTGCGTTCGCCGCGATGTCGCCAAACATGAATGCGACCATCATGATGCTGTAAACAGAACCTGGATTCATCCGAAAAAATGACGTTTTGCCATTCGTGCAGCCAGGTTCTTCGTTGAGTACACCATCGTAGGCGTTCCTATCTGTGATGCAGCGTCACGGGTAACCGCAGCCATGGTCTCCGAGCTGATAGGCCATGCTGCTGCAAACGTCGTCGAACTGTTCGTGCTGATGGTTATTGTCTTGCAAACGTCCCCATCTGTTGACTCGGGGATCGAGGCGTGGCTGCACGATCCGTTACAGCCATGCGGATAAGATGCCTATCATCTCGACTGCTAGTGATACGATGCCATTGGGGTCCAGCACAGCGTTCCTTATTACCCTCCTGAACCCACCGATTCCATATTCTGCTAACAGTCATTGGATGTCGACCAACGCGAGCAGCAATGTCGCGATACGATAAACCTCAATCGCGATGGGCTACAATCCGACCTTTATCAAAGTCGGAAACGTGATGGTACGCATTTCTCCTCCTTACACGAGGCATCACAACAACGTTTCACCAATCAACGCCGGTCAACTGCTGTTTGTGTATGAGAAATCGGTTGGAAACTTTCCCTATGTCAGTACGTCGTAGGTGTCGCCACCGGCGCCAAGCTTGTGTGTGTGCTCTGAAAAGCTAATCATTTGCATATCGCAGCATCTTCTTCCCGTCGGTTAAATTTCGCGTCTGTAGCACATCGTCTTCGTGGTGTAGCAATTTTAATGGCCAATAGTGTATAAGGTTTGAAACTTAGGTCACGAGCTTTTGACTATTACCTCCCCCAACTGGTGGCTATTTTTATTCCATATACTATATTTGTTATTAGTTTAGCTTATATCTTATATCCAGAGTTTGAAAGACTAATACCTCGACAACTGACACACATTCTGAGATTCTCTTTTTTATATAATCGGATAAAAACTGTACTTTGACAATCTTCTGGCATGTTACTGTATTTCCAGTTAATATTTATATTATTTCATAGCCATGAGAGTAATGATTCGGAAGTGTATTTAGGTAGCTTCACATCGAGATTGTATAAATTTTAGTTTGCATGTTGGATGCGCAACGGAGGTGAAATGTGGGACTGCTGATCGTGGTAGTGAATAATAGTAGGCCGACGGCGTACGCTCACTGCCGCTGCCTCACAACCAGGCCCCTGGTTCCGGCTGACTTTGGCGAAAGAAGCGAGCGGCGGGGCGGCGGCGCCTGGCTCGCAGAGGCACGCCGCCCCCCTCTCCAGCCCCCGCCCCTGGTGTGGGGTGGGGGCGGCCCGCGGCTCACGGCCGTCGCCCCCGGCTACGGGCTGTGCGGGCGGTGAGCGGCGGCGGTGGCGCCGGGGGCGGTCGATACGGCGCCGGCACAGCGCGGCGGGGGACGCCGCCCCACGCCAGCGACGCCGCCCCCGGAGGACCTCCGCCAGATGGTCCGAGCTCACACACTGCTCTACTGTCGCTTCCACCGCTCCGTCCTGCAGCCGCAAACCATACGGTAGGCCGCTACACGGAGATCTACGGTGTGTCGAGCCGTCATCTAGGCGTGACGTGAGCAGCAAGTGTTCTGTGAGGTGCGCCTGTGAGGGATCTTTTCTAGCCAGTAAGGACGTGTCGTAGCGTTTCTAGATTTCGAGAAAGCTCTTGACAGATCTGCATTTCCAACTGCGTGCGTGCTTTCCAAACTACTATGCAGTGCATGGCAGAGGATACCTCCGACTGTACTAGTTATTACTGCCTCTATCTTTTCCACTGACGCATGCAGCGCGGGAAGAGTGATTTCGGAAACTCCTGTGCCAGCGCCGTGAACTAGTGTAATGCTCTGCAAACTATTACGAAGTGCATGGCAGAGGCTATTTCCAGCTGTACTGGTTATTGTTGTCTCGATCTTGTCTATTCACGTACGCAATGCGGGAAAAATGATATAGGAAACTCCTCTGTCCGCGCCGTGAACTAGTCTAACCTCGTCTTTGCGACATTTATCTGACTGTAATATATTCCTAGATTCTATGACTTAAAGGTGGTTGCTGAAACGTTTTTAGTTGGCTTTCTCGGCTTAATTTGCCCTATCTTCACGCGTCTGCTAGTCCAGTTTCTTTAGCACCTCTATCACACTTTACCGTGGGTCAAAAAAACCTGTGACCATACGTGTTGTCTTTCTCTGTGTGCGTTCAATATCCCCGAACAATACTCTAGAAGGTATAATAAAAGCCGGCCTGTGTGACCGTGCGGTTCTAGGCGCTTCAGACTGGAACCGCGTGACCGCTACGGTCGCAGATTCGAATCCTGCCTCGGGCATGGATGTGTGTGATGTCCTTAGGTTAGTTAGGTTTAAGCAGTTCTAAGTTCTAGGGGACTGATGACCTCAGATGTTAAGTCCCATAGTGCTCAGAGTCATTTGTATAATAAAAATGACTCTAAAAATGCTGGTTGGTTATATAGATTGACTCTTACACAGAAGATAAGAGCTACCAGCCACTTTTTACAACGCTATTTATTTATTTAAATAGCAGCGTTATCGGCTTCGAACAGACAGGTTCATCTTCAGATGGCTAGTTCACCGTAATATAAATTTTACATCAGCTTTCGCTTTTTGTTTTTCCAACTGATGGAATTTCCTTGGGTTGGTGCTGCCAATCAAAAGTCCGGGCCATTATGTTCCTGTGCAGACTGCTTCGTGATCTTGCAGCATCGGAAACTGTATGACGCACTTTTTTATGTATATATATATATATATATATATATATATATATATGCGCATAATCTAAAGCACCACTCACACCTAAGAAGATTCACCACATGGAAGTACATGTACTTGTTGGTTGCTGACGAAATCTCGTAGCTGTTTTTGGACATTTTTTTATTTCCACATACACAACATGTTTCGGGCCTTGCCCATCCACTGATGTCCGTATGCAGTTACGTAAGTTCAAGAGATAGTTGTAAATGCCGTAGACTAATAAATGCGTATGGCACTTACAACTGCCTCTTGCGCTTATGTAATTGCGTTTGGTCACCAGACGATGGGCTGGGCCCAAAACATCTTCTGAACGTGGAAATGAAAAAATCTCCAAAGCAGCTACGCGATTTCTTCAGCAACCAACAAGCGTTTTTAGAGTAATTTTTATTATATTTGTCATGCCTGTCTCTACTAGGACTCCAGGCTGTCATAAATTCTAGAACGTATTGCATGAGCATTTGAAACTAATTTCTTTCTCAGAATGGCTGCCTTTCCCTCACATTCTACCAATGACCCGAACTCTGCCACCTGTTCTACCCACAACTTAGCCAATGTAGTCGTTCCATCTCATATCCGTGCAAACTGTTACATCCAGATCTTTGTACGAGTTGACCGGTTCCAAATGTGGCCTGCTGATGTTGCAGTCATAGGATATTAGATTCTTTCGTGTTGTGAAGTGCACAATTTTACATTTCTGAACATATAAAACATCTTGTCAGTCCTCGCACCACTTTCAAATCTTATGGAGACCTTGCTGAATATTTGTGCAGCATTTTTCAGACAGTATTTCACTATACATCACCGCGTCATCTGCGAAAAGTCTGAGTGGAGTACACCCTTTGAAAGTCTGAAGGTGCTATGAGTGAAATACGGTAAGCAAAAGTTCGCCGACAACTTGCGCAAGATTTGAAGGACGTGGAGGAGAAGCAGTGAATGACAAGGGAGTCACACAGGCTTGTATCCTAACGCCGATGTTATTTGATTTATTAACTGACCAAGCAGTAAAAGAAATGTAGAAGAATTTTTGGAAATGGAAATAAACATCAGGGGGAAGATATAAAAATTTTGAGGTTTACCGAAGACTTTCCGCTTCTCTCAGAGGAGGCAAAAGACTTGGAAGAACAGTTGAACGGGATGGATGCTGTTTTGAAAAGAGGTTGTAAGACTAGCAGTGACAAAATTAACACACGGGTGATGTAGTCTATTGAATTAATTCCTGAGAGAATGAGTTTAGGACATGGTACAACAGAGGTTTTTCTACGGCAGCAAAATGACTGATGTTGACCGAAACAGAGAACATAAAATGCCAACTTACAACAGCAAACTGCTTCTGAAAAGAGACATTTGTTAATATATAAAATAAATTAAGATGTCAAGAAGTCTTTGCTGGAGATATTTATCTGAAGAGTGCTTTACGAAACTGAAATGTGAACGATATACTAAAAAAACTTCATATAACAAGAAGTATTACAGAAGATGGGTAGATAATTAAAGAAAAGGTTCTGATGCGAATTACGGGCAAAAGGAATTTATTAAAGTGAGAGATCAATTGGTGGGACGCTGCCTAAGGAATAAAGTAATAATCAAATAGCAAACGGAGGGAAGAGTGTGTGTGTGTGTGTGTGTGTGTGTGTGTGTGTGTGTGTGTGTGTGTGTATGTGTACAGAGGTGGGGCGGCAAGTGCAAGATGCAGCTGGGTTTTTCATACGATATTTCGGATGTTTCATCGTTAATCTTGGAGCTCCAGCTGCACACGCCTCACACCATTACAGACCCTCCACCAACCTGGACAGTCCCCTCCTGACATGCAGGGTCCATCGATTCATGCAGTTATCTCCATACCCGTACATATGTCCATCCGCCTGATACAATTTGAAACGAGACTTGTCCGACCAGGCAACATGTTTCCAGTCATCAACAGTCCAGTGTCGGTGTTGACGGGCCCAGGCGAGGGGTAAGGCTTTGCGACGTGCAGTCATCAAGGGTACACGAGTGCGTCTTCAGCTCCGAAAGCCCGTATCGATGATGTTTCGTCGAGTGGTTCGCACGCTGACACCTGTTGATGAGCCAGCATTGAATTCTGCAGCAATTTGCGGAAGGATTGCACTTCTGTCACGGTGAACGATTCTCTTCAGTCGTCATTGATCCCGCTCTTGCAGGACCTTTTTTCGGCCGCAGCAATGGCGGAGATTTGATGTTTTACCGGATTCCTGATATTCACGGTACACTCGTGAAATCTTCGTACAGGGAAATCCCCACTTCATCGCTACCTCGGAGATGCTGTGTCCCATCGGTCGTGCGTCGACTACAACACCACGTTCAAACTCACTTCAATCTTGATGACCTGCCACTGTAGCAGCAGTAACCGATCTAACAACTGCGACGGACTCTTGAAGTCTTATACAGGCGTTGCCGACTGCAGCGCGGTATTCTGCTTGTTTACGTATCTCTGTATTTGAGTACGCATGCCTATACCAGTTTCTTTGGCGCTTCAATGTACTATAATAGGCGTACGAAATTTTTCGTGATTCACGGACAGTTATCGCACAACCTCATGTTAACTGACGACATTAAAGCGTGTCTGCCCAAAAATCATGGAAATAGTGACCCAATGAATAGGATACATTCTAGGAGAAAAAGAAGTATTTAATTATTTTGTGGAAAATTGTGAATCACTTCTAATGTTGTTCTACTGCTAGCGCATTTTTGGTTCATTGGCTGCAAATATTGATAACCTCTATGTCATATCCCAGCCAAGAACGCACTACGAAATTTACTGTTTACCCTGGCATCTAAGTCGGCCGGGGTGACCGAGCGGTTCTAGGCGCTACAGTCTGGAACCGCGAGACCGCTACGGTCGCAGGTTCGAATCCTGCCTCGGGCATGGATGTGTGTGATGTCCTTAGGTTAGTTAGGTTTAAGTAGTTCTAAGTTCTAGGGGACTGATGACCGTAGCAAGTGACTGCACGAGCCAGACGGTTCTGTTTTGTCTGTACTTCCCAGAATATTGCGTGCACTTTCAGCGGTGGGGAAATCTGAAGATTAACAAGCGCCGAATAGCCTGTCATCACTGCAACAGGAAGCAAGGTAATCTTAGCGGACGACTATTACTGTAATTAGCTTTTACTGTACTCGATAATGAAGCAGAAATCTGGCGGAACTCGTACATTATGTTCCACTTCGTCGATTTTGTTTCACCGCGCCATATCTGCGACTCGTGCCTGGCACGAGAAACAAAATCGTTTTATAGTTTTCGCGAACGACTGTGTTGTTTGACAGACATTTGTTACATCGCAAACAGGATTCATTTGCGGGTAAATCCGGCAGTCGGTTAACACGTAGCTCCCGGCACTGGCGGGTCGATGTAATGCCTTACTGAGTGCTCGATGTTGCCCGCGTTATTACCAGAATTTATTTCGCCGCCCGTAATTCGCTTTATCGTCCGGCGCTCATAATCGGAAACAGGGAATCCGTTTATTAATCTGACTGTGTGTGCGAACTGACAGGCTGCTGTAAAGCGCCAAACTACACTCCTAGGTTCGAAACAGTAACAGTACTCCATCCAGACCAAAACACTCCACTACAGGCTAAAAGTTGCCGATCCTCGGTAATGAGTAGGTAAGTGGGAGGTGGAGGGAGTCAACTGCCTGCTCTTATTATACGCTCCACTTCGTTGTTACTGTGCCCTCAATTCCCTTCCAATTCCATAAATTCCCTCTCTGCATAGTTTTCTGTTGCTACACATATATACTTCGCAAGCCACTAGGCAGTTCATGGCAGAGGGTATACCATACCAATATTATTGATTTTATTTCCTACTAGCCATTTGCCCACACCTTCGGCCATGAACGCGTTCTGCGCACATATTACATATTGCATATATCTCTTCCGGTCCCCACTTTTCTCTTTCTCCATCTCATCCTCCAACTTCTGTCTGTCCATCTACTCTCTTTCTATCTATCTCTTCTGCTCTCCTTCTCTCTATGTCCATCACCTGCTTCCAACTTTGCCCATCTCTGTGAAACTCATCCCCCCCCCCCCCCCATGCCTCTCTTTCTATACACCCCCTCCACCCATTCTGTATGCTCAGATGTTCATATCCATACATATAGCCCCCGCAGGGTGTGCCGATACACACAACATGCCTGTTCTGTAGGGCAACCTACATGTCAGGAGTTAAATAACTCATTTTTGCATGTATCTCCACTCATTTGGAAGATAGGAGTCTGATTCCGAGATAGTAGTATGTCTGTCTGTCTGTCTGTCTCTCTCTCTCTCTCTCTCTCTCTCTCTCTCTCTCTCTACACACACACACACACACACACACACACACACACACACACACACACACAGTTTAAAGGGACTCCATTCACATATAGCACAAACACTAGATAAACATTGCATTAATTAAGGTAACTTACCACTGGAAATATACCATGGACAGCTGGAAGACAAAGTATTGATACTACTAGACTTCGAAAAAGCATCTGGTACCGTCGACTTTGAATTAGTACTCAGAAAAATGCGACAGCTAAAATTTTCAGACAGCACACTGCAATGGTTTGAACGCCACTTAAAAAACGGACAACACTGTGAAGTCTGTGATAGTGAAAAACCAGCCTGGAAGAATGTTCTCTGAGAAATCCCTCAGGGGTCAGTTGTGGGTTCACTATTTTTTTTGCTTTCTATGTCAATGACACCTTGTCGGCTCTCTTCTGTAAATACCATTTGTATACCAAGTATCTCCAGCTTTACCCAAGTGCCAGACATGAAACGACAGTACCACGATCGGTGAGATGAATGCAGTGATAAGACGGGCGCGAAACTCGGAACTTCAATTCTAAATATGAAGAAGTTCCAAGTAATTTAACAACGCCGTCAGAAATTGTGTTCTGAATTCCGTGAACAGTTATCTCCTATTCTTCTCGATGGTATTCCAGTACCTCCTCCAGAAAGAATGAAGAACTTGGGTGTAATTTGCGATGAGCATGCCAGCTGGGGACAGGTAGGAAGAGTACTGAAACTTCTTGAGAGATTAAAACTTTGTGCTGTAGAGGACGCGAACCCGATGAGCGTCTTATATCGCACCTACGTAAGTCGGATGTTAGCGAGCTGACAGATACAATGAGTCCTGGTTCTAGCATGAGATATATGCGCCTTAATACAGCAGCAGTTCCAAGTAGTAACGTCTGTGGCGAAAGGTGACGGCATCTTACAGACTGTGTCAAATTGCGTTAATATATCTTCGGTGAATATTGCGTCTTTCGTTAATTATTGCTGATTTAGTATGTTTAGTTATTAGAGTGAATGAAGGTGTGAATGCAAAGTAATGTAATAAACGAATATTGTTATGTCCACTAAGTGGGTATGGGTTAGCGTGAGAACTGCGTCTGTACAGAGAGTGAATCATACTCCCTCGGGAAATTTGTAAAGTGCAACATTTTATGATAATTTAGTTATTTAAAGAAGGGGTAATTTTTATATTTGTGGATTTTCTAAATTTGTTCAGTTCATTAATTGCTCATAAAAACTATTAAGTTGAGATTGGTGAAATGTAAAAGACGCGTGGATGCGCAGTTTAATGCTGTTATCAGATTGGCTATAATGTATATGAGTCAATCAGAACACAGTACGTTCGCTCGTATTTTGGGGGCTAAGGGATTGCTTTGTGAAGTTTGAATTTAGTTTGGAGCTGAGACTTCGTCATGTTCAGATGTGTTTACAGGGAGCTCTGAGTAGGTGCAACAAGTTTGCGGATTAATGAGTGAAACTTGACCATCCAGAGCCGCAAAGTAAACGCTGACGAGTGAGAAAGGCGAACGCGCGAAATCACGATTTTTGTTTGTTTACTGTGAGTTTGGAATTAACTAAAATCCGAGTGGTTTCTTACATAAATTATGATCGAGAACAGAACGTTCGAAGAGATCGATTTCAATAATATCTGCCACAGACAATCCGTTTTGTAATCTTTTTGGTAACTGGTTCGGTTAAATGCCATAACCTGGCTATAACCGGTGTCTGTGATTACGTGTGGTTGTCGAAACTGTAAATTTAGAACGGCGCGGACTTGGCTGTGTTTTGTATAAAACGAGTAAGAATATATCAAAGTTTTAACTAAAAAACAGTCTATCCTTCAACAGCTCACTTAACCCGACATTAGAAAAGCTTGATGCATGGTTAAGACACAGTTGATTCTATTGGTCCTACTACATTTCACCAATTCGAGAGACATTATCCATTTTCTAACAGGGAAGCCGGGAGATCGACCTGCAGAAGACGAGGAGATCACCGCAAAGTGAGTGGAACTGTTGTCTGTAGGACCAACTTAGAGAGCCACATTGCACCGGGACCTTTACCTTTCGTGGGCAAGTGCTCTACCAACTGAGCTTCCTAAACACAGACCAACGACCCGTCCTCACAGCCTTACTTCGGCCAGTACCTCGTTTCCTGCCTTCCATACTTTGCAGAAATTTCGATTTGGGACTTCCTGTCAGAGACGTCAGAGTTCACACTAATTGACGGAAAGTCATCGAGTAAAACAGAAGTGATTTCTGGCTTTCCCCAATGCAGTATTATAGGTCCTTTGCATTTCCTTATACATATATAAACGATTTGGGAAACAGTCTGAGCAGCCGTCTTAGGTTGTTTGCAGATGACGCTGACGTTTATCGACTAATAAAGTCATCAGAAGATCAAAACAAACTGCAAAACGATGTAGAAAAGATATCTGAATGGTGCGAAAATTGGCAGTTGACTCAAAATAACGAAAAGTGTGAGGTCATCCACTTGAGTGCTAAAAGGGATCTGTTAAACGTCGGTTTCACGACAAATCAGTGAAATACACTCCTGGAAATTGAAATAAGAACACCGTGAATTCATTGTCCCAGGAAGGGGAAACTTTATTGACACATTTCTGGGGTCAGATACATCACATGATCACACTGACAGAACCACAGGCACATAGACACAGGCAACAGAGCATGCACAATGTCGGCACTAGTACAGTGTATATCCACCTTTCGCAGCAATGCAGGCTGCTATTCTCCCATGGAGACGATCGTAGAGATGCTGGATGTAGTCCTGTGGAACGGCTTGCCATGCCATTTCCACCTGGCGCCTCAGTTGGACCAGCGTTCGTGCTGGACGTGCAGACCGCGTGAGACGACGCTTCATCCAGTCCCAAACATGCTCAATGGGGGACAGATCCGGAGATCTTGCTGGCCAGGGTAGTTGACTTACACCTTCTAGAGCACGTTGGGTGGCACGGGATACATGCGGACGTGCATTGTCCTGTTGGAACAGCAAGTTCCCTTGCCGGTCTAGGAATGGTAGAACGATGGGTTCGATGACGGTTTGGATGTACCGTGCACTATTCAGTGTCCCCTTGACGATCACCAGTGGTGTACGGCCAGTGTAGGAGATCGCACCCCACACCATGATGCCGGGTGTTGGCCCTGTGTGCCTCGGTCGTATGCAGTCCTGATTGTGGCGCTCACCTGCACGGCGCCAAACACGCATACGACCATCATTGGCACCAAGGCAGAAGCGACTCTCATCGCTGAAGACGACACGTCTCCATTCGTCCCTCCATTCACGCCTGTCGCGACACCACTGGAGGCGGGCTGCACGATGTTGGGGCGTGAGCGGAAGACGGCCTAACGGTGTGCGGGACCGTAGCCCAGCTTCATGGAGGCGGTTGCGAATGGTCCTCGCCGATACCCCAGGAGCAACAGTGTCCCTAATTTGCTGGGAAGTGGCGGTGCGGTCCCCTACGGCACTGCGTAGGATCCTACGGTCTTGGCGTGCATCCGTGCGTCGCTGCGGTCCGGTCCCAGGTCGACGGGCACGTGCACCTTCCGCCGACCACTGGCGACAACATCGATGTACTGTGGAGACCTCACGCCCCACGTGTTGAGCAATTCGGCGGTACGTCCACCCGGCCTCCCGCATGCCCACTATACGCCCTCGCTCAAAGTCCGTCAACTGCACATACGGTTCACGTCCACGCTGTCGCGGCATGCTACCAGTGTTAAAGACTGCGATGGAGCTCCGTATGCCACGGCAAACTGGCTGACACTGACGGCGGCGGTGCACAAATGCTGCGCAGCTAGCGCCATTCGACGGCCAACACCGCGGTTCCTGGTGTGTCCGCTGTGCCGTGCGTGTGATCATTGCTTGTACAGCCCTCTCGCAGTGTCCGGAGCAAGTATGGTGGGTCTGACACACCGGTGTCAATGTGTTCTTTTTTCCATTTCTGGGAGTGTATAAAGTCTGTAAATTCAACTAAATACCTAGGAATTACAATTACGAACTACTTAAATTGGAAGGAACACATAGAAAATGTTGCCGGAAAGGCTAACGAAAGACTGCTTTTTATTGACGGGACACTTAGAAAAAGTAACACATCTACCAAGGAGACTGCCTACACTACGCTTGTCCTCTTTTAGAATACTGCTGCGCGGTGTGGGATCCTTACCAGACAAGACTGACGGAGAACATCGAAAAAGTTCAAAGCAGGGCAGCACGTTTTGTATTATCGCGAAATAAGGGAGAGAGTGTCACGAAATGATACAGGATTTGGGCTAGACTTCATTATGAGAAAGTCGGTTCTCGTTGCGACGGAATCTTCTCCGAATTCCAATCACCAACTTTTTCCTCAGAATGCGAAAATATTTTGTTGAACCGACCTACATAGGCAGAAACGATCACCACGATAAAATAAAGGAATTCAGAGCTCGTACGGAAAGATATAGGTGTTTGTTCTTTCTGCGCGCAATACGAGATTGGAATAATAGAGAATTGTGAAGGTAGTTCTATGAAACCTCTCCCAGGCACTTAAAAATGTGATTTGGAGAGTATCCATGTAGAAGTAGATGTAGATGTAGAAGAAAGACTTCTGCTTGCCACTATGCCCTTAAAAAGGTTCGGATCAAACTGTATATACGCAGGACGTGAGACGTAAATTTGTGCAACCACTCTATCTACCAAACAATCCACTATTGCAATGGAGTCCACCCTGGCTCGGATAGTAAGAACATTAGACAGTTAGAACTAAGCATTAATGTGCGTCACACCTGTAACATCCGTCTATTCGACCACGCCAGTTACGTTGGTTGCGGCCAGACACATTGCACTATTAATAAACGCTGCGTATATCTACTTCATCGACTCATCTGTCCCACACACGCTTCCCCAGTATCTCTCTACGGACATCGAGCATCCGTCACCTGACCATAATCGAAACATGGGGTCTCACTTTGCTAGTACTCTAGCTGTGCCATTTCGTAAAACAGAAACTCCTTTTGAGTTGTTGCCGTCCGCAACTGGAAGAAGCTACCGGACGCTCTTATGGCAGTGGATGTCCATTAGTCCTAACGCTCATAATTTAAATCCACGATCCCTCAATTAGACTTCCTTGTTTTTTTTTTTTTTTTGCTTTCTGCTTTATAATACTTACAAAATATTTTTAAACGTATGTTGTTGTTGTTGTGGTCTTCAGTCCTGAGACTGGTTTGATGCAGCTCTCCATGCTACTCTATCCTGTGCAAGCTTTTTCATCTCCCAGTACCTACTGCAACCTACATCCTTCTGAATCTGCTTAGTGTATTCATCTCTTGGTCTCCCTCTACGATTTTTACCCTCCACGCTGCCCTCCAATACTAAATTGGTGATCCCTTGATGCCTCAGAACATGTCCTACCAACCGATCCCTTCTTCTGGTCAAGTTGTGCCACAAACTTCTCTTCTCCCCAATCCTATTCAATACTTCCTCATTAGTTATATGATCTACCCATCTAATCTTCAGCATTCTTCTGTAGCAAACGTATATTGGGTGTAATTTGTAACATACTTATCATGATGAATGAAATGCAAAATATGTAGAACGCCTGGTTACATATAAGAGAGCGCCCTGTCGCCTTAAGCTTTCAGGGATAAATAAATAAATAAATAAATAAAAATAAATAACGATTGGCGGTAAAAATATCCATAACCCTTCGCATGCACTCTGATCCCCATTATTCTCATGTTCCCTACGTGACATATGCTATGGCATCAGAACAATTGTAAAATTTTTGAGAGAAGCACGGGGGCTATGTAAGTAGCCTATTTATGTGTCTCTATGTTGCCGGCCGGTGTGGCCGAGCGGTTGTAGGCGCTTCAGTCTGGAACCACGCGACCGCTACGGTCGTAGGTTCGAATTCTGCCTCGGGCAGGGATGTGTGTGGTGTCCTTAGGTTAGTTAGGTTTAAGTAATTCTAAGTTCTAGGGGACTGATGACCTCAGATGTTAAGTCCCATAGTGCTCAGAGCCTTTTGAACAATTTTTTGTCTCTATGTTGGCAGCGCTATGTAGCGCTCTGCATTAATAACTCTGACAGCGCTGTGTGCACTCGTAAGAGACTGTCTGGCTGGTCGAACTACCAGTTGGAAGGTAAGAGTCAGCGGTGATGGCAGTTGGAGGTGAACAGCCAGTAGTGATGGAGGCTGGAAGTGAGTAGTCAGCGTTGATAGAGGTTAGAGGTTTGAAGTGTTCGCGAAAGCGGACGATCTGGACGTGTCCGACTTGGAGATTGAATATTATTCATGATTATCTAACTTTTGGAACTGGATATCACCGTCGATTATATAATTTTTGAATTGGTTTTCACATTATTAAGGTAAATGCATTGTTTGCTCTGCAACAAAATCTTTCCTTTGCTAACCACATACCTATTAGAAGTTAGAGCCTTCAGTAGTTAGAATCTTTTATTTAACTGGCTGTATTGGCGCTTCCTGTATTGCATTAGTTCGTGTAATAAAAATTTTTGTGAGGTAAGTGACTTATGAAAGGTATAGGTTATTGTCAGGATTTCTTCTAATTCAGGGCCATTCTTTTGTATTAATTATTTGAAGCCAGGTTATCAATTTTAAAGCAGTCAGATAGCGCTATCCTTGAATATTGTGAGTAATTAATGAATAGGAAAAGTTTGAGTTCTGTTTGTCGGGGGACATTCTGTAGGTCAGATATGAAATAATAAAGACAAGCAAAGAGAGAATGGGTTCAGTTTCACTCAGCAGTTTAAGTAGGTTTACATGCATTCAACTTCACTTAGCAGTTTAAGAACATTGAGTAAGCATTCAGCAGTTTAAGTAAAATCATATTTAGAAGTTTCATCTTCTCAGTTATTTCAATTTAAGCAAAAACATTATTAGGAAGTTTCACAATCCCTGGCATCATGACTTACTGATGTCGTATGTCGACCAGTCACAAGACGACTATGGGCTATAAAAGATCATCGCAACAGCAAACACGACAGCAATAGAGAATTGCGTCGAAAGTTACTGAGATCTGTCGCAACAAGAAAACCGGGAATATCTTAGACAAGGATTTCGTCGCAAGAAACATCAGTCAGAAGTCACTAGCTAGTAAGTTAGTCCGTCAATGGAATAGAAACAATTGTCCGGGGGGAATGATTTCAGGTTAGATTTAAAACTTGACTTGCTACATGTCCGACTTTTTATGTTACTGGACAAATAATGGAGAACTTTTTGCTATTGCATACTGAACTGTTTTCGGACCGGCTGATAGCTTTGATAAGGGATATTGTAGGTATTGGCATCAGAGAGGCAATTTTGACGTTGCGGTTGATAATGGAAACAACACTAAGAAATAATCGAGACACGTTAATAGGATTTGTCGACCTGGAAAAAGCGTTCGAGAATTTGAAGTGGTGTAAGATGTTAGAAATTCTGAGGAAAATAAGGTAAGCTATAGGGAGAGACGGGTAATATACAAGTACAAGAGCCAAGAGGGAGTAATAAAAGTGGACGACAATGAACGAAGCGCTCGGATTAAAAGGGGTGTCAGACAGGTATGTAGTCTTTCGCCTCTACTGTTCAATCGATACATCTAAGAAGAAATGATGGAAATAAAAGAAACATTCAGGAGTGGAATTAAAATTCAAGGCGAAATGATATCAATGATACAATTGGCTGATGACGTTGCTATCCTGAGTGAAGGTGAAGAAGAATTAAATGATCTGCTGAATGGAATGAACAGCCTAATGAGTACAAAATACGGATTGAGAGAAAATAAAAGAAAAACGAAAGTAATGAGAAGTAGCAGAAATAAAAATAGCGAGGAACTTAACGTCAAGATTGATGGTCACGAAGGAGATGAAGTTAAGGAATTCTGCTAGCTAGGCAGCAAAATAAGGAATGATGGACGGAGAAAGGAGGACATCAAAAGCAGACTAGCAATGGCAAAACGGGCATTCCTGACCAAGAGAAGTCTACTAGTATCAAACATAGGCCTTAATTTGAGGAAGACATTTCTGAGAATGTACGTTTGGAACACAGCACTGTATGGTAGTGAAACATGGCCTGCGGGAAAACCGGGACAGAAGAGAATCTAAGCATTTGAGATGTGATGCTACAGAGATATGTTGAAAATTATGTGGATTCATAAGGTAAGGAATGAGGAGGTTCTGCGCAGAATCTCAGAGGAAAGGAATATATGGAAAACACTGACAAGAAAGTACAGGATAATAGGACATCTGTTAAGACACCAGGGAATGGAATCCACGGTACTAGAGGGAGCTGTAGAGGGCAAAACCTGCAGAGGAAGAGAGAGATTGGAATACATCCATGAAATAATTAGGTTGCAAGTGCTGCTCTGACATGAAGAGGTTGGCGCGGGAAAGGAATTTGTGGCGGGCTGCATCAAACCAGTCGGGAAACAGATGACTCAAAATCAAAACAAAAAGTGAAAGGCATTCCTGTTTCATGTTTCATAATATTCCATATACAATGTTAATATTATTATGTGAATTGTTAATTGCGTCGTAATATTTCCTTAAGGATGTTACAGGGTAATGTAGCTTAAGTTTCGAAACGGATACCGAAATAGTATTGTAGCTCAGGAGTGCATTTTCATTTGTATGAATGTTGGATTTCTGTAAAATGTTTACTAGCCAAGATGGGACGTAGTAAAATATGCAACATGTTTCAGATCTGAAGATGACCGGAAACGATCAAAACTAGTTACCAATTTCCCTCAGTGTGATTTTGGCTATTAAAGATTTTACAAAAAACATTAACATTCCTTGAAATAACCGATTGCGTCTTTACACCGAAAATGTCAGGTAACTACAAATTATTTATTTGTGTGAACCTGATGTGTCAACAACAATCCAGTCCAATAGTGTACGTATAGAGCGGCATGGCAGTGTGTTCTAGCGTCACTTCGAATTCTTTTGTGCGAACCTTTGCCGATTGTTGTCCTGGCTTGGCAAACTCTTGGTTTGATGTTAGAATCACTCTCTGTAGCGTGCTACTTGTCCGTATTGGTAGGAAAGTAGCTTTTATTTATGAAACTACGAAGTGAAAATCGTTAATAAAAATAACAAGTCTAGTTCTACCGCAGTGTTGCTGCGATCGATGAGTCTACGAAATTCAAGACATAGACATTTCAAATCATCTTGCTGCGACAACCTCTGCACAATTTCTACGTACGATATTTGGAAGAACAGTGTATTACAAAAAAATGGTTCAAATGGCTCTGAGCACTATGGGACTCAAATGTGGAGGTCATAAGTCCCCTAGAACTTAGAACTAGTTAAACCTAACTAACCTAAGGACATCACAAACATCCATGCCCGAGGCAGGATTCGAACCTGCGACCGTAGCGGTCTTGCGGTTCCAGACTGCAGCGCCTTTAACCGCACGGCCACTTCGGCCGGCAGGTGTATTACAGTGCTTTTCTAAATCTCATATAACGGCATGATTGATCCTATCTCGAAACAAGCGTTATTTTCCTCATCCTGCTGTTGTGTGAGAAGCGTCACACCCCGGAGTAAGAAATGTCACAATATTTTCTGTGCTGTTACGCCATCAGACGCAGCAGCCAGCCAAGGAGTATGTGGGACAGACACGTGCGTAATTTTGCAGCTCGTCGCTACAATAACGCCTTCGTCGCGATCCTGGACACAGCCGTCTGCCATAGCAGTGGTCTGAATTGCTGCATGCTGTAGCACAGAGCCACGTCTCGCAGCCTGCTGCGTGACGGGTACTGATATCCTGGCACTATATGCCCAGCGAGGGTAACTGTATGTCGGGGTTGGACAAAAATATTGAAACGCTCCAGGAAATGTGTTCTTGAAAATAAATACAGGAGCTAGCCAAGCCTGCACGTAGCGGTGTTGTATCTGAAGATGCACGACACCTGTGCAATGTCATCAGTACGTTGCAAGAGTGAGCAGTGGTGGGAACAGTGTTACGTGTAGTTGTGAGTGCAGTATACGTCGGAGCTGAGTGAGTTCGAACGTGGGCCAATCGTTGGAGTTCGTATGGTGGGTGCTTCCGTAACCAAGGTAGTCCAGGAGTTTCTTGTTTCAAGAGGCAGCATGTCTAAGATATCTACCGCACACAGGGAAAGGGTAAAAACATCACCAGGTAAGCCACAACGTACACGAAAGTGTGTGTTGCGCCTACTTGACAAAAGTTCGTTGGATTATGTCTTTGTGTGGTATACCTTTTTTAACTGGACTTTAGTCAAAGGAATATTGAGCTGGTTTGTTTAAGATGAATTAATTGATTACTTTTCTCCTTTACGTTTTTTCTACTGCTTTAACAGCTTCTTATACTTTTAGTTTATCTTATTATTTGAATGAACTCCTTAGACTGTCTTAGATAATCATTTGATGAATAAGTTCAGGGGAGTAGCTCACACATGGTTCACCTCTTACTTTAAGAATAGACAGGGAAAAATCATTCTCAACAGTACTGAGAATGGCTGTGATGTGGGGTCCGAGTAGGGTACAGTCAAATGGGGGGTGCCCCAGGGGTCAGTACTGGCGTCACTACTGTTCCTTATTTATACGAGGGTTGGAACTTAAATAGTGGCAACTATTTATTCACAACCGATGCGAAAGAGTTACAGTCCTTCAAAGTAATCGCCAGCCTAGTGTAGAACCCGTTGCCAGCGATGTGGAAGGCGTAGTATACCGTTAGAAGGGCCTGCTCTGTTGCTGGTGCGAATGGCGCGGTCTACTCCCTGTCGAATCTCTGGAACAGTTCTGAAGCGAATGCCCCGAAGTGGTTCCTTTATCTGCGGAATCAAATCAAAGTCACAAGGACTTAAGTCGTGTTACTGTTCGTTTTTGGAGCATCACCTGCGACCAGCTTTGCGAAAGAAGCGGCGACACTTTCTGCGCAACCCATCCATCATTTTGCACACACTGCGAGGGTGCATACAGAGCAAGCTGTGGCTGCTCTGTTCGGTCGATGGGACTGGGAAGTACTGTACCATGCACCATAATCCCAGACTTAAGTTCTTGTGACTTTAATTTGATTCCGAAGATGAGGGAACCACTTCGTGGCATTCGCTTCAGAATTGTTCCAGAGTTTCGACAGGCAGTAGACCGCTCCATTCGCACCATCAACAGAACAGGCTCTACTAACGGTATACTACGCCTTCCACATCGCTGGCAAAGGGTTCTACACTATACTGCTGACAACCTTCAAGGACAGTAACAGGTGCAAACATGTAACTCTTTCGTATCAGTTGTGACTAAATAGTTGCCACAGTATTGGCCCCAGAACTGACCCCTGGGGCAACCCCCATTTGACGGTACCCCACTCGGACCCCACATCACAGCCATTCTCATTACGGTAGAGAACGACTTTTCGCTGTCTATTCTTAAAGTAACAGGTGAACCAGGTGTAAGCTAGTCCCTGCATTCCATAATGGTCAAACTTCTGGAGCAATATTGTGGGATCAACATAATCAAACACATTAGTTAAATCAAAAAGATGCCTAGCGTTGGACGCCGTTTATCCATCCAGTACCACACAGAGAAAAGAAAATGTAACGTTTTCAGTTGTTAAACCACTTCTAAAACCATTCTGTACATTTGACAGCAAGTTATATACACACCCTTCTCAATAACTTTAGCAGACACTGATGGTATAGAAATAGGTCCAAAATGGTCTACATTATCTCCTTCTTCTCTACAGTCCTGGGTTCAATGCAGAGGCACCCGCGCACCCGAGCCAGCTGGGGCCACATGCAATGTACGCCATCCAGCAGTGTAGCTACACCTGCTGCAGAACTGACAACACCTCTTGCATTAGCAAGGCGGCTGTCGCTAGCATTCTGCTGCCTCAGTGGAATCACTCGCTTCCGTGGTCAACACCCTCAGCCTACTGCACGAGAAATGTCGAAAACTGAAGAATGTTTTATTGAGCGGGTGTGGCATCGTATGCTATTGATACCATGCCACGCCAGTCCGAGTCTATATGTTGGAAGTAACCGATGTGACTGCACCACCAACCTGCGGCCTGCTCCAGAACCGCGGTCAGCATCGCCACAGAGGAAACTTAAAAGGACGCCGCACCGACCAGTCCCTTGCCCTGTCTGACCTGTTAGTTCAGCTCTGTCTGGCCACTCTGAGCGTTGTCACTTAGCCTCTGTTACAACTCGGCTTATGTCACCGAACTGCAACGGGCAACAATCTGGACTACCTGTTATTCAAGTTAAGCAAGAGAAGTTTTTCAAACATTACGTGTGTATCTTATTATTTTGCCCTCTGTCACAGAACCCACCAACTCCTTGCTGTCCGGCAAGTAGCACGACCAAACAAAATGGCTCTGAGCACCATGGGACTTAACTTCTGAGGTCATCAGTCCCCTAGAACTCAGAACTACTTAAACCTAACTAACCTAAGGACATCACACACATCCATGCCCGAGGCAGGATTCGAACCTGCGACCGTAGCGGTCGCGCGGTTCCAGACTGTAGCGCCTAGAACCGCGCGGCCACTCCGGCCGGCACGACCAAACAGCTAGCGCTCTTGAGCCTGTGCCCACCGCGGTACTGCAAGATCCCCTCCCCATAGCCATTCGGGGAGTAGATGTGGCCATTCTGTAACACTGGTGTCAGCGTAGCGGTCAACGCAGACACGACACCGTTACTGTCCAAAGATTATCATTCTAAATAGAGTGCACCCAACAGCAATTCGTAACTGAAAATTCATCTCGCATATTGCTCCCACTACCTCATTGCACAAGGCTTACTCACTCACCGGAGTCTTTTAGAAAGCCTCCTCCGCATTTATGACAAAGCACCCCGTCTCTTCAAACTTTCCCTCTACAAAACCATTGCTATCCGTACGTTAGCACCGTGCACCTTGAATAACTGACCTGATACAGTGTTGACAAAATGGAAATGCCCACAAAATATTCAGTTCACCTTGAGGTAGGCCATGTAGCTTACAGCATCCTCACCCAGGGCAGACGAGGTAAGTTAGGTTGCCTACCTTACAGTGCATTAAATTTTTTCAAAACTAGACATGATTGTCTCAATGGGAGTTCCGCGATCGTTCATGAAATAAAATATGACGTTTCAGTCTTCCATCGCTATTCTTTATTTTCAATTACCGGCTTCGGGCTAGCTGCCCATCTTATTACTTATGACAGTGAACCGTGTGTTCTGTACGGACAAGTTACTCTGTAACTACAACATATGATCTGAAGATGGGCAGCTAGCTCGAAACCGGTAACTGAAAATAAAGAATAGCGATCGAAGACTGAAACGCCATATTTTATTAAATTTTTTCCGTGTCGGTTTTATTTTTCCACCTTGTATTTCAGCAAGTGACCTGCCCTTAGTGAGCAAAAGCTTCTTGCGACAGCGCAATCCTTTCTCTGTCCACATTTCCGTGAGAGAAATCTTATATAAATCGTTATTAAGACAATATGACATATACTACCATCCATGAAGTGATACGGTAATCTGAAATCACTTACTGTTGTGACAATTGTTGTTGCCTTATAATTTGGACCACCTTCATTGAGACATATTTGTCACCAATTATAAAGCTTTTCAAATTATTCCTTATTAAAACAGTCCTTCGCCAAAATCCCCACATCACGTCCGATAGCATATCGTGGTATTACGTAGTCCTTCTTTGTAGAAAGCAGCTTCATCAAATGGAGCAAATGGAAAAAGTATGAAAAAAAATCTGTTCGCTGGTTCTCATAACAGTACTGACAGCTCAATTTACCTATCAGGTACAACGAGATCCAGTCGGTACTTACATAGGGAAATCCAAATATTCATCTCTATTTGCAAATTATTTGGTTGTAAAATTAATTGCAATATTGCAGGTTTTGCTATTGCTTTGCTGGTAATTTCCTCTATACTTCCATTTCCATTATATTCTAAATAATTGTCATACTTACTAGAAACTGCATGGACCAGCCTTCTGCTTCTCAAATATTAATGAGATACTCACCTGGAAAAAAAGAGAAGACCGTTTTGTTCAACTGCTTATTTACAGCAGCATTATAAAAAGGAGTAGACATTTGAAAGACATTTAATAGTAACAGGCAGAAATTTTCCAGTAACCACAACAATCATTCAGAAAATAGAAATTACAAAGTATCGAAAAAATAAAAAAGCATATTGTAATGATAAGCTGAACCAAAAACACTGGTTGTAAATGGAAGTCCGAAATGAGGTGGCCTAGCTGTATACAGTACATTTTTAGTGTTGCCTCTGAAGACATGCTATAGCAGTATTTGTCAATTAGTAGTCTAATTTATAAGAATATTTTTGCATTTGAAGTTTGTTGTAATGGTTCAAATGGCTCTGAGCACTATGGGACTTAATATCTGAGGTCATCAGTCCCCTAGAACTTAGAACTATGGGGGACACTCCAAAAGAAATGCACACTATTTTTTTTAAAACCATATTTTATTCTACTTGTTTGAAAGTCTTACAGTGTGTAGATACATCCTGTAGGAACAATATTTTCTTTTCTCCACATAATTTCCATCCCTCTCAACTCAACTCCATCTTGGAACCACCGCCTGTATACCCGCATGGTAAAATTCTGGACCAACCTTTTGGAGCCACTGTTTGGCAGCGTGCACAAGGGAGCCATCATCTTCAAACCTTGTTCCACGGACGGCCGGAGTGGCCGTGCGGTTCTAGGCGCTACAGTCTGGAACCGCAAGACCGCTACGGTCGCAGGTTCGAATCCTGCCTCGGGCATGGATGTGTATGATGTCCTTAGGTTAGTTAGGTTTAAGTAGTTCTAAGTTCTAGGGGACTGATGACCTCAGAAGTTGAGTCCCATAGTGCTCAGAGCCATTTGAACCATTTGAACCTTGTTCCACGAAGAGAGTCTTTCAGTTTCCCAAAGAGATGATAGTCACATGGAGCCAGGTCAGGACTGTAAGGCGGGTGTTTGAGCGTTGTCCATTCGAGTTTTGTGATCGCTTCCATGGTTTTTTGACTGACATGTGGCTGTGCATTGTCGTGTTACAGCAAAACATCCTGCTTTTGTCGATGTGGTCGAACACGACTCAGTCGATCTTGAAGTTTCTTGATTGTCGTCACATACGCATCAGAAATTATGGTGGTTCCACTTGGCATGATGTCCACAAGCAAGAGTCCTTCGGAAATGAAAAACACCGTAGCCAAAACTTTTCCAGCAGAATGTTTGGTTTTGAATTTTTTTTTCTTGGGTGAATTTGCATAATGCCACTCCATTGATTGCCTCTTCGTCTCTGGTGAAAAATGATGGAGCCATGTTTCATCACCTGTCACAATTCTTCCAAGAAATTCATCTCCACCATTCTCGTACAGTTCCAAAAGTTCGCTGCATACCGTTTTCCTTGTTTCTTTGTGAGCCATTGTCAACATCCTGGGAACCCACCTGGCACAAACCTTTAACGCCAACACTTTCAGTATTCTGCAAACACTTCCTTCCCCTATCCCAACGTAGCGCTACAATTCGTTCACTGTGATGCGTCTGTCAGCAGTCACCAATTAGTTAACTATCTGCACATTGTCTGGAGTGTGTGCAGTACGAGGCCTGCCGCTGCGAGGACAATCCTAAATATTGCCGTGCCCGCTTTCATCACGTAACCTGCTTGCCTGACGACTAACTGTACTGCGATCGACAGCAGCATCTCCATACACCTTTTTCAACCTCTTGTGGATGTTTCCACTGTCTCGTTTTCACAGCACGTTGCTTCTGACGAACGTCAAGTGTAGCAGCCATCTTAAAGACATGCTGTGACGGCGCCACCCACGGGAACAGGTTGGACTAAGTTTGAAAACAAGCGGGAAGGATGTACCTACACACACTAAAACTTTCACACATGCAGAATGAAAACTGTATTTTTACAAAAATAGTGTGCATTTCTTTTGGAGTGACCTTCGTACTTAAACCTAAATAAGAACACCACACACACCCATGCCCGAGGCAGGATTCGAACCTGCGACGTAGCGGTCTCGCGGTTCCAGACTGAAGCGCCTAAAACCGGTCGGCCACGCCGGCCGGCTTTGTTGTAAAAATAACTGTGATACGCATTTAAGACTATTTGGAAATTGTGATGTTAGAGTGTGTTGCTAATGTATATTTATAGCTTACGTAAAGGAATATGTGAAATGTATAATTCACTAAATAATATTTTGTCATGGTTAATGAAATAAAATTGTTCATGTATGTAATTTTATATATTTGTGCAATATGTCATTTGTATAAAATGGTACACGCTTAGGGACAATGTGTAGAATATTTATTATGTTAAAGACGAAGTGCTTTTGAACAGTACGGAAGTTACAGTGGGAAGCGTAAAATGGGGCTTGGGTTTTTGGCGCGCTACCTGTAGAGCGAGTGGGAACGAGAAGACACAGTCTGTAGGCAGCAGCAAAAGAGGCAACATTCGGATGCAGCAGGTGATGCCCTGTCTGAAAATTGTTGCACGATATCTCCGAATGATGACTGCTGAATTATTACGGCTGTGGTACAAGTTGTCGGGCTAGGTAACGGACGTTAAGACGACGCCAAGGAGAATTAATTTCCCCATACTTCAAGAAAATTATAGGCCTTACCATGGGTAGTGCACCCGCTATTATTGTCCGCCACACACCACGTCTATAGCCAACAGGTTACGAATTGTACTGTAATTAGAATTGTAGGAGTGTGTACAATTAAATCAAAATTAACTTTTTTGAGTAATTACTGTGTTAAACATAAAATTTGGTTCACCCTGTTATTTTATTCGCAATCATTCACCTACATAGGGTCCTTTCCTGGTGTTTGACTATTCCAAGTAAACCTGTCATCAAAACGTTTGAAGCGCTTTATTCGGTATATACAAGCACTAATTTTCATCTTTGAATAAATATTTGAGAATAGTTGTTTTGAACTAACTTTCAAAATGAGTGTAAAATTACTGTATATGATTTACGTAGTAGAAGTGCTGAAGTGAAATTTTGCTGAAGTACTGAAGTAGATGTTTTTAGACAAATTTAGCGATTTTAATGTTGTTACTCTCCTTGTGGCAAATGAATGAAGTGAAAGTGAGTAAATAAGTTTTGAGTAAAGTACAGATGTAATTCTCTCAGTTATAAATGAAATTTAGTAGAGTACAAAGAGTTATAACTAGAAAATTGCTATGTGGCTCAATAAAACTGAAGCAGGGTTGCATAAAACTACTGAATGAGAATATGGAGTGCTGAATGTCTCGCTATATGGTGGCACAACATGCAATGTGTGATCTTAATGAGCAATAAAAAGGTCGGAAATGATGTTTATGTTGATCTCTATTCGAATTTGCTACACACGTTCCGGAGCTCTCGGAATGTAAAACTTTTTTGATGTGTATAAAATGTACTGCACAACAGGTACTTTTTAACTGCCTTTTTAAATAAGTATATTTTTGCAATTTCTTTAATCTCTTTTGGTAATTTATTGTACAGTTTTATTCCTTGGTAGAAAATGCTGTTTTGAGTTTTATGTTTATTTTTTCTTGGCAAATGTAAGTTGAGTGTAGCTCTTGTTTCATGGTCATGGACAGAGCTATTTGTGCAGTAATAACCAATGTTATTTTTGATGTGTGCAGCTGACTGGTAAATATATTCACATGGATCAGTTGAAATCCCCAGTGTTTTGAACAGATCTTTACAATGAGCTCGACTACTGTTTTTGGTTGTTGTTCTTATGGCTCCTTTTTGGAGTTTGAAAATTATGGTCATATTTTGTGCATTTGTTCCCCAAAAAAGAATGCCATTGCTAAGAATTGAGTGTAGATATGAACAGTATCTAACTGAAAGACACTGCATGTTACACGCTAATGATAGGATTCTAAGGGCATAACATGCTGATGACATTCTGTCTGCAAGTACCTTTGTGTGTTCCTAACACTTCAACTGAGAATCAATATTCATTCCAAGAAATTTTGCATTGTTACACACTCTATAGAGGTGCCATCTATATTGAACATTGTATTTTGACCCTCTTCAAACTGAAATTCATGGCATTAGTTTGCTTTATTTTCATTGTCACTTTACTTCTTTATTTCTTTATAAGTAAACAATTCTCTTACTGAAGATAATGGTGTGGAACCGCAAAAGCTGAGTGGAAAAATAAATTACTGACGTGGAAAACTGTGTTATTTGTATTTATCAACAGTCACAGCTCTCATAATGGCGTCATTTATGGACGAAATATTCGTCTGCAAGTGTTTGTTTAGTGCTTGCAGTTTTCTGGGGAAATACGTTGTTCTCTGCTGACGCTCGCTTGAAAGGGTCTGTAATGGTGACATTTAATAACAAGCAACGAAAAACGCCATACTTCTCATTGTCTGCACAACTGAAATATCATGCACTATATCGTTCTGATGAATAATGCTGAATGCAAACGCTGTCAAGCTAATGTATGCGAGACCATTTTAGAACGTCAGGTATTAAATTTTACAGCCGGTCACAATTTAAAATAATTGTTCTGTCGCCACTAAAATGTGAATCGTGCTGCAGGTTGGTTATATGCACGCTGAATGCAGTTCGATACCAATCACATTCTCCGTGTACAACACAACAACAGATTGCCTCATAGTTTTCAGTTAATTAATTCTGTGATTTTAAATAATTTCTTGTATACGTGCGCCCTTTGTTAATTTTGTCAGTTTCCGCCATTTAAAAACGGTAATATACTGGGTTGTTCGTAGTTTTTTTCCTAAGTTTAATAAACAGAACAGGTACATATTGTAGTGTTACCTTTTATTATCTTCTCCTCATTAGCTATTGAAACAACATCGCTTTGCTATGTAATTTTAATTTTCACCAAAAGCACATTCAACACATCACGGAAAAAATACACGTCTTTCGTATCAAGACAAGAGAGAGAGAGAGACATCCATTAGTTCTTAAAAACAAAAAAACTACGCAAAAGTAAAAAAAAAAAAAAGAACAAAATTATTTATAAAATCGGTCGCTGGCGCAGCGCTCTTCTGCGTGCGCGATCGTAAATTATAACTTTGCGGAAGTCAATGTACCATTACAATATAACAGAGACTTTAGTCATCAATAATATATTTTCCTTCGCTATTTACAACAGTCTGCTAATTCTGAGGTAACTTTGCGATTCCGCGTCTGTGGGAATGACGTGGTTTTGAGGCGAAGAACTCGTCGAACCATGGTCGGAGCGCATTTTGGTCCAGAAAGGCAGATCCTTGAAGGATGTTCGATAGAGAGCGGAAAAGCTGAGTACTTAATATCAGATGAGAAAGCTGGGAACGGAACGACTTCCCAACCCAATTCTTGTGTGGGGTTTTTTGTCAGTCTAGCAGAATGCGGGCGGCCGTTCTCGTGGAGTAGCATCGCTTCACGCAGCCTTCCTCGTCGTTGTTCTCGGACTGCGTCTGCAAAACGTCTCAGTTGTTGACAATAAACGTCAACAGTGATGGTTACACCTCGGGGAAGCGATTCGAAGTACACCACACCGTCGCTGCTCCACCAGATACTGAACAAAATCTTTGCACGCAGATCTTTGTAAGAGGAGTTGTTGCTTTGTTTGAGTTCAACCATTCCTTTCTTTTCTTTATGTTAGCGCGAAGACTCCATTTCTCCTCCCCGATGACGACACAGGATAGGAAAAGTCGGTGTTGTTAGGAGCAAATTGATGAGGAACAAGAGGAGATGCACATATGGCCAGCTGCTGATTTTTGTGACTTTGACTTAGAGCATGCGGTACCAATGCATCACATTTTTGAACCTTCCCCACTGCATGAAAATGTCGCACGATGGCAGAATGATGACAGCTCGTCACATCCGCCAATTCTCGTGTACACTGGCGTGGATCATTGTGGATTAAGCCGTTTAAACGATGCTCATCAAATACCGCAGGTCTTCCTAAACGTGCCGACACACTAGTAGCAAAACGATCTTCCTTAAAACGAGTAAATCATTTCCTCGCCCTGCCCTCCACACCCCCTCCTCTCCTTTGCCTTGGCATGTGGTTCCCGGCATCGCCTCGCATATGATAAGATGGTAAGATATGCGTAATTGTCTCAGCCGTATTATGACACTAAAGATAAAAAAGTGTTGATGCATGGTGCATCAACATTTTTGGCCATAACATACTCCGCTCCACTCCTAGAATCATCTGAATATATATATATATTTTTTCTAACTTCTGCACCATTTCAGTGCAGTAATGTGTTGATTGTAGTTGATTGTAAATAAGTGTACACATATAATATACATAATCTAACTTCATCACTACTTCAGTGCAATAATGTGTAAATTGTAAATAAGTGTCGTAGTAGTTCTATTCTATGTTCATTACCTTATAAATAAATAAAACATTTTTTTAAATTTTAAATTCAGTGCATTAAAGCGATCTTAGTAAATGTGTTGTTCTTGTTGTGGTCTTCAGTCCTGAGACTGGTTTGATGCAGCTCTCCATGCTACTCTATCCTGTGCAAGCTTCTTCATCTCCCAGTACCTACTGCAACCTACATCCTTCTGAATCTGCTTAGTGTATTCATCTCTTGGTCTCCCTCTACGATTTTTACCCTCCATGCTGCCCTCCAATGCTAAATTTGTGATCCCTTGATGCCTCAAAACATGTCCTACCAACCGATCCTTTCTTCTAGTCAAGTTGTGCCACAAACTTCTCTTCTCCCCAATCCTATTCAATACCTCCTCATTAGTTACGTGATCTACCCACCTTATCTTCAGCATTCTTCTGTAGCACCACATTTCGAAAGCTTCTATTCTCTTCTTGTCCATGTTTCACTTCCATACATGGCTACACTCCATACAAATACTTTCAGAAACGACTTCCTGACACTTAAATCTATACTCGATGTTAACAAATTTCTCTTCTTCAGAAACGCTTTCCTTGCCATTGCCAGTCTACATTTTATATTCTCTCTACTTCGACCATCATCAGTTATTTTACTCCCTAAATAGCAAAACTCCTTTACTACTTTAAGTGTCTCATTTCCTAATCTAATTCCCTCAGCATCACCCGATTTAATTTGACTAAATTCCATTATCCTCGTTTTGCTTTTGTTGATGTTCATCTTATATCCTCCTTTCAAGACACTGTCCATTCCGTTCAACTGCTCTTCCAAGTCCTTTGCTGTCTCTGACAGAATTACAATGTCATCGGCGAACCTCAAAGTTTTTACTTCTTCTCCATGAATTTTAATACCTGCTCCGAATTTTTCTTTTGTTTCCTTTACTGCTTGCTCAATATACAGATTGAACAACATCGGGGAGAGGCTACAACCCTGTCTCACTCCTTTCCCAACCACTGCTTCCCTTTCATGCCCCTCGACTCTTATAACTGCCATCTGATTTCTGTACAAATTGTAAATAGCCTTTCGCTCCCTGTATTTTATACCTGCCACCTTCAGAATTTGAAAGAGAGTATTCCAGTTAACATTGTCAAAAGCTTTCTCTAAGTCTGCAAATGCTAGAAACGTAGGTTTGCCTTTTCTTAATCTTTCTTCTAAGATAAGTCGTAAGGTTAGTATTGCCTCACGTGTTCCAACATTTCTACGGAATCCAAACTGATCTTCCCCGAGGGCGGCTTCTACCAGTTTTTCCATTCCTCTGTAAAGAATTCGCGTTAGTATTTTGCAGCTGTGACTTATTAAACTGATAGTTCGGTTATTTTTCACACCTGTCAACACCTGCTTTCTTTGGGATTGGAATTATTATATTCTTCTTGAAGTCTGAGGGTATTTCGCCTGTCTCATACATCTTGCTCACCAGATGGTAGAGTTTTGTCAGGGCTGGCTCTCCCAAGGCCAACAGTAGTTCTAACGGAATGTTGTCTACTCCCGGGGCCTTGTTTCGATCCAGGTCTTTCAGTGCTCTGTCAAACTCTTCACGCAGTATCTTATCTCCCATTTCGTCTTCATCTACATCCTCTTCCATTTCCATAATATTGTCCTCAAGTACATCGCCCTTGTATAGACGCTCTATATACTCCTTCCACCTTTCTGCCTTCCCTTCTTTGCTTAGAACTGGGTTGCCATCTGAGCTCTTGATATTCATACAAGTGGTTCTCTTCTCTCCAAAGGTCTCTTTAATTTTCCTGTAGGCAGCGTCTATCTTACCCCTAGTGAGACAAGCCTCTACATCCTTACATTTGTCCTCTAGCCATCCCTGCTTAGCCATTTTGCACTTCCTGTCGATCTCATTTTTGAGACGTTTGTATTCCTTTTTGCCTGCTTCATTTACTGCATTTTTATATTTTCTCCTTTCATCAATTAAATTCAATATTTCTTCTGTTACCCAAGGATTTCTATTAGCCCTCGCCTTTTTACCTACTTGATCGTCTGCTGCCTTCACTACTTCATCTCTCATAGCTAACCATTCTTCTTCTACTGTGTTTCTTTCCTCCATTCCTGTCAATTGTTCCCTTATGCTCTCCCTGAAACTCTCTACAACCTCTGGTTCTTTCAGTTTATCCAGGTCGAATCTCCTTAGATTCCCACCTTTTTGCAGTTTCTTCAGTTTCAATCTGCAGTTCATAACCAATAGTTTGTGGTCAGAATCCACATCTGCCCCTGGAAATGTCTTACAATTTAAAACCTGGTTCCTAAATCTCTGTCTTACCATTATAAAATCTATCTGATCCCTTTTAGTATCTCCAGGATTCCTCCATGTATACAACCTTCTCTTATGATTCTTGAACCAAGTGTTAGCTATGATTACGTTATGCTCTGTGCAAAATTCTACAAGGCGGCTTCCTCTTTCATTTCTTCCCCCCAATCCATATTCACCTACTATGTTTCCTTCTCTCCCTTTTCCTACTGACGAATTCCAGTCACCCATGACTATTAAATTTTCGTCTCCCTTCACTACCTGAATAATTTCTTTTATCTCGTCATACATTTCATCTATTTCTTCATCATCTGCAGAGCTAGTTGGCATATAAACTTGTGCTACTGTAGTAGGCATGGGCTTTGTGTCTATCTTGGCCACAATAATGCGTTCACTATGCTGTTTGCAGTAGCTTACCCGCACTCCTATTTTGTTATTCATTATTAAACCTACTCCTGCATTACCCCTATTTGATTTTGTATTTATAACCCTGTAATCACCTGACCAAAAGTCTTGTTCCTCCTGCCACCGAACTTCACTAATTCCTACTATATCTAACTTTAACCTATACATTTCCCTTTTTAAATTTTCTAACCTACCTGCCCGATTAAGGGATCTGACATTCCACGCTCCGATCCGTAGAACGCCAGTTTTCTTTCTCCTGATAACGACGTCCTCTTGAGTAGTCCCCGCCCGGAGATCCGAATGGGGGACTATTTTACCTCCGGAATATTTTACCCAAGAGGACGCCATCATCATTTAATCATACAGTAAAGCTGCATGTCCTCGGGAAAAATTACGGCTGTAGTTTGCCCTTGCTTTCAGCCGTTCGCAGTACCAGCACAGCAAGGCCGTTTTGGTTAATGTTACAAGGCCAGATCAGTCAATCATCCAGACTGTTGCCCCTGCAACTACTGAAAAGGCTGCTGCCCCTCTTCAGGAACCAGACGTTTGTCTGGCCTCTCAACAGATACCCCTCCGTTGTGGTTGCACCTACGGACGGCCATCTGTATCGCTGAGGCACGCAAGCCTCCCCACCAACGGCAAGGTCCATGGTTCATGGGTAAATGTATGTTTGTAAAATGATTCTTTCATATGGTGTTCATTTAAAAAAATGACTATCATTCCACGTGGGACCTCTGGAAGGTTCATTAGCTTATTTGTTTCAGTTGTAAATGTTTGTCATATATTATTGTTTCTGTGACATGTTATACATCCTGGAGGACCTCCTCACTATGGATCAATTGGAATGAAAGTAAATCTAATCTAATCTAATCGACAGCAACCATGTTTCGACACTTCAGCAGATCACGCACAATTTCGCTATTCGTCTGCGCCACATCATCGCCAGTGATGCCAGGCATATCGAACATGCCATAACCTAACCCCGAAAATCTGTAGTGACGTTTACATGTTGAATAAAGTGTGTGCACGCCGTACTTTGTAAATAATTTACGTTTTTTTCATATAGTTCAACAATTGTCACCTTGTATAAGTACCTATAAAGAGTGAATGTATTGAACACTGAATTGAGACTTCCAAGGTTTTTGAAGAAGCATACAGCACTTGTTTCGTTTCCTACTTCAGTACTGTGGCATGGACTCGACTAATGTCTGAAGTAGTGCTGGAGGGAACTGGCAGCAGAAATCCTGCAGGGCTATCGATAAATCCCTGAGGGGGTGGAGATCTCTTCTGAACAGCACGTTGTAAGACATCCCAGATACGCTCAACAATGTTCATGTCTGGGGAGTTTGGTGGTCAGCGGAAATGTTTCAATTCTGAAGAGTGTTCCTGGAGCCACTCAGTAGCAATTCTGGACGTATGGGATGTCGCATTGTCCTGCTGGAATTGGTCAAGTCCGTCGGAATGTACAATGGACATGAATGGATGCAGGTGATCAGACAGGATAGGATGCTTACGTACGTGTCATCTGTCGGTCGTATCTAGACGTATCAGGGGTCCCGTATCACTCCAACCGCACAGGCCCCACACTATTAAAGAGCCTCCATCAGCTTGAACAGTCCATGGACTCATGAGGTTGTCGCCTTACCCGTACATGTCCGTTATTAGCTCGACACAATTTTGAACAGAACGCGTCAGACCAGGCAATTTGTTTCCAGTCATCAATTTCGGTGTTGACGGGTCCAGGCGAGGCGTAAAGCTTTGTGTCGTGGAGTCATCGAGGCTACACGAGCGGTCCTCCTTCTCCGAAAGCTCATATCGATGATGTTTCCCTGAATGGTTCTCACGCTGACACTTGTTGATGGCCCAGCGTCTTAATCAAAAATGGTTCAAATGGCTCTGAGCACTATGGGACTTAACATCTCAGGTTATCAGTTCCCTAGAACTTAGAACTACTTAAAGCTACTAACCTAAGGACATCACACACGTCCATGCCCGAGGCAGGATTCGAACCTGCGACCGTAGCGGTCGCGCGGTTCCAGACTGAAGCGCCTAGAACCGCTCGGCCACCAACGGCCGGCGCGTCGTAATCTACAGCAATTTGCAGAGAGGATGCACTTCTGTCACGCTGAACGGTTCTCTTCAGTCGTCATTGGTCCCGTTCTTGCAGGATCTTTTTCCGGCTGCAGCGATGTCGGAGATTTCATGTTTTACCGGATTTCTAATATTCAGGTACACACGTGAAACGGTCGTACGGGAAAATCTCCAGTTCATCGCCACCTTGGAGATGGTGCGCCGACTGTAGCACCACGTTCGAACTCACTTAAATCTTGATAACCTGCAACTGTAGCAGGAGTAACCGATCTAACAACTGCGCCTAACACATGTTGTTTTATACAGGCGCTGCCGGCCGCAGCGCCGTATTCTGCATGTTTACATATTTCTGTACTTGAATACGCTTGCCTATACCAGTTTTTTTGCCGTTTCAGTTTAAAATCCTACAATGGGCTGTCAGCTCACAGAACACGCGGGGGAATATTGCCAGCAACGCGCAATGAACGGGGAACAGACGGTACCGTTAAGTGGTAACGGAACGTAAAGCAGCGGAGTAGGCCAGAATATCGAATAACAGTAACGCCAGTAGCTAGTCGCTCTTCGCTCGCTCGTGACGTGTGAGACATAGCTCTGACAAGGCCCCCCCTGAGGGCCCGCGCGATTCGGCAAGTGTAACTGTTGCCGCAGCCGAGAAATACTGACGTCAGATATTGCAAAGCAGGCGAGCGGAGCGCCCGCCACCTTAAATTTCCTCTCCCCGCAGGTTGCGCGGCGGGCGCAGAGCGGTGAAGAGCGCGGGGCTGCGCGGAAAAGGGAAGGGGTAAACCGGAGCGAACCGCGTCTGCCACACGTACCGCAGCGCAACGGCGGGCGCAACTCCTGCAGACGTTCCGCAACTTGATTTGCCGAAGCGACAACTCGATTCCCCCCACCCCCACCACCATCCTCCTGACTGCCATCTCCGGAATCTCCGCCGCCGAGAAGGTGCCGTCTTTTGTTTAATTAAATTCATGCTTTCGTAAGCAGTCGCGTCCAGTTGTAGAAAACGTGACAAGTCGGTTTTGGTTCTTTCAGATCGAGCGTGTACGCGAGGGGATGGCGGTTATCGGTGCCGTGTTTTGTTTCATTAAATTCGAATTGCTTTCGTAAGCAGTCGCGTCCAGTTGTAGAAAACGTGACAAGTCAGTTTTCGTTCTTTCAGATCGAGCGTGTGCGCGAGGAGATGGCGGTTATCGGTGCCGTGTTTTGTTTCATTAATATCGAATTGCTTTCGTAAGCAGTCGCGTCCAGTTGTAGAAAACGTGAGAAGTCGGTTTTCGTTCTTTCAGATCGAGCGTGTACGCGAGGGGATGGCGGTTATCGGTGCCGTGTTTTGTTTCATTAAATTCGAATTGCTTTCGTAAGCAGTCGCGTCCAGTTGTAGAAAACGTGAGAAGTCGGTTTTCGTTCTTTCAGATCGAGCGTGTACGCGAGGGGATGGCGGTTATCGGTGCCGTGTTTTGTTTCATTAAATTCGAATTGCTTTCGTAAGCAGTCGCGTCCAGTTATAGAAAACGTGACAAGTCGGTTTTCGTTCTTTCATATCGAGCGTGTACGCGAGGGGATGGCGGTTATCGGTGCTGTGTTTTGTTTCATTAATATCGAATTGCTTTCGTAAGCAGTCGCGTCCAGTTGTAGAAAACGTGACACGTCGGTTTTCGTTCTTTCATATCGAGTGTGTACGCGAGGGGATGGCGGTTATCGGTGCCGTGTTTTGTTTCATTAAATTCGAATTGCTTTCGTAAGCAGTCGCGTCCAGTTGTAGAAAACGTGACAAGTCGGTTTTCGTTCATTCAGATCGAGCGTGTACGCGAGGGGATGGCGGTTATCGGTGCCGTGTTTTGTTTCATTAATATCGAATTGCTTTCGTAAGCAGTCGCGTCCAGTTGTAGAAAATGTGACAAGTCGGTTTTGGTTCTTTCATATCGAGCGAGTACGCGAGGGGATGGCGGTTATCGGTGCCGTGTTTTGTTTCATTAATATCAAATTGCTTTCGTAAGCAGTCGCATCCAGTTGTAGAAAACGTGACAAGTCGGTATTCGTTCTTTCATATCGAGCGTGTACGCAAGGGGATGGCGGTATTCATGCCGTGTTTTGTTTCATTAAATTCGAATTGCTTTCGTAAGCAGTAGCGTCCAGTTGTAGAAAACGTGACAAGTCGGTTTTCGTTCTTTCAGATCGAGCGTGTACGCGAGGGGATGGCGGTTATCGGTGCCGTGTTTTGTTTCATTAATATCGAATTGCTTTCGTAAGCAGTCGCGTCCAGTTGTAGAAAACGTGACAAGTCGGTTTTCGTTCTTTCAGATCGAGCGTGTACGCGAGGGGATGGCGGTTATCGGTGCCGTGTTTTGTTTCATTAATATCGAATTGCTTTCGTAAGCAGTCGCGTCCAGTTGTAGAAAACGTGACAAGTCGGTTTTCGTTCTTTCAGATCGAGCGTGTACGCGAGGGGATGGCGGTTATCGGTGCCGTGTTTTGTTTCATTAATATCGAATTGCTTTCGTAAGCAGTCGCGTCCAGTTGTAGAAAACGTGACAAGTCGGTTTTCGTTCTTTCAGATCGAGCGTGTACGCGAGGGGATGGCGGTTATCGGTGCCGTGTTTTGTTTCATTAATATCGAATTGCTTTCGTAAGCAGTCGCGTCCAGTTGTAGAAAACGTGACAAGTCGGTTTTCGTTCTTTCAGATCGAGTGTGTACGCGAGGGGATGGCGGTTATCGGTGCCGTGTTTTGTTTCATTAATATCGAATTGCTTTCGTAAGCAGTCGCGTCCAGTTGTAGAAAACGTGACAAGTCGGTTTTCGTTCTTTCAGATCGAGCGTGTACGCGAGGGGATGGCGGTTATCGGTGCCGTGTTTTGTTTCATTAATATCGAATTGCTTTCGTAAGCAGTCGCGTCCAGTTGTAGAAAACGTGACAAGTCGGTTTTCGTTCTTTCAGATCGAGTGTGTACGCGAGGGGATGGCGGTTATCGGTGCCGTGTTTTGTTTCATTAATATCGAATTGCTTTCGTAAGCAGTCGCGTCCAGTTGTAGAAAACGTGACAAGTCGGTTTTCGTTCTTTCAGATCGAGCGTGTACGCGAGGGGATGGCGGTTATCGGTGCCGTGTTTTGTTTCATTAATATCGAATTGCTTTCGTAAGCAGTCGCGTCCAGTTGTAGAAAACGTGACAAGTCGGTTTTCGTTCTTTCAGATCGAGCGTGTATGCGAGGGGATGGCGGTTATGGGTGCCGTGTTTTGTTTCATTAAATTCGAATTGCTTTCGTAAGCAGTCGCGTCCAGCTGTAGAAAACGTGACAAGTCGGTTTTCGCTATTTCAACCATCGAGCGTGTACGCGAGGGGATGGCGGTTATCGCTGGAATAACCAGTTCGGCTATACCGCCTTTTTTCCACGTCAATTTAACCTGAGTGTCCATCTGAGACATCAGTCTTTTGACTGGTTTGAAGCGGCCTGCCCCGAATTCCTCTCTCGTGCCAACCTCTTCATCTCTGAGTAGCACTTTCAGCCTACGTCCGAAATTATTTGCTGGATGTACTCCAGTCCCTACAGCTCCCTCTAGTTCCATGCAAGTCATTGTCTGATGTCTTAACAGATATCCTATCATCCTGTCCCTTCTCCTTGTCAGTGTTTCCACATATTCCTTTCCTCTGCGATTCTGTGCTGAACTTCCTCATTCCTTACCTTATCAGTCCACCCTAATTTTCAACCTTATTCTGTAGCACCACATCTCAAATGCTTCCATTCTCTTCTGTTCCGGTTTTCCCACGATCCATGTTTCACTAGTGTACAATGCTGTGCTCCAAAAGTACATTTTCAGAAATTTATTCCTCAAATTAAGTACAATGTTTGATACCAGTAGACTTCTCTCGGTCAGAAACACCCCTTCCGCCAGTGCTAATCTGCTTTTGATGTCCTCCTTGCTCCGTCCGTCGTTGGTTATTTTGAAACCTAGGTAGCAGAATTTCGTAACTTCGTGATCACCGGTCCTGATATTAAGTCTGTCACCGTTTCCATTTCTGCTGCTTCTCATTACTTTCGTATTCCTTCGATTTACTCTCAGTCCATATTGTGTACTCACCAGTTTGTTCATTCCATTCAGCATACCTTATAATTCCTCTTCACTTTCAATGGGGATAGCAATCTCATCAGCCAATCTGATCATTGGTATCCTTTCACCTTGAATTTTAATCCCACTCCTGAACCTTTCTTTTATTTCCATCATTCCTTCTTCGATAGACAGATTGAACAGTAGGGGTGAAAGACTATGTCCCAGTCTTAAACCCTTTTTAATTGCAGCACTTCGTTCTTGGTCATCTGCTCTTACTATTCCTTCATGCCTCTTGTAAATATTATATATTATCCATCTCCCGCTACAGCTTACCCTTATTTTTCTCAGAATTTAGAACGTCTTACACCATTTTACATTGTCGAATGCTTTTTTCAGGTCCACAAATCCTATGAACGTGTCTCGGTTTTTCTTTAGTCTTGTTTCCATTATCAATTGCAACGCCAGAATTGCCTCTCTGTTGCCTTTACCTTTCCTAAAGCCAAATTGATCGTCAACTAGCACACCCCCACTTTTCTTTTCCTTTCTTCTGTGTATTATTCTTCTCACAACTTGGACCCATGAGCTGTTAAGCTGATTGTGCGATAATTCTCGCACTTGTCGGCTCTTGAAATGTCCAGAACTATGTGAATGATAATCCATTAAATTTCGAGCATGCAGCCGCGCAAATAAAATTTCTTCTGCTGATATTTCGGCCGGGTATCGTCCGGCCATCTTCAGAGCGAGTTCCAAGACTGACGATAAGGTTTTTTTTTTTCTTTATTGTGATTTTAACACCTTATACAAAGGCGAGCTGGCAGCAGCACAATACGCCGCTCTTCAGCCTTGAGTGTTACAACAAGGAGTACATAAAGGTGGCACAGAGTAGACAGTAAAAACGGTGGGCAAAAAAAATGTAGACACTAAAAATCGAAAAAAACATGGAGCCGTTCACGCTGGACGAGAAACATCACTAGCACTGGGCGACACGATGCACAGAACATGGATGATGGCGACGGCACGTGAACGGTGGGGGCGTGACGGCGAACAACACTACACACAAACGAAGGCACACACACGAAACACTGACGGCGATGATCTCCGGCGCGCGAATGTTCACTGAGCGTGTACGAGTCCGGGGACCTGCCAAGGACGACAAGGTGCCACGCGCGGCCTTATATGCTCCACCGCGGCGGTACTGCGCATGCGGGTCACAGATGCTGCGCCGCCTGTGGCGAAGGCGTACGGACATTCGATATGCTTATCGATGTTTCATCGGCGGCGGTGACACGGTGACGACTTCTCTGCAATTTGATTACTCCAAGAGCCGGATTCCATGCTTTGTCCAGATTAAAACCATTGTCTCTGTTTATTAAATTGTTGGCTAATCGAATTTCTATGGCTTCCTTGAATACAGATTCCCAAAACGAAGAGGTGGATGTTAAAATCTTCACATCACTGTAATTCATGGAATGACCCGTATCAATACAATGTTCGGCCACAGCTGACTTGTCTGGTTGTATGTGAATGATGTTTCTCCGAAAGCCAGATGATATGTTGACAGACTCATACATTTTACACACCAACGTCAATAGTCGTTTCGTTGGCGCTTCCTCCAGTCATTCTGAGACATTCTGATGGAGTGTTATCTATACCTTCCTTGTTTGATTTCAACTTTTCCAGAGCTCTTTTAAATTCTGTTTTCTAATACTTCATCACCTGTCTCTTCAATATCAAGTCCTGTTTCTTCTTGTACAGCGTCATCAGAGGAGTCTTGCCACTCAGAAAATGGTTCAAATATCTCTGAGCACTATGGGACTTAACATCTGACGTCATCAGTCACCTAGAACTTAAAAATACTTAAACCTATCTAACCTAAGGACATCGCACACATCCATGCCCAAGGCAGGATTCGAACCTCTCCCCTCATAGAGGCTTTAAATGTATTCTTTCGACCTGTCCGCTCTCTCCCCTGCATTTGACAGTGAATTCCCGCTGCACTCTTAATGTTTCCGCCCTTGTTTTTAGTTTCAGCGAAGCTCGTTTTGACTTTCCTATATGCTAAGTCAGTCCTTCCGACAATCATTTCTTTTTCGATTTCTTCACTTTTTTCATACACCCATTTCGCCTTTCCTTCTCTGCACTTCTTGTTTATTTCATTCCTAAGTGACTTGTGTTTCTGTTTTCCTGACTTGCCTTAACAGTAACTGAGCGTTACAATCGCCCAAAATAAGCGGTTTCTGTAACAATAAATTTTCGAGAATAAAGTTTCACTCTGCAGCGGTGTGTGCGCTGATATGAAACTTCCTGGCAGATTAAAACTGTGTGCCGGACCGAGACTCGACATCCCCCAAGTTGTGGCTAAGCCATGTCTCCGCAATATCCTTTCTTCCAGGAGTGCTAGTTCTGCAAGGTTCGCAGAAGAGCTTCTGTGAAGTTTGAACGGTAAGAGCCGAGATACTGGCAGTATTGAAGCTGTGAGGACGGGTCGTGGGTCGTGCTTGGGCAGCTCAGTAGTTAGAGCACTTGCCCACGAAAGGTAAAGGTCCCGAGTTCGAGCCTCGGTCCAGCACACAGTTTTAATCTTACAGGAAATTTCATATACAGCTATTATATGTATGTATGTGCTGAACTGGACACCTAGAAACGATGGAGAGGCTTCGTCCCCACCTTAGTCCTCGGTGGTTCACAACCCCACAACAGGCTACAGCAGTCCACTCACCCCACCGCCGCCCCACACCGAACCCAGGGTTATTGTGCGCTGATATGAAACTTCCTGGCAGATTAAAACTGTGGTGCTGGACCGCGACTCGAACTCGGGACCTTTGTCTTTCGCGGAACAGTGATCTGCCATCTGAGTGACCCAAGCACGACTCACGACCCCTCCTCATAGCACTTCTGGAACTCGCTCTTCGTTATGGCGTTCAGCTCCTTCAGCGATTCTGTTTTTATCTCATCAATGGTGGAAAAATGACGTCCTTCAATAGTTCTCTTCAGCCTCGGGAATAGGAAGAAGTCGCAGAGGGCCGCGTCCGCCGAAAACGGTAACTGAGGCAACATAACGGTTTTGTTTTTGGTCAAAAAATCACGAACAAGTAATGACGTGTGAGTGGGAGCATTATCGTGGTACAATTTCCACGAGTGGTTTTGCCACAATTCTGGTCGTTTTCTTCGGATTACTTCGTTCAAAAAGGGCGTAACTCCAAAGTTGTACTACTTACTGACCTTACGACCATAAGGCAGGAACTCGTGATGCACCATTCTATTGTAATCGAAGAAGACAATGAGAACAACCTTCACATCTGATCGAACTTGTCGAATTTTTTACGGTCTTGGCTTTTCAGGCAGTTTCCATTGGGACGACAATGCCTTCGTTTTGGCGTCGTATCTGTATACCCGTGTTTATTACCTGCTGCAACCTTATTTAGGAATTGTGGAAAATTGCCAACCATTCAGTGGTTCCTGTGCGATTTCTTCTCGACGTGGCCATTGCTCGAAATTCAACAATTTCGGAACATCCGAAAAATTGCTTGCCATGGGCCAAAGAATATGCCGACATCATCAGCAACCTCTCTGATAGTCATTCGGCGATATTACAGAACCATTTTCTTTACTTCTTCCATACTGTCGTCAGTAACCGATGTGCTAGTGCGTCCGTGGTGGTCGTAGTTTTCGTCTTCTCAACCCTCTTTGAAGCCTTTATACCACTAGTTGGATCCTATATTAGTCATATTATATTCTTAAAAAGCCACAGTCAACATTTAGAATGCGGCGCTGCACTTTATTCCATTTTTCAAGCAAAGCAAAATTTGACAAACTGCCTATTGGCTTCTGTATCGGGTTCTTCGGCCGACGTTCATCTAATGATATTACTGACGTTTCGCTAGCACGAGTGGCTGGCATTGTCAGAGCTTCACCCTCCATTGCCGGTGGATGAACGTCGACCGAAGAACCCGATACAGAAGCCAATAGGTAATTTGTCAGCAAGTGGCCACGAAAACCTTAACAATTTTGTAAAGCAAAATTTAATGCAGATTCTTTGATCCATCTTTTTCGAAAATAAAAATTCACCGATCTCTCGAAAACACGTATAATCTGTCAAAAATATACTAGATATTGAAAACAGCTGAAAAAACAAACATGCAGCAGGAAAATGTTTACCAACAAGACAACAAATTTAAAATTAGGTGTATAAACCCCGCGAAATTAAAAAATTCCCATTACTTTCTGATCACACAGTGTACATTTATGTGTTTCTGGCTATACCACGTGTCTCAGAAGTCTTTCTTTGATTACAAACATTTACAGGGCATGAAATATTCCCCATTGAGAAATACTTTTTATTTTGAAATGCATGTGACATTTTAAAGTTTTTGTGTGAAAAACATACTTATTGTTACTCCGTTTGTTACAGGGTCCAGTCATGTAACAGCAGCGGTATCGCGTACGTTTGTTCAAAGAAAATTCTAGACGACCTACCATAAACACCCACCAGATGTTGAAAGCATCAATATGTGGTAAGCGAAGCTTAAGGAAACAGGGAGCATATGTGATCCCCCAACAACGGGCAGCCCTGGACATCGTGCGCAGACACTCCAGACATTAACAGACGCCTTCTTGGAAAGACTGAAGAAGCCATTCTGCAGAGCCTCACCTGAGTTGCAGAATCCGAAGACACCAGTGCACCACGTCCTACATCTATGTCCACATGTTTTCTCTGAAATTCACAATTAAGTGCCTGATAGATCGAACCACTTTCGAGCTATTTCATTACCGTTCCACTCTCGAACGACGCGTGAGAAAAACGAGCACATAAATCTTTCTGTGCGAGCTCTGGTTTCTCTTATTTCATCGTGATGATCATTTCTTCTTATGCAGGTGGTCGCCAACCGAATATTTTGGAAATCGAAGGAGAAAGTTGGTGACTGAAATTTCGTGAGAAGAGCCCGCCACAACGAGTAACGCCTTTGGTTTCACTGATGTCCACCCCAGATCCTGCATCATGTCCGTGACACTCTCTCCTCTATTTCGCGATAATACAAAACGTGCTGTTATGCTGTGAACTTTCTCGATGTACTTCGTTAATGCTGTCTGGTAAGGATCCCACACCGATCGGCAGCTCTCCAAAAGAGGACGGACAAGCGTGGCGTAAGCGGTCTCTTTAGTAGACATAAACAACTTTTTGTTCGCGCATACGAAGTCCAGATCGTTCAAGGCCTTCACCCAACGGGTACCAGTGCTCGTCATGACGTCGATGAGGCCATGTTAGCTGAGGTTGAGGAAGATGATAGCTATCTGAAACGTGTCCTTTCCTCAGATGAAACTACATTTCATTCGAACGGTGTTGTTAGCCTACACAATGCTAGGACCTGGGGGTCCGAGAATCCCCATGCTGTGTTTAAAACCATCCGAGACAGCTCTAAGCTGAATGTGTGGTGCGGTCTTATGCACAATAAAATCATTGGACCTTTTTCCTTCAGTAAAACGAAAATTACAACCATTATTTACCTTTATATGTTACAGTTATTTGTTGTGCCACAGATTGAGGACGTAGCGGGCTTAGTCTTCTAAGTCTCATTGCGGGTTAGATGTCCGTGCCTATTTTGCTACATTTTCCGGGAAGATGGTCCCATCAACTGGCCTCCGTGAACACCTGATATAACACTGCTGGATTTCATCCTTTTGAGTTACGCCAAGGACCAGGTTTACCAGCGAACAACATGGCAGCAATACGGCTCAAAATTACAGACGTCATAACACTCATTCCTCACGAAATGTTGACCAATGTATCGGAGAAATTGGAATATCTCCTGGATACCCTTTGGGAAACGAAAGGAGCGCACGTTGAAATTTATTAATTGTGTGTGTGTTAACACAAACTTGAATATGTTACCTGCATTTCAAAATAAAATATATGTGTCTATGTGTCATATTTTCTGCTTTATCTATGTCTGTAATCAAGGAAGGCGTTCTGGAACATCCTGTATTTGTTAAATAATGGTGGCTAAATCATGGGACTAGTTGTAAGAAGTAGGGTTCATAAATGGAAGTCGTTTTCACAATAACCAAGTATTCAATCAAATTAAAAGCCAACAGGGAATCTTATTGGAATGTGACTCATGGAAATCAGAAAAATAGACAACAAACAGTAAATACTGATTCTAGTTATGTGTGACTTTGGCTGACACCGTTAGGAACGCTGAAAGATGAACGAAATCAGACATCCTTATCTGCACAACTCGCATTTTCAAATAAACATGATAAATGACCCAGTGAACTCCGTATCCAACAAGATGCACAAACAATCAAGCAAATACGAGCCTCTCAGAGTACGGACTATGAGACACGAAACCAAAAACCTCACGCTGTAGGAAAAAGCGACTCTTAAACCTTCATACTGCACAGTCAGCGCGGGACAACAGCCAGGAAGTGAATGATATGAATTCTAAGTTCCATGTTCTCATCCAAAATTCTACTGCAGGGGCGACAGCATGATTGCAGCCAATGTGACAAACGTGAAATACGTCGAAGTACGAAAATATAGGGGAACGGTGCAAAAGTTCCTATGACGTGGCGTATGAAGGCATGTAAACAATTTAATAGGTTGATTCAGAGTTTGAACGGTCTTCTATGATTGGTTGAAGTAGCACACACAGTGTGTAGTAGGGGACGAAGTACACAGGGTTGGCTGAACAGAAGTGCTGTTGAGATGTTGTGAAATTTCTCACGTTTCATGCGAACAGAAAAACTGGACCCTTGCTGCAACTCCACAGCCAACACGGGATTTCGCAGAATCTGTTTCCTTCCGTGAGACCTTTTAGTCCACGCAACAGCTTTCATTACCCACTTTCATAATGAAGTAAATTTAATTGAACTGATATAGGACCCTGAAGTGATCTGTAGCAGTCATCTTACAGGGCTAAAAGTGGTTTGTTTCTAGATAGAAATAGCTTTTTTTAAAGCCCTCGTTCTCCTCTTTCAGGGAAACGTCTCACTTTTGCTGAAAACGTAGTATTTCAGAAGTGATTCGTATTGAAAATTTTCGTGTTACAGAATATTCCAGTCTTAAGACATAACTGTTTTCAAAAATTGGTGTCATAGTTTTGCATCCCTCATTTTTCTCATTTCTGAAAATGTATACTTTCACTAAAACAATCGTTTGCATCAAATGGTTCAAATGACTCTGAGCACTATGGGACTTAACATCTGAGGTCATCAGTCTCCTAGACTTAGAACTACTTAAACTTAACTAACCTAAGGACATCACACACGTCCATGCACGAGGCAGGATTCGAACCTGCGAACGTGGCGTTCGCGCGGTGCCAGACTGAAGCGCCTAGATCCGCTCGGCCACCCAATCGTTAACATCGTTAATTTACTTTCTCTAACATTCTCAGCGAACTTTGGGAAACCCTGCGAACAATTAAAATTTCACTTTCATAAAGTACTGCCTATTGCTTCGTCATTTTCTAATTATACAGCTATTCAGAACGAAATTTCACTCTGTAGCGGAGTGTGCGCTAATATGAAACTTCCTGTCAGATTACAACTGTGTGCCGGACCGAGACTCGACATCCCCCAGGCTGTGGCTAAGCCATGTCTCCGCAATATCCTTTCTTCCAGGAGTGCTAGTTCTGCAAGGTTCGCAGAAGAGCTACTGTGAAGTTTGGAAGGTATGAGACGAGGTACTGGCGGAATTGAAGCTGTGAAGACGGGTCGTGAGTCGTGCTTGGGCAGCTCAGTTGGCAGAGCACTTGCCTGCGAAAAACAAAAGTCCCGAGTTCGAGTCTCGGTCCGGCACATAGTTTGAATCTGTCAGGAAGTTTCATATGCAGCTATGGTATGATGTATGTATTGAACTGGGAACCTAGAAACGATGGAGAGTCTTCTTCCCCGCCGTAACCTTCAGTGGTACACAACCCCACAGCAGGCCACACCAGTCCATTCACCCCACAGCCGCCCCACACCGAACCCAGGGTTATTGTCTGTTTCGGCCCCCAGTGGATCCCCCCCGGGAACGTCTCATTCCAGACGAGTGTAGCCTCAATGTGTGCGTGGTAGAGTAATTATGGTATACGCGTGCGTGGAGACAGTGTGTGATGTCCTTAGCTTAGTTAGGTTTAATTAGTTCTAAGTTCTAGGCGACTGATGACCTCAGCAGTTGAGTCGCGTAGTGCTCAAAGCCATTTGAATTATTTAGTCAGTTGAGTCTCCAGTTGAGTCTCCTTGACTATTGCCACTTGTGTAATATTCGAAACTTGTTCTGGAAACGTTCGTTCCTGTTCCACATCAGTAATGGATAAAAGCTTTTTTTTCCTTCGAGTTTGTGTGGGCTTACTAACCTGTGCTAAGATGTAAATGCTCAATTATTCTACGAAGTTGATCATCGAACTACAGAAATGTGCGAAAAGAAATGAAAATAAATTCCACTATGTTATGCACATCTCTTAATAGCGGCTGTGTAACGATTGCTTTTGTCAAGCCATCTGTGTTTCGAGATGTTTGCTAATGTCTCGCTTTTCTTATCAGGTGCTAAAATTTTTCATGTTAATATGTAGCCGTGATGGGTATAATCACTAAAGTTCCTCAATGTCGATATAAAATTAAATCAATAGAGCCCTCTGTCACAAAAAAGTCTTTTGGCCTATTCCTTTCTCGAGGCCCATCTCCTATTACATTCAACACATTCTTCGTAGTAAATAGAATTGTAATGTCGCCTTTTCAACCATTAATAGTTTGAAAAAAAAAATTATTCGTAGTTTAAAATCGATGTGTTCCCCTTTGAAAAACTCAGGTGTCTATAAGATTTTTTTGCGACACTTGCTCTTCTTACTACATGGGACAAACACGACGTGCCTTTACAGTTTGATACAAAGAACATCTTTTAACAAAAAAACAGCAGTTGCACTCAAAATTCGTCTTTTGCCGGCTGGCCTCTGTGGCCGAGCGGTTCTAGGCGCTTCAGTCCGGAACCTCGCTGTTGCTACTGTCGCAGGTTCGAATCCTGCCTCGGGCATGGCTGTGTGTGATGTCCTTAGGTTAGTTAGGTTTAAGTAGTTCTAAGTCTAGGGGACTGATGACCTCAGATGTTAAGTCCCATAGTGCTCAGAGTCATTTGAACCATTTGATGCAAACGATTGTTTTAGTGAAAGTATACATTTTCAGAAATGAGAAAAATGAGGGATGCAAAACTATGACACCAATTTTTGAAAACAGTTATGTCTTAAGACTGGAATGTAGACTTCTTTCCCTACCTACAGCTTTTAGTACTTCTTCACTTCTTACTTCATCAGTCCACAAAATTTTTAACGTTGTTCGCCAGTAACACATTTCAAATGTTTCCTGTTTCTTGCTCCACGATTCACGTCCTTACAATGCTGTGGTCGAAAAGCACACTTTCAGGAAACTCTTCCTCTTTTCCATGTCAACAGATAATGGTTGTAATGGTTGAAAAGAGGTTATAAGATGCGAGCTAACATCCCACAGATGTTCTGGCTTACATGTGTTGCATTACACGCCCTAAATTAGACACTTGTGACCCTTTGGTTAAATTGTCTGGCTGATGGCAAGTTTGCGAAATACAAAGTTAATGTAACATATAATAATATCGGGAACTACATTAACGACCCATAAATGATGTAGCCTACACAGTTGCGATTTGGTTAGAATAATGTTTATTCAGAAAGCGAAAGTCGTCGTATTTAGAATTACTGTTACACTCGAGCACATATCCATTTGAGACAGTTCGGTAATTCACGATCTCATCGCGAAATACAAGTTTAATATTCCACCTCGTTATCTGCGCGAAAAGTTAGAGTTCACCGTTCAGAGACAAAGTCCCGCGATACCACACAACGCGAAACTTCCCAAGTAGTTTCACTTCCTAGCTGCCTAAAGACCGACTGTCCGCTTTTGCTTCTCAATCCAAACTGTACTCTTTGGTGTCTCCATCCGAACTGTCCTCTTTTGCGTCTGCACCAACATTGTCCCTCTGCCCGGCCCTGGCCGCGTTTCCCGCGCGCCGAATATCCTCGCTCAACTGCCTGGGGCAGTTCCCTTTTCTGAAGCCGTCCATCTTATTGGCTACATCTTATTCTACATAATTTTACATTTTAAAAGAGCGTGACCACTTTCTGGTTCTAAATAAAATGACAATAATATCCATTACATAATAAACGTTAAATTCTTTTACATAAAACCAATACAATTTCCTTCTTAGCTTTGAATGCCACGGCCAGTAGCCTTGCACCCGTGTGCTTTCTGATAAATAAACAAAGAACAAAAGTAACTATTATGCACTAAACTTTACAACAAATATTCTATTAACTAATGATTCAATAAGGTGTCATGCTGTCATCGTTAAATGTGTTTTGTGTGGAGGAAATGAAGTTATGATGCTTAACTGAAACAATTGATAATTTAAATTTACTATATCTTTTGAAACAATGAAGTCACACGGTTGATATTTACGTTTGTCATTTTAATGATGCGCTTCTATATGAAATGTCGATGTTTAAGATCGACTAAAGCATTCATATTTTAACATTCAGGTCTTTGATACAAAACGTGTTAATTTCACTATTATAGATATGATCAGTATTCAAGTTTTATGGGGATCACCATGGAAATTTATGGAGGATGGCATATTAAAATTACTGTGGCTTCATTCCCTGCATTACTACAGAATTAAATAGTTTTCACAAATGTTTCCCTTTATGGGTGACATTAGGTCCGCCATATTTAACACTGCTACGTCTCCTTGGCCACAAACGGCTTCTACTGGGTTTCGCTATGACGTAGATTCTCATCTGTCTAACTCCCACACTACAGCGCTTAGGAGGAGGAGGAGGAGGGGATTAGTGTTTAACGTCCCGTTGACAACGAGGTCATTAGAGACGAAGCGCAAGCTCGGGTGAGGGAAGGATGGGGAAGGAAATCGGCCCTGCCCTTTCAAAGGAACCATCCCGGAATTTGCCTGAAGCGATTTAGGGAAATCACGGAAAACCTAAATCATGATGGCCGGAGACGGGATTGAACCGTCGTCCTCCCGAATGCGAGTCCAGTGTGCTAACCACTGCGCCACCTCGCTCGGTCAGCGCTTAGGCCTCAGTAGATAATAGACATCTGTGAATTTCCCCATATCGTGGTGAATCTGCGCCCTTTTTGGCACACGGTCCTTGACGACAGGATTCGTTTCACAATTCCTGAAGGCTGACTCTTACGGCCTTATAGTTAAACGAGGGCGAAATGCTAGTTAACTCACAAAGATGAGCTTCAACCAAAGGAAAACAGGGATAATGGAAAATAGTCTAATTAAATCATGATATGGCAAGGGAATATTATTAGGTAATGACAGGCCGAAAGTATTACATGAGTTCTGCTACTGGAGGAGCAAAGTAAATGATGAGGGCTGAAGTTATGTGGATGTATAGTGCAGACATGAAATGGTAAACTAATATTATAAATGTGTAGATCGAATAAGTAATGAGGAGCTGCTAGTCTATCGTAGATCTTGGCTACAAGAAGGGATCGGTTGATAGAACACATGGAAAAAAATTAAAAAATAGGCACTTTAGTTACGGAGGGCAGCGTAGAGGTTAAAATTTCAATAGTTATAGAGAGATGGGGAGGCCTGCATAGGATAGATTAGTGTGAAGAGCAGCATCAAACCACTTGTACAACAAGTATAACAACGACAAAAACAACAGAATCGTTCATTAGCAGAATACAAAAGAAAATACAGGGTGATCAAAAAGTCAGTATAAATTTGAAAACTGAATAAATCACGGAATAATGTAGATAGAAAGGTACAAATTTACACACATGGTTGGAATGGCATGGGGTTTTATTAGAACAAAAAAAATACAAAAGTTAAAAAAATGTCCGACAGATGGCGCTTCATCTGATCAGAATAGCAATAATTAGCATAACAAAGTAAGACAAAGCAAAGATGATGTACTTTACAGGAAATGCTCAATATGTCCACAATCATCCCTCATCAATAGCTGTACTCGAGGAATAATGTCGTGAACAGCACTGTAAAGCTTGTCCGGAGTTATGGTTAGTCATTGGTGTCGGATGTTGTCTTTCAGCATCCCTAAAGATGTCGGTCGATCACGATACACTTGCGACTTCAGGTAACCCCAAAGCCAATAATCGCACGGACTGAGGTCTGAGGACCTGGGAGGCCAAGCATGACGAAAGTGGCGGCTGAGCACACGATCATCACCAAAAGACGCGCGCAAGAAATCTTGCACGCGTCTAGTAGCAATATGGAGTGGAGCGCCATCCTGCATAAACATCGTACGTTCCAGCAGGTGTTTATCAGCCAGGGTGGGGATGATGCGATTCTGCAACAAATCGGCGTACCTCTCAGCCGTCACGGTAGCAGTTACAAAACCAGAATCACGCATTTCCTCGAAGAAAAAAGGCCCGATAACTTTTTTCGGTTCTAATAAAACCCCATGTCATTCCAAGCATATGTGTCAATTTTTACCTCTCTATCTACAGTATTCCGTGGTTTATTAAGTTTTCAAATTTATACTGACTTTTTGATCACCCGGTACATTACGTAACTGAATGTATGAAGTTTCTGAAGCAGTGGCGAAGACTGGGGGCAGGCGACATGGCGGCTAACTGTACTGACGACTCTTGATGTACGAATGCTCTGTAAAATATCTTCTTAGTGTCGGATTTTCAACATATTAGAGCCATTCCGTTATGTCGTGAATACCAAATAATAGCCAGATCCACATTGGAGGCAAATCCTTTATAACGCAGCATTCAATTGCCTCTCCTAGCACCGTCGAAGTGCACCGTGCTAAGGCTAGCAACATACTGCGTGTCGTTCACACAAACCCACCTTTTACACCGCGCCACGCCACTTCCGTTGCGGAGGGAATACCCTACGGCGTTTACATGTTACAAATACAAGTGCCCTAAGCATGAACCAGCCTTTAACAACCATTTCCTTTTTATAAATATATTCATATTATAATAATTTATCATTTCAATATATTCTTTTGTTTTTTCATATATACATTACAAAATTCTAAATTTCTTGCCATCGATCAAGGAGTTTAAACAACACGGAATACACACTTCATAAATTGCAGATACACAGTTACATAATATAAACCTACTTCTAATCGGTATAAGTGTTACATGTCATATCCCCGTAAAAACATTCTTATACACTGATGAGCCAAAGAAACTGGTTCACCTGCCTAATATCGTGTAAGACCCACGCGAACATTCAGAACTGCCTCAACACGACGTGGCATTGACTCGACTAATGTCTAGGGTCTAGGGTAGTGCTGGAGGGAATTGACAACATCAATCAGTCAGAGCTGTCCATAAATCCATAAGAGTAGGGCGGGGTGGAGATCTCTTCTGAACTGCACGTTGCAATAACGTTCATGTCTTCGGAGTTTGGTGGCAAATGGAAGCGTTTAAACTTAGAAAAGTGTTCCTGGAGCCATTCTGTAGCAATTCTGGACTTATGGGGCGTCGTACTGTCCTGCCGGAATTACTCAAGTCCATCGGAATGCACAATGGACATGAATGGATGTAGGTGATCAGACAGGATGCTTACGTACGTGTCTTCTGTCAGTCGTTTCTAGACGTATCAGATATCACTCCAACTGCACACGCCCCACACCATTACAGAGCCTCCACCAGCGTGTACAGTCCTCTGCTAATAGGTAGGGTCCATGAACTCATGAGGTTGTCTCCATACCCGTACACGTCCATCCGCTCGATACAATTTGAAACGAGACTCGTCCCATCAGGCAACATGTTTCCAGCCATCAACAGTTCACTGCCGGTGTTGACGGGCCCAGGCGAGACTTAAAGCTTTGTGTCGTGCAGTCACCAAGGGTACATGAGTGGGCTTTCGGCTCCGAAAGCCCATATGAATCATGTTCCGCTGAATGATTCGCACGCTGAAACTTGTTGGTGGCTCAGCATTGAAATCTGCAGCAATTTGCGGAAAGGTTGCACTTCTTCCAAGTCGAACGATTGTCTTCGGTCATCGTTGGTATGGGGGTTCTTACAGGGTCTTCATCCGGCCGCAGCATTGTCGGAGATTTGATGTTTTACAGGATTCCTGATGGTCGTACGGGAAAATCCGCACTTCATCACTGCCTCGGAGATGCTGTGTCCCGTCGTTCGTGCGCCGACTATAAAACCACGTTAAAATTCACTTAAATCTTGATCACCTGCCATTGTAGCAACAGTAGCCGATCTAACAACTGTGGCAGACACTTGTTGGGTTATATAAGGGGCTGCTGACCGCAGCACCGTATTCTGCCTGTTTACATATCTCTGTATTTGAATACGCATGCCTGTACTAGTTCCTTTGGCGCTTCAGTGTGTATTCTGTGCATATATATTTGAGCTGCTGATTTTCACTGTATTGTGATGAAAACTCTGTGTCATTGTGAGATGATCTGTGCTTGAATAAGAACATAAACAAGGCTGAAGAGCAAAGGGAATCTTGACCAGCAATCGCGTACGCTATTCAATAGTCCAGTGGAGAAAGGTACTGACCCGTTACACTTAATATCCCCACCGCAGCGAAAGACCGGTCCGGGAACAAGTTCTTGCTTCTCATTTCGCTACATGCTGTTCGCCTTGGGAGTTTTTGTTCTGCTTCCCGTGACTGCACGTGGCTTCGCGTTGACTGGCACTCCACGCAGCCGTGCGAGCAGATCTTCAGAAATGCTGCGTCATGTTTGCTAAGCATTGTGGTCGGCGCTCGCCAGCTTCCGGGGCAGACGGTTGTACGTTAAGGTAAACACGTTATGCAGAAGAAAACTTTACGTCAGAGATTCCTAGAAAGGTGAGACTCAGTGACACGCGGTTCAGGTTCAGCGATGCGATAATACGACTGCCTGTTACTCTTTCACTGCTCTCTTGTTAGCGAATAGGAAGGAAGGGGAGAAAGATTTGGATTTAATGTCATATCGATTACGGGATCATCAGCGACGTAGCACGAACTTGAATTGAAGAAAGACTGGGAACCAAAATCGGACGTTTCGTTTATGAAAGTAACCATCCAAGCGTTCGCCTTAAGGGATGTAAGGGAACCACGGATAAATCAGGATGGACTGGAGGGAGTTGCAAAGTTGAGTCCATTGTCTCGTGCGGTCAGTAGCGAACTTACGCTAACGTGGTCGAGGAGTGGGTGTTAACACTCATGGAGGATGAGGAAGAGGAGATTAGTGTTTTAACGTCCCGTCGACATCGAGGTCATTAGAGACGAAGCACGAGTTCGGATAAGGAAAGGATGAGAAGGAAAACTGCTGTCCCTTTCGAAAGAACCATCCCTTCATTTGCCTTAAGCGATTTAAGGAAATCACGGGAAAACTAAATCAGAACGGCCAGACGAGTGTTTTAACCGTCGTCCTCCAGAATGCGATTCCAGTATGCTAACCACTGCACTAACCCCGGCAACATGGATCTAACCGGTTATAATTTTAATTAATATTGAGTTGATACTGGTTGCTGGTGAGGAGGGAAGTTAGTTATTAGTATTTTATTAATAATCTCATTCATAAGCAGCCATATCACAGTCATCACAGTCTCTCAATAAAGTTATAATTAAGCCTTACTTGTTTAATCAGAATCGGACGATGACTCTCCTTGTCCACAGTCTCGATGATTCGAAGCGATCTGCAATCCTATGCAAATAAAATGTCTTGGTTTTCTTGCGTTGCGTAGTCAGTCGGGAAACCTCAGATCAAGCGGAAAGTTTGCTTTGATAGAGTTTAATTGTCCGATGAAATAATGGAGCTCTTGGATCTAATAATTGCAGGTTCGTTTCCAATTCATCGGAAGTTCGCTTCTGATTACCAACGAAACGACACCTCCGCGCAAATTTCCAATTAGAGAATACATATATAATGAAATTCCTTACACACCTTTGATGTAAATGCTCAGTATATATTTTCTTGAGTAGCATACAATATATTTTCAATCCCTTTCTTCCAGTAATCTCGATAGCAAAATTATTCAATGCGGCTATTCGGCACAGAGAATATCCTATAAGTCCCCTCAACACACCAGAGGGAATATTACAAAGAGCAATTATGGGGTCATGGAATAGTAATAGTACTGTGCTACTTTGCGCATCGATTCTGCGAGTATATAGATGGTCAAATAGGAAACGTAATTCACTCATAGAATTGTGCAGGAATGATTAGTAGAATATAAAGAGATATTACACGGTTTGAATTTCGGTGTTCGCAGAAATATTTATCATCGAGATTTAGTCTACAAGAGGAGCAGGAATTTGGAAAGGGAATTAGTGCTCAGGGCGAAGAGATAAAACCTTTGAAGTATGCCGATGACACTGTAATCCTGTCAGACAGCAAAGAACTTGGAAGAGCATTTGAGGGGAAATGACAGTTTTGAAAGGATAGTTTGTTCTAAAGAGGTTACAGTATTAATATCAACAAAAATAAAACACGGGCACAACAAAAGTAAAATATGGGCAATGGAAGGTAGATGAATTAAATTAGAGGATGCTGCCGGAATGAGACTAGAAAACGAAACACTGAAACTAGCAGAAGAGTTTCGACCTTCGCGCAGCAAAATAAATGATGATGGCCGAAAAAAATATGGGCAATGGAAGGTAAACGAAAGAAATCAGAAGGTGCTGCCCGAGTTAGATTAGGAAACCACACACTGAAACTAGCAGAAGAGTATTTATCTATGTGCAGCAAATTAAATGACGATAGCCGAAATAGAGAGGATATAATACAAATAAAATAGTTTCCTGCGTCAGTCACTTGTTTATTTTGCCACTATGCGTTTGGGTGGTTCACACCATCATCTTCAGGCGGAGAACTATCTATTTACATAGCTGATGTTAGTAAAGAGTACAGATGTCTTTTCACAGTAGCAGACCAAGGTTAGTGTAAGTTGTTATGTTACGTCTTTTGTTTTGATTGCGGGGGGAGGGGGGGCGTGTAGAGCCGTAAAACGTCTGCATACTGCTGCCTATCTGCCTATTATATGTCCTCTGCACAGTACGTGATGTTTGCACTGTTACTATCTTTAAGCATCCATGACATTTCTGGCTTGATGTGTTACTGTCCAAGTTTCGCTTGCATTCATGACAACTCGTTTTATAATCTTTTGTAAACTGTCGTATTCAGCTGTTTTGAAATATTGGAGGATCGCAACATATTAAGGAAACTGTAATAGCACGTGTTACCTGCAGCAGTTCCTGGCTTTATCCCTGTTGGTACCATATAATCTATCGCAATCATACCTCTGAAATAATGAAACTGATTTACTCTTCCAAGTCCTTCAAACATTTCAATACCTCTCCACCTTATTTTGTCTCTGATGTTGATCATATTTTTTGTTTTTTTTTCTTACTTATTACCAAGCGAAGTGCTACTTCGCTTTCCAAAACTGCATACTTTTCCAGAAGATACTCTTTATTTCTTCCAAACATGGCTATGCCGTCCGCAAATTGTATATTCTGAGTTGTCCTGTAGAAAATAGTACCATCTGTTTTGCTTGAAAGCTTTAGAATGACAGTCTCCAGACACGAGCTAAACAAGGACGGTGATGTAGCATCTCCTAGCTTAAGTCCTTAAGAGTTCGGAAAATTGTTGGAATATTTGGCCATTAGCTTTTATTTTGCTTAATGTCATTATCACGAGGCTTGTTAGCTTTGGTGGTATCCCCAGCTCCCGTAATGTCTCAAACATTCCATTACACTTATCTTACTTTTTCTGGTGTTCATCTTTTCAAGAAACTGTCCATTCCGTTCTGCTGCTCATGCAGCCGGTTTGAGTCTCAGTGCTGGAAGAAACAGTCATTGTCGAGATTTGGTCTACAAGTGGATGGCGTAAAGTTTAAGATCTCCAGACTATTCGCAAACGTCCACGATTAAACTCTGCACACAATTACGAGTATTAAGCTAGAAGGAAGAAAAGATAATCCTTCTAAGAAGTGTGAAAAGAGGTAAAGAACAGCATCACAAATGTTGATAAACATAACATAGGTAGCAGAAAGAAAAGTTAGATGGAAACAAGAGATGGTCGAACAAAAATTTGTTAAGAACGGATACTGAAAGGTTATAAAAAGACAAACCAAAACAAAAGTGTGACGCTGAAACCCGAGGAAAAGGTGACAACCGTAACAGGCAATGTTGTCGTTGTCGTTGTTTTGGTTTTCAGTCCGAAGACTGGTTTTATGCAGTTGTCGACGGTATCGACCATCCCGATTTATATTTTCCGCGATTTCCCTAAATCGCTTCAGGTAAATGTCGAGATGGTTCCTTTGAAACGCCATGACCGATATCCATTCCCATCCTTGAAAAATCCGGAGCATGTTCTCCGTCTCTAATGACCTCGATGTTGGCGGGACGTTATACCTCAATCTTCCTTTCTTCTTCCCATTCTGTCCTGTGCAAGCCTCTTCATTTCTGAATACTGAACCTGCTTAGCGTATTCGTCTCGCTCCTTTCTCAATCACTGCTTTCGTTTCGTATTCTTCGATTTTTATAGCTGCAATCTGGTATCTGTACAAGTTGTACATTACAATTCCCTCATTGTATTTCACTAAAGCTGCTTTCAGAATGTAAAAGAGTTCTGCCCAGCAAACAATGTCAGCAGCAAAATAGCCTAAAACGGAAAACGGAGAATGATAAACGTTTATAAGAACGTTCAGAACACACCAAGTGGCTCAAGGTGGGTATCAAACCTACAACCTCCATATTGGGAGATTTCATGGTCTGCGAGACTTGATGCTGACGTACGTGAAACTAACTAGTCGCCTGGAGGGAAAGAGAAAAACGGTAACCAACGAAACAAGTACCAGCAAATGAGAAGGGGCTTTGATGAAATATTCCCTCTACGACATTAACCACAGGAATTCCTCGTTTAAGTACGTGAGTGAATCAAGTGTTTAAAGTATTCTACAAAGAAAAAAGGCAATGAGGTACGAGGAAACTTGCAGTAGCTCACGGACGTCTTTCGTGGGAAAGACAGCGGAAACTTCAAACGTTGCAGGGAGCGGCGAAAACGTGACGCGAAATCGCAGAGAGCAGGCGTCTGCCTTGAAACTGCCGACGATGAAAGCTCCGTTTTCGAGAATTTATTTGAAGAATCGTGCTGCGCATTCCGTTTCTCGCTGGGGAGAAAGAGACGTGGAGCTTCCAACGGACTGTACAGAGAGGGGAAATTTCTGCCCAACAGTTGTAAAAGCCGAGTTTCAGTAAACCGAGAGGATGTTAGGGTTTACTCTGGATTCCAGTGCCTCAAACAAGAATGTTTATTTGTTCTATTTCGTATGTAATTTCCACGTGTGTCGCAGCTAAGACGGAAGCCCGAGTATTCTGTAGTACAGGGACAGAAATACACTATGTGATCAAAAGTATCCGGATACCCCCAAAAACATACGCTTTTCATATTAGGTGCGTTGTGCTGCCACCTACTGCTAGGTCCTCCATATCAGCGACCTCAGTAGTCATTACACATCGTGAGAGAGCAGAATGGGGCGCTCTGCGGAACTCGCGGACTTTGAACGTGGTCAGGTGGTTGGGTGTCACTTGTGTCATACGTCTGAACGCGAAATTTCCAAACTCCTAAACATCCCTAGGTTCACTGTTTCCGATGTGATAGTGAAGTGGGAACGTAAAGGGACACGTACAGCACAAAGGCGTACAGGCCGACGTCGTCTGTTGACTGATAGAGACCGCTGACAGTTGGAGAGGGTCGTAATGTGTAATAGGCAGACATCCATCCAGATAATCACGCAGGAATTCCAAACTGCATCAGGATCCACTGCAAGTACTCTGACAGTTAGGCGGGAGGTGAGAAAACTTGGATTTCAAAGTCGAATGGCTGCTCATAAGCCACACATCATACCGGTAAATGCCACACGACGCCTCGCTTGGTGTAAGGAGGACGACTGAACAGGGGAGAAACGTTTTGTGGAGTGACAAATCACGTACACAATGTGGCGATTCGATGGCAGGGTGAGGGTATGACGAATGCCCGGTGAACGTCATCTGCGAGCGTGTGTAGTGCCCACAGTAAAATTCGAAGGCGGTGGTGTTATGGCGTGGTCGTGTTTTACACGGAGGGGGCTTGCACCGCTTGTTGATTTGCGTGGCACTATCACAGTACAGGTCTACATTCATGTTTTAAGCACCTTCTTATTTCCCACTGTTGAAGAGCAATTCTGGGATGGCAATTGCATCTTTCAACACGATCGAGCACCTGTTAACAATGCGCGTCCTGTGGCGGAGTGATTACACGACAATAGCATTCCTATAATGGACTGGCCTACACAGAGTTCTGACCTGAATCCAATAGAACACGTTTGGGATGTTTTGGAACGCCGACTTCGTGCCAGGCCTTACTAACCGACATCAATTTCTCTCCTCAGTGCAGCACTCGGTGAAGAATGGGCTACCATTCCACAAGGAACTTTCCGGCACCTGATTGAACGTACACCTGCAAGACTGGAAGCTGTCATCAAGGCTAAGGGGAGGCCAACACCATATTGAATTCCAGCGTTACCGATGGAGGGCGCCATGAAATTGTAAGTCATTTTCAGCCAGGTGTCCGAATACTTTTGAGCACATAGTGTAACTAGTTGTATTGGTAACGCGAGTAGATGCAACAGGGGCTGTTATTTAAGGCGAGAAGGGTAAAACGAAAATACGTCCTTCTAACCGTACTAGAATCGAATCGTAAGAGCTTCCTTCAGCTACATTTCGAGAAAATTCGCGACCAAGCGACATTGCACTTACACAATGTTCGGCCGTGTGTGCTGTTTCCAACAGCCCGGTGAGAGAATCTCGAAAATTATCGTTCGTACTTCGAGAGTTTGTGCGACAGCCTAACGGTTTAGTGGTGTGGAGTTCACCATTACTGGTACTTTCTTGTTATTGTAATTGTACTTTAGTTTTGTTTCCTCCTATCCCCTAACATCATGGATTTTGTGTTCTCTCCCTCCACTGCCCCCGCTCTGTCTTCCTCTTTACTTTGCCACTTTCTTCATGTAAATATTGGATAAGTACTGTAGCGTGGTTTTAGAGCCGTACAGTAAACAACACGTAAAACAACAAAAATATTTACGCTTTTCAAATAACAAACTACTGGAAAAAAGGTAGTGTACCTCGAAAGACGACGTCGACTTCGATCCGATGACCAGAGATGCCACCTATGGGATAGTAGATGTGCTGATAATGGTTTCAACGTCGTCCGCCAACAGACAGCGCAGTGGCACAGTTACCAGAGCGCCATCTGTGTCTACTGTTTAACGGGGAATGCTGACAGCCAGAAGGTTCAGTGTGAAGCAAAATATGGTTCAAATGGCTCTGAGCGCTATGGCACTTAACAGCTGAGGTCATCAGTCCCCTAGAACTTAGAACTACTTAAACCTAACTAACCTAAGGTCATCACACACATCCATGCCCGAGGCAGGATTCGAACCTGCGACCGTGCGACTGTAGCGCCTAGAACCGCTCGGCCACCCCGGCCGGCATCGTCAGGTGTAATTTGTCTTAATATGTGCTTTATTTTTTCTCTTGATTGAAGTGAAATGCATGACAGTAATAGGCATTTCAACTCATTCAAGAGAAAATACACTCCTGGAAATGGAAAAAAGAACACATTGACACCGGTGTGTCAGACCCACCATACTTGCTCCGGACACTGCGAGAGGGCTGTACAAGCAATGATCACACGCACGGCACAGCGGACACACCAGGAACCGCGGTGTTGGCCGTCGAATGGCGCTAGCTGCGCAGCATTTGTGCACCGCCGCCGTCAGTGTCAGCCACTTTGCCGTGGCATACGGAGCTCCATCGCAGTCTTTAACACTGGTAGCATGCCGCGACAGCGTGGACGTGAACCGTATGTGCAGTTGACGGACTTTGAGCGAGGGCGTATAGTGGGCACGCGGGAGGCCGGGTGGACGTACCGCCGAATTGCTCAACACGTGGGGCGTGAGGTCTCCACAGTACATCGATGTTGTCGCCAGTGGTCGGCGGAAGGTGCACGTGCCCGTCGACCTGGGACCAGACCGCAGCGACGCACGGATGCACGCCAAGACCGTAGGATCCTACGCAGTGCCGTAGGGGACCGCAACGCCACTTCCCAGCAAATTAGGGACACTGTTGCTCCTGGGGTATCGGCGAGGACCATTCGCAACCGTCTCCACGAAGCTGGGCTACGGTCCCGCACACCGTTAGGCCGTCTTCCGCTCACGCCCCAACATCGTGCAGCCCGCCTCCAGTGGTGTCGCGACAGGCGTGAATGGAGGGACGAATGGAGACGTGTCGTCTTCAGCGATGAGAGTCGCTTCTGCCTTGGTGCCAGTGATGGTCGTATGCGTGTTTGGCGCCGTGCAGGTGAGCGCCACAATCAGGACTGCATACGACCGAGGCACACAGGGCCAACACCCGGCATCATGGTGTGGGGAGCGATCTCCTACACTGGCCGTACACCACTGGTGATCGTCGAGGGGACACTGAATAGTGCACGGTACATCCAAACCGTCATCGAACCCATCGTTCTACCATTCCTAGACCGGCAAGGGAACTTGCTGTTTCAACAGGACAATGCACGTCCGCATGTATCCCGTGCCACCTAACGTGCTCTAGAAGGTGTAAGTCAACTACCCTGGCCAGCAAGATCTCCGGATCTGTCCCCCATTGAGCATGTTTGGGACTGGATGAAGCGTCGTCTCACGCGGTCTGCACGTCCAGCACGAACGCTGGTCCAAATGAGGCCCCAGGTGGAAATGGCATGGCAAGCCGTTCCACAGGACTACATCCAGCATCTCTACGATCGTCTCCATGGGAGAATAGCAGCCTGCATTGCTGCGAAAGGTGGATATACACTGTACTAGTGCCGACATTGTGCATGCTCTGTTGCCTGTGTCTATGTGCCTGTGGTTCTGTCAGTGTGATCATGTGATGTATCTGACCTCAGGAATGTGTCAATAAAGTTTCCCCTTCCTGGGACAATGAATTCACGGTGTTCTTATTTTAATTTCCGGGAGTGTATAAAGCATGTATTGAGACAAATTACACCTGCTGATGGATCCACAGGGTCCGAAATGCACCGTTACGTAATAAAACATGAAACGTTGTGACTGAAGGAGTTTTTTAATTCATGCATCCAGAGTCCGGTATGTTCAGAATATTGTCAGTGCCGTTCTTTTCCCGTTCTTCCAACAGAAAGGTGATGTGGTTGTTCCAACGGGATAATGCTCGCCGACACACTGCCCGTGATACTCAACAAGCTGTCCAAGACGTGCAGCAACTTGCCTGGCCAGCACGATCTCCAGACTTGTCTCCAACCGAGCACCTGTAGGATATGGTAGGAGGAGATTTGACTCGTGCGATTCGTCAACCAACAGCTCTTACAGGACTACGTCAACAGATCGAGCAGGCGTTGTATAACGCATCCCAGGATAGTATTCACCATCCGTACGATCGACTGGATGTCAGAGTCAGCGCCTGCACTGTCACCCATGGAGGCTACACCAAGCACTCATTTGGGTGTTTTAAGGAACCATTTACACTCGAGCACAGACGATATTTAATTTACTGAACTTAGGTTATATGTATCGATTTTTAAGACAAAAGAAAGCAAAACGAAGGAATTAACACCGCTCTCTTCTCGCAGCCAGTAGGCATCAGCACTCTTTATGTCATTCGTTGTCCTAGAAGGACAATTGTGTGGCTCCACAGTTAGCCTTATTGATACTTATTTGCAGAAAAGAGGCGCAGAATTAATAAGTCGCTCTCATTTGTGAATTATCTGCAATTATTTAACTAGAATTTTACGTGAGTGTCATTCATATCGTAATGTATATGTTGAAATGAATACGTTTTATTTAATCGTATGTTTTTCTCTGTTTTAGTAGTTTTAGACACCCCATTGTCATGATTGAAGCTGAGGTCAGATATCAGACTTTGTCTACAAAAAATATATAATGAGCCCTGGCTACGTTCCGTACATCTTCGGACGTGCGAAGCTCGATAAATTCACGGCGTAAATTTGAAAGGTGGCTACACTGAGCTATAGCGGCAGAGATTGCGCCAAAGAGTATTATTCAGCCGCCTCCACTGGCAGTTCTTGTCGAGAAGTCGTGGTGGAGAGTGCTTGTCGAGATGTGGCGTTAGTCAGTGCTTGTGGAGTAGTAGGAGTCAGTCGGTGTTGAGATGTTGTAGTAGGGAGTGCTTGTTCCATGTTTTATGCAGTTGTTTGATGGGCTAGACAGCAGATGTTGTTCGAATGGAGATATTGTAATGATCAGAGTGCTTTTCGTTAATATATATGAAGGTAAAAAGTTCCCTTTTTTTCATTATTTCAATGTCTTAAATAATGCGTCATTACAGGTTCAGTCAACAAAGCATCTGGCTTGTGTTCTTGTATTAGAGTGTAATTCTGGTTTCCTTACGCAATTATAGTATTTATATTTTTTTAATTACTTCAGTATAAATGGTATTTAAAATTTCTTGTCTTATTGAAGAAGAACCGTGCCAGATGTGTACGTTGAATCACACTTCCACACACAGAACAGTTACACTTGTGTTTTGTTGTTTCGTAGGTTTTATAGTTGCTGGGGACTTAATTAATTAATTGTGTTAACGGAAATTTCGTTTCATTCTTTGTTGTTGTTCTATGCAGTCAGATTGCGTACAAATACTAGTCAGGGCCAACCGGATACGAGACTTCGTAATCGGACAGACAACTACTAAAAATTAAAAGTATTTGCATTTCATATATAAATTTATAATTAAGCCCCCATGCAAATTGCATTTACTTAATTGTGTGACCTCAATAAACAATGCTACGTAAGATTTTATGAAACATTAAGAAATTCAATTCCAATCTTAAAGGCGAAAGAAACTTTAACCTCTCAATTACTTATCCAAACAATTATTATTATTATTGCAATTTATTATTATTTTATTTTTATTTGTTAAAGTGTTTCAGCATTGGTCGACGCCTGGTACCTCAGAATCGCGTGAGATAATGATCTGTGCATGTAATCACTATACGTACTCGATATGCACGGTCGCAGCAATAAATCTTGAGAGAAATGGAAACCTCTAAAAGGGGGTACTACTTTTTTCTGGCAGTGTATTAATAATGGCAAACGCCAAGACACACACTGCTCACCTATTCACTTGCTACAAGTAACTTGCTCCAATTACTTGGTTAATTTTATAATCCATTGATCATTAAACCATTCTTTTTATCGAAATGATGTGTAAGGAGTCAGTTTACAACCCACAGACGATGAGTTTCAGTTGATGGCTACGTACTTGGCATTCGTATAGGGCCCAGTGGCCTAAATTTAACATTAATGAGCATATTATTTATCAATGCTTCTGATATAACCGCACTTAAAACATGTTTATTTTTAGAGACTATTAGTTTTTATAATAAAAGTTCATGGATAAAATATAAGTTCTCGGGAAGAAACGATTCTAAGTTATATTTATAACTGGATTTAGTACGGTACCTGTCAACCTTTTTGTATTACTGGGCAAATAATCAAAGAATTTTGTTGATTCATATTCAACTCTTTTCTGAGAAACAAACAGTTTTAATAATGAGCAATAGAAGTACTTCTTTTTCTTCTAGTGTTGTAGATGCAGATAACCCTATTCTTCTCAAACTGTCATGAATTATTCATGGCGAATTTCACTAGCGAACTTGTTTACCGTGAAGGTGCAGTTAAAATGCCTTACTCCTTGAACGGGTAACTACGAGATACCTGCACCTGAACATCACATATTATTATTGTCTTCGCCTTTGGGCAATCAATAATTCCTTTCTAAATGATGATTTATCTCAGAAAATTATTCCATATTATTGAGAGGAAATATGCAAAACACATTAGGAGGTCGATTCGTTTCTTTCCAAAGCTAGCAATAACACGAAGAGCAAAAATAGCTGAACATAATTATCCGAGCAACTAAGTGATATGTTTCTTCCAGTTCAAGTTTCCATCAATATTTCATTTGACAGGAAATCAACTACAATCGCTAAATAATGGAAAGGCATCAGGACCAGGTGAGATACCTGTAACATTCTGCACAGATTATGCGAAAGAACTTTCTCTCATTTTGACAGCAGTTTATTGTAGTTCTCTGGAGAAACGAAGAATACTTCGCGATTGGAAAAAAGTGCAGGTCATTCCCCAAGAATAGTAGAACAGACGCACATAATTATAGGCCTATATCGCTGACGCCAATTTGTTGTAGAATTATGGATCATGTCTTAACATTAGGTATTAAGACCTTTTTTTGGAGAATGCAAATTTCATTCATTAAAACCAACACAGAATCAGTGATCAGAGATCTTGCGAAACTCAGCTTGCTCTGTTCTTTCATCAAATCCATAGCGCTGTAGACAATGGGGCGCAGTTCGATGCCGTGTTACTTGACTTCAAGAAAGCGCTTGACAGTGTACCGCACTGTCATTTTTTGAAAAAACAATTCCGAGCTTATTGAGTATATTTGGCCCAATTCAGGGCTTCCTTGCAGATTACACGTCGCTCTTAACGAAACAAAATCGACAGATGTCAACGTAATTTCAGCAGTACCCCATGTAAGTGTGATGGGACTGTTACTATTTACATTGCTTATAAATGAAACAGTTTCTGCCTGAGTCACTTGTTTATTTTGCTGCTACGGGTGTCAATAGTTCATACCATCATCTTCAGGTGGAGAAATGTTTATTTACGTGGCTGATGTTGCTCAAGTGTAAAGACGTATATTCACAGTCGCAGACCAAGGGCATGAAGGTTATTTTGCGTCTTTTTCTAATGAAGCACAAACTGCCAGTTTACGATTGATGATCCATAGGGCTCTAAAAATCCCACTGACTGATGAAAGCCTCCAGAATAAAATTGTAAAACAAATAGTTGCAGCCAATGAGTATAAATCCACACTTATAGACAATTTAGTTAAAAAGTAAAAACCACCAAGAACCAAGAAAATAAACTAACAACTTGCGTCCTCTTCCTTTTTTGCAAAAAATTGCCAATATGTTCAAGCGGCATAAAATAAGAATTGCACTCCAAACAAGCAATAAAATTTGCTAAAGACTTCCTCACAACTTAAAAAGCAGGCAAAATAAATTTTCATCCACTGGCATATAAGAAGTGATATGCAGTAAATGCCCAGCTCAGTACGTATGTCAAACAGACTGTAACCCCCACAGCAGATTCAAAGAACACATCAACGCCTTCCGATACGAAACACCACACAATTCTGCAATAGCCTCAGGTAGAAAAGATATAGGATATCCATCTGACAATGCAGAAAGCAACCTTGAAGTACTACATACACTGAAAAAAGGCCACAGAATGTTTCTAATCAAACACTAGACATATGTATACATCTAAAGAAATCTGGCGAACATTCAGTCAACGGCAAAAGTGAAACAGGCTCTGCCAACTTTTTCAAAGGCTTTGAGAAAGTACTTAAAGCATTCTCACAATTTACAGTTTCAATGCACAGCAATTAATGTAACCACTCCCATTATCCCTCAATAAGTTCAACCCACAATACATATGTGTGAACTGTTGTAATATTTTTATATACACGAAATTAATACAATAACTGAAGTGTGCACGTATTTATATTCTAGTGCAGCTCATTCGCATTTTTTTAAGCAAAAGGAAAACATATTTAGTATATAACCATTCAATGATTATTTTTGTACCCAATGCTACAGCACATTCATATTAAAGAAATGTATATGTAGCTGCCTAATATAATAATTGGATTGTTGCCCATGTCAAAATTCTGGTACAGCGCATTCATATTTTCAAAAAAGAGAAACATGTTTATAAAGAAACCAGTTAATATTTTTCTTGTATCCAATGTAAACAAACATATCGGTAAGATGAAAGTCTGTGAAGTGACAGTGTATATGAAATATGCAGTAAAGAAGACATACATCATGTAACAATATGCAGACGTTTTACAATTCGACCCTGCCTTTAAGCACAATTCACTGTCAGAAATTCATGTTTTTGTAACCTATAAAATGTCTTTTCTAAACATGCAGTTTTTGTCGTTACCTGAAGAATCAAAATAACCTACACTGGCCTGGGTCTGCGACTGTGAAGAGATATCTGTACCCTCCTCCAACACCAGACATGTAAATAAACAATGATGATTGTGTGAACCATCCAAACTTGCAGTGGAAAAATAAATAAGTGACTGACTTAGAAATTTTTCATTTCTATTTATCGACGTACCTTATGGACGAAATATTATGATCTAGTAGAAAGCGTCGGAAGCCGCAGTTGTGCGGTTTGTATGAGAAGCTAGTAACGCCAGAAGATTGTGGCGAACTGCAGGAAAACCAACAGAACAGTGGTGACTGGTGCATGGACCGTCACTGCTGATCGATTAAATCAATGGAAACAGTAGCTAAAGTGAAATACCGAGAAGCAAGCATCCGGATCGACCTGCAGTGGAATGACGACATTAAACAAATACACACATCAACCAAAGTTTTGCTTCACCCCGGTTCCCAGAACTCCTGAAGATAGACGTTGACTGTGGATATTGTATCACAGACACAGTACCTTTCACTGTTCAGAGTGTCAATAAACCCGCCCAAAGATGTAAACAATCATGCATGAGCAGCCTCTATTAGACGGAGGGGGTTCGACGTCCGATCAGTTGCAGTTATTCCACCAGAAAGGAGGTACAGGGCTCGTGTGGTCTGTAGTTCAACCATGCCTAGACGGTCAATACCGCGATTCGATCGCGTTCGCATTATTAATTTGTGCCAGGAAGGGCTATCAACAAGGAAAAGTGCGCAGGCTTCTCGGAGTGAACCAAAGCGATGTTGTTCGGACATGTAGGAGATGCAGAAAGACAGGAACTGTCGATGACATGCCTCGCTTAGACCGCGCAAGGGCTACTACTGCAGTGGATGACCGCTACCTACGGATTATGGCTCGGAGGAACCCTGACAGCAACGCCACCATGTTGAATAATGCTTTTCGTGCAGCCACAGGACGTCGTTTTACGACTCAAACTGTGCGCAATAGGCTGCATGATGCGCAGCTTCACTCCCGACGTCCATTGCGTGGCCCATCTTTGCAACCACGACACCATGCAGCGCAGTACAGATGGGCCCAAGAACTTGCCGAATTGACCGCTAAGGGTTGGCATCACGTTCTCTTCACCGAGGAGTGTCGCATATGCCTTCAACCAGACAATCGTCGGAGACCTGTTTGGAGGCAACCCGGTCAGACTAAACGCCATAGACACACTGTCCAGTGAGTGCAGCAAGGTGGAGGTTCCCTGCTGTTTTGGAGTGGCATAATGTGGGGCCGAGATACGCCGCTGGTGGTCATGGAAGGCGCCGGAACGGCTGTGCGATAAGTGAATGCCATCCTCCGACCGATAGTGCCACCATAATGGCAGCATTTTGGCGAGGCATCAATGCAAAAGGACGTGCTACTGAGTATTAGAGATACCTATGTGTACAGCATTCTGGACCACCACCTCTGAAGGTCTCGCTGTATGGTGGTACAACATGCAATGTGTGGTTTTTTTGAGCAATAAAAATGGCAGAAATGATGTTTAGGTTGATCTCTATTTCAATGTTCTGTACAGGTTCCGGAACTCTCGGAACCGAGATGATGCAAAACTTTTTTTGATGTGTTTAGTAAGAGAAGCAAATGTTAGTCTGAGATTCTCTGGGAGAATTATAAGGAAATGTAATTCACTCCCGCAAGAAGGGCTTTCAAAACACTTGTTTGACTTCTTTTTGAGTACTGATCAGCAGTTACGAAATAGTTCGGACGGTGCAAGAGCATTGCGGAGATACACAATAGACTACAGCGACCGACGATTTATCACTGAAATTTCGAGAGAATACCTATCCGTAACACGTATTACTTCCTCCTGCATCCAATTTTGCGAAATGACCACAACGCGAGCAAATCAGAGAAATTAGAGCCAATATCGAAATTTACCGGCATTCGTAACACGTATTATTCGCGAGTGGAACAAAGGAAGGGAGCAATAGATAGCGGTAAAAGAAGTACCCTTCGGCACACACAGTAAGGTGCCTTGCGGAATACAGACGTAGCACACTGGTGTGCAAAACCTAAGGATGAAAGCAACTTTCGCATCACGCAACACAGTTCGGTTAAACGTGGACCATACGTTGAAAGAACTGCAACAGTGTAATGCAGAAGACTTGATCAAGTGAACAACCGCAACTGGGGAACAGACAACGGTATTTATAGAGTAAAAATCCATCCCACTTGCCAGTGATTTCTTAATTTATTCTACGTCTGGTTTCTAGGCATAAAGCTTCATCCTCAGGTACCATCAATTACGAGGGTTGTTTTTTAAGTAAGGGCCGTTTTTATTTTTTAAAAAAGATACAAATACTTTTGTAAAAAAGCTTTTATTTTCTGATTCTACACACTTTTACCTATTTTTCTACATAGTTCCCTTGTTTATTTAAGCACTTGTCATACCGTACAACTAAGTTTTTAATTCCCTCTTCAAAGAATTCGGCCGCCTGCTTCAACAGACAAGAGTTCACGGCCGCTTTCACTTCATCGTCGTCACTGAAGCGCTGCCCGACAAGATGGTGTTTCAGGTACCGGAAAAGGTGAAAATCGCTAGGAGCAAGGTCGGGGCTGTATGGTGCATGGTCCAAAACTTCCCAACCTAAAGAATCAATCAAACCCCGAGTCTTTTGAGAGGTGTGAGGCCTTGCGTTATCGTGCAGGAGCAAAACTCCTTTTGTCAGCACGCCGCGCCTTTTGTTTTGAATTGCTCTGCGGAGCTTCTTTAGAGTTGCACAGTAGGCATCTGGGTTGATTGTCGTTCCTCGTGGCATAAAGTCCACTAGCAAAACACCGCGCCGGTCCCAGAACACAGTTGCCATAATCTTGCGCTTTGACAGCGTCTGTTTGGCTTTGATCTTGACGGGTGAGGTTGTGTGTCGCCATTCCATAGATTGTCGCTTGCTTTCGGGAGTGATATGGGATACCCATGGATACCCATGTTTCATCTCCAGTGACGACTCAACATGTCATCCCCTTCTTCCTCGTAACGAATCAAAAAGTCCAATGAAGTGGCAAATCTCTCCCCTTTGTGGTCCTCTGTGAGGAGTCTGGGTACCCACCGAGAACACAGTTTCTTAAAGTTTAGGTTTTCAGACGCAATTTTGTACAAAATCGATCTTGAAACTTGTGGAAATTCCAAAGAAAGAGTGGAAATTGTGAATCTTCTGTCCTCACGAATCTTTGTTTCGACTGCAGCCACCAAATCATCAGTGATCACAGAGGGCCGGCCTGAGCGTTCTTCGTCATGGACGTTTTGATGGCCATTTTTAAACTATCTAACCCATTGACACACTTTACCTTCACTCATTGCATTCAAGCCATAAACTTCTGTTAGCTGACGATGACTATCTGCAGCTGATAGGCTTCTCGCGGTCAAAAAACGTATCACAGACCGTATCTCACACGCGGCGGGCGATTCAATAATCGTAAACATTATAAAGTAGCACAGCGATGCGTACACGTCAGCTACAGAGCTGCAACTTGCATCAGTGTGAACGGGAAAGTTGCCGGCAAGTGGCGCGGTGGCTGCAATGCGGCGTCCGCGCGAACTACGGGACTATACAAGCGAACGGCCCTTACTTAAAAAACAACCCTCGTATTTACGGGAACGTAAATGTCTGGCTGGTCCGATCGCCACACATTTATGCTCCAATCATAATTATTTGTTGGCACCTGCAGATGAAGCTTTATGCTTCGAAACCAGACGTGGAATAAATTAAAATATTACTGGCAACTGAAGCGGATTTTTATTCGATAAATGGTACAGAAGATAACTCAAAGAAATACGCAATGGGACGAACAGAAATAACACTGTTATTCAAAGACAATAATTATACTGAAGTCACTGCTATACATGACGGCCTCTGGACAATACAAAAGGTGGGACATGGTTCTTGATAGAGTGTGTAATCACCACGGACAGCGATGCATGCCCTGCAACGTTGGGGCGACATATCGCAGCACGTCCACATGCACCAAAGAACATCCAGAAGTCGTCAGCCACGCTGATGGAGGAATGGAAGGCCCTACCACAGGAACTCCTTACGAACCTTGTGGCCAGCATGGGACCACTTGCAGAGCATGCATTGTAGTCGGTGGTGATCAGGGACGCTATAAAGAACGACGTCCTGCCATTCTGTAATATCTAAGTGGCTTGGGCCATCGGCCTTTCCGCAGTGGTAACACCGGTTCCCGTCAGATCACCAAAGTTAATAGCTGCCAGGCTGGGCTAACACTTGGATGTGTGACCATCCGGTCTGCCGAGCGCTGTTGGCAAGCGGGGTGCACTCAGCCCTTGTGAGGCAAACTGGGGAGCTATTTGATTGGGAAGTAGCGGCTCCGGTCTCGGAAACTGACATACGGCCGGGAGAGCGGTGCCCTGACCACATGCCCCTCCATATCCGCATCCGGTGACGCCTGTGGTCTGAGGATGACATGGCGGCCGGTCGGTACCTTTGGGCCATCATAGCCTGTTCGGGAGGAGGTTTTAGTTTTAAGGGGCATGGACTGTGGGAAAACCACAGCAGAAGAGAATCGAAGGATTTGAGATTCAGTGCTATAGACGAATGTTGAAAATTAGATAGATTGATAAAGTAAGGATACTGAAAGGGTAATACAGTACGTAAAGAGAGATGGACAGCTAATAGCCATGGGTGGCTGGAATGTCGTTCTAGGGGAAGGAGTACGTTACCAGAGAATATGGGCTTGGGACAAGGAATGAGAGAGGAGAATGACTAATTGAGTTCTGCAGTGAATTTCAGCTATTAAGCCAATACTCTGTTCAAGAATCACAAGAGGAGGAGTTACACTAGGCAAAGGCCAGGTGATATGGGAAGATTTTATTTAGATTACGTCAGGGTCAGACAGAGATTCCGAAATCAGATACTGGATTGCAAGGCGTACACAGGAGCAGATATAGACTCAGATAACAATGTAGCAGTGATGAAAAGTAGGCTGAAGTTTGAGATATTAGTGAGGAAGAATGAATAGGAAAAGAAGTGAGATACGGAAGTACTAAGGAATGACGAGGTACGCTTGAAGTTAAGGCTATAGACACAGCAATAAGGAATACCTCAGCAGGCAGTACAGTTGAAGAGACATGGACATCTCTAAAAAGGGCGATCACAGAAGTTGGATATAGAAACGTAGCTACAAGGAAGGTAACTGCGAAGAAATCGTGTGTAACACAAAAAATACCTCAGCTGACCGATGAAAGAAGGAAGTACAAAAATGTTCAGGAAAATTCAGGAATACCGAGATACAAGTCGTAGTGGAATGAAACAAACAGAAAGTGCAGGGAAGCTAAGACGAAATGGCTGCATGAAAAGTGTGAAGAAATCGAAAAGGAAGTGACTGTGGGAAGGACTGACTCAGCATATATATGAAAGTCAAATCAACCTCCAGTGAAATTGAACGCAAGGTTGGTAACATTAAAATTACAATGGGAATTTCACTGTTAAAAGCAGAGGAGAGAGCGGATAGGTGGAAAGAGGACACTGAAGGACCCTATGAGAAGGAAGATTTGTCTGATGTGATAGAAGAAGAAAAAGGAGTCGATGTAGAAGAGATAGGGGCTCCAGTATTAGAATCAGAATTTAAAAGAGCTTTGGAAGACATGAGATCACTTAAGACAGAAGGCATAGATAAAATTCTACCAGAAATTCAAAAATTTTGGAGGGTAGAAGCAACAACACCACTATTCATGTTGGTGTGTAGAATGTGTGAGTCTGGCGACATACCATCTGACTTCCGGAAAAATATCTTCCATACAATTCCCAATTATCGCACAATCAGCTTAACAGCTCATGTATCCAAATTTGTGACAAGACTAATATACAGAAGAATGAAGAAGAAAATTGAGGATGTGTTAGATGACGATCAGTTTGGCTTTAGGAAAGGTAAAGGCACCAAACAGGCAGTTCTGATGTTGCAGCTGATAATGGAAGCAAGACTAAAAAATAATCAAGGCACGGTCGTAGGATTTGCCGACCCGGAGAAAGCGTTCGTCAGTGTGAAATGGTGCAAAATGTTCGAAATTCTGAGAAAAACGGGGGTAAGCTATAGGGAGAGACGGCTGATATGCAATATGTGCGAGAGCGAAGAGGGAATAATATGAATGGACGACCAAGAACGGAGGGCTGAGGGTGTAAGACAGGGATGCAGTCTTTCGCCCCTCTTGTTCAGTCTGTACATTGAGGAAGTAATGATGGAAATAAAAGAAAGGTTCAGGAGTCGAATTAAAATTCATTGTGAAAGGATATCTATGATACTACGATTCGTTGATTACATTGCTATCCCTAGTGAAAGTGAACAATTATTTTATGATATGCTGAATACAATGAAGTGTCTAAGGAGTGCAAAATATGGACTGAGAGTAAATCGAAGAAAGAGGAAAGTAATCAGAAGTAGTAGAACTGTGAACAGCAAGAAGCGCAGCATCATGATAGATGGTCACAAACTAGATGAAGTTGAGGAATTCTACTACCTAGGCAGCAAAATAACCAATGATAGACAGAGCAAGGAAGAGATCAAAAGCAGACCAGCACTGGCAAAAAGCGCATTCCTGGCCAAGGGAAGTCTACTAACATCAAATATTGGGCTTAATTTGAGGAAGAAATTTCTGAGAATCTAGGTTTGGAGTACAGCATTGTGTGGTAGGGAACTAGGACTGTGGGAAAACCGAAACAGAAGAGAATGGAAGCATTTGGGATGTAGTGCTACAGAAGAATGTTGAAAATCAAGTGGACTGATAAGGTAAGGAACGAGGGGTTCTGCGCAGAATCGGAGAGGAAATGAATATATGGAAAACACTGACAAGGAGAAGGGAGACCCACCAGATTAGCCGAGAGCGCTAATGCCCTGCTTCCTGGGCTGGTGTGCTGGCCAGCCTAGATGTGGTTTTTGGGCTGTTTCCCACATCCCCCTAGTTGAATACCGGGCTGGTCCACACATCCCGCCTCAATTACACCACTCGCAAGACATTTGAAACACGTCCGCACTATTTCATGGTTACACTAAATGCTGACAGCTGGGATACACTGATTCCGTCCTGGGGGGTATGGGGTGGCGGCAGGAAGGGCACCTGCCCACCCTTTTCCATTAACCACGCCAAATCCGATTGTAACAAAGCCGACCCTGTGCAAACTGCGGGACTAAGCCTCCAACGAAAGTAAGCGAAACAACTGACAAGGAGAAGGGACAGGATGGTAGGACATCTGTTAAGACATCGGTACGAGAGGGAGCTATAGAGGGCTAAAACGATAGAGGGAGACGGAGATTGTAATACCAGGTGCATTCAAGTTCTAAGGCCTCCGATTTTTTTTCTCCGGACTGGAAAGAGATAGAAACATGCGCATTGTTTTAAAATGAGGCCGCGTTCATTGTCAATACGTCCCAGAGATGGCAGCACCATACGGCAGATGGAATTTAACCACCAGCGGCGAGAATGAGAACTGTTTTAAATACTTAAAATGGCGACGTTTTCCTTACTTGAACAGCGTGCAATCATTTGTTTTCTGAATTTGCATCATGTGAAACCAATTGAAATTCATCGCCAGTTGAAGGAGACATGTGGTGATGGAGTTATGGATGTGTCGAAAGTGCGTTCGTGGGTGCGACACTTTAATGAAGGCAGTACATCGTGTGACAACAAACCGAAACAACCTCGGGCTCGCACAAGCTGGTCTGACGACATGATCGAGAAAGTGGAGAGAATTGTTTTGGGGGATCGCCGAATGACTGTTGAACAGATCGCCTCCAGAGTTGGCATTTCTGTGGGTTCTGTGCACAAAATCCTGCATGACAACCTGAAAATGCGAAAAGTGTCATCCAGGTGGGTGCCACGAATGCTGATGGACGACCACACGGCTGCCCCTGTGGCATGTTGCCAAGCAATGTTGACGCGCAATGACAGCATGAATAGGACTTTCTTTTCGTCGGTTGTGACAATGGATGAGACGTGGATGCCATTTTTCAATCCAGAAGCAAAACGCCAGTCAGCTCAATGGAAGCACACAGATTCACCGCCACCAAAAAAATTCTGGGTAACCGTCAGTGCTGAAAAAATGATGGTGTCCATGTTCTGGGACAGCAAGGGCTTAATCCTTACCCATTGCGTTCCAAAGGGCACTACGGTAACAGGTGCATCCTACGAAAATGTTTTGAAGAACAAATTCCTTCCTGCACTGCAACAAAAACGTCTGGGAAGGGCTGCACGTGTGCTGTTTCACCAAGACAACGCACCCGCACATCGAGCTAACGTTACGCAACAGTTTCTTCGTGATAACAACTTTGAAGTGATTCCTCATGCTCCCTACTCACCTGACCTGGCTCCTAGTGACTTTTGGCTTTTTCCGACAATGAAAGACACTCTCCGTGGCCGCACGTTCACCAGCCGTGCTGCTACTGCCTCAGCGATTTTCCAGTGGTCCAAACAGACTCCTAAAGAAGCCTTCGCCGCTACCATGGAATCATGGCGTCAGCGTTGTGAAAAATGTGTACGTCTGCAGGGCGATTACGTCGAGAAGTAACGCCAGTTTCATCGATTTCGGGTGAGTAGTTAGTTAGAAAAAAAATCGGAGGCCTTAGAACTTGAATGCACCTCGTACATCCAGCAGATAATTGAGGACGCAGGTTGAAAGTGCTCCTTTGAGATGATGAGGAATTCGTGGCGGGCCGCATCAAACCAGTCAGAAAACTGATGACATGAGGCAAGTTGGAATTTTTGATCAAAACGCTTCCTTCAAAAACGTCTGGGGCAGCTGACATGGCGGACGTCAGACTCAAGTTTGTGACGTCTCCACAAGTCCCCTTATTATTCCGCCATGCAAAGACGAATACAGAACGAGCCGTCGGACCGTCGGGGCAGTAGGATAGGGAGGATGCTAAGTTCACCCAACCTGGATATGATGTGACGTCATTATGACGTATATACGCTTTAGTCGATTAACACACCTATCGACTTTTACGAACGTTCGAGATTCTAAACTGTCGTCAGCTAGTGGTTTGTTATGACACGTGCGATTCTGATAACAGCTCAGTGTGGCAGCGTATATGTATTTCGCCAAAATAAAAGTAAAAGAGCTGGATATTAATAGAAATATTCCTGACCGTGGCCTTGCAAACACCACAGACAACACGTTTCGTAAAAAAGTGAAGTCTTCTTATGTCCCGACCAGATTAGATTGTGTGATTGTTGTATTTAACGCTTACACCGAAAATATTATTTATTTATGATCAATATTTTTGTATGGTTTCATACAATTGGTCTTGTCAGTACATATTAGATTGTAGCAGCATACTCTTGCTGACTTTTTTTTCTTAATTTATATAGCTGAAAGAGAACTCGTGCAAGTTTGTTAGCTAAGTAATTGATATGTCCATCCCAAGATAGTCTTTTATCAACCATAATTCCAAGTAATTTTACACTCGGACCGCAGAGATAGGTACCTTAGTGTCCAGTAATGACTGGTGTGTAGAATGATTGAATTTCGAACTTAAAAAGAAAAATATGAGGCATTGTTGAAGAAAAATCGTTGACCGGAGATGAAATACGAGGGGAAGTAGATTTCTCAATGCAATCTTAACCAAAGGTTAGTGTCCTGACGCATCTAAAGATTTTGGCTGCTGAGTGCTTCTTCTCACCGAGTACAAATAACCGACGCACTTCGGCTGGGTCAGAAATACATCAATTTCTGCTTGAGATTCACAACCACCACGCAATTGCCCGTCGTCATCGATGCTGAACTCTTTCAGCTTTTCTCTCTTTGGTCTCTCGAATGCTGAACATATAATTAGAGACGAGCAAACGAAAAACAACGCACAGGACACAAACACAGTACAATACACGATTTAAACGCAAGGAACGCAAAACACATTTAAACGAACGTCGCAGAGCACAGCGCTACCCTGTCACAACCTTTCGAAAGTTCACAAAAGTCGAATAGTCGATATACGGTTTCTATCGTTTTCGATGTAGCGTGTATACGTCATAATGACGTCACATCGTATCCAAGTCCGGTGAACTTAGCATCCTCCGTAGGATAGCGGCTACGGCCATCTGGCCCTTGAGGTGACGCGACGCGCGCGCTGCAGCCGGCACGTGTACATGGCTGATGGCAGAGGCACGCCCCCTGCCGCGATTCCTGGCGCCAGAGAGCGTTCCCCTTCCATGCGTGGCTCAGCTCTGCCGTGGCGCGGTACCTGGCATTCCGAGCACGCGAGCCGACCAATTGAGGGAGCTCTACACCCCGCTCGCGCACGTACGAGCATCCGGCCACAGTGGTTTCTCACGATGAGGCCGCCGCTCACGTTTCAAGCGAGCAGACGTGCCAGATTACGAAGAAACATGGCGTGACATGTACTGTCGTGACCGAGGCCCCATTCTAATAACACAGGTGGCTACGCCGCCGCGTATTTTAAGCCAACTGGAAACACATCGTGCTGAGTGATACGGACCGTCTGCTAGCACGAAATCGTATGTTTTCATTTGCCGCTGCGACCAGCGGGGTTTCTTCATTTATCGCCCGCAGGACGCGTTACGAGAAATAACTCCCAAGATGAAGTGCATCTTTCGTGTGGTGTGGCATCCCAAGACTGAGTGATATTTGCGGCGGGCGAACTGCTCAGTTATTCAATTGACTATACTAAAAAAGTAAACAAGCACATTTCTGTAATTAGCAATGTACCTACCCGGTAGATCGGTGGTCACCAAACTGCAGTCCCCGGACCGCATGGGGCTTGACTCAAGTAATTCGTGTCGCCCACGGTTCTCAGCCTAATTTTACAGTAACACTAATTGACAAACTGGGCATTGCCTGGGTATTCGTTTTGCCAATTTCTATTAGAAACAAAAACAACAAAAGCAGTTGTACAAAGAGATGTGCCTAATCTTCAGATGTACATGTTCAGCTGGTTCACGTGTCTACAACACGATTTTGTAAACGGCTCTGTGAGAACGCCTCGTCCTAGCACTATAGTTGGCTATTGTGTCCGCCTGCAGCCGTTTGCACTTCGCAGTTGAAAGCTGTCAAAAGCGCTGCCAGGTGACCGGGATTTCTCTAAGTAGACTCACCTGAAACACTGTCTTAGAAGTGAAGAATAAATCTATCAAAACTCCATGCATGTTGCGGCAGTTTTTCGCGCATCTCAGTTTTTATGACATATCTTCTGAAATGTGCGTTTTACCACGATATAATTTTGTGGATGCATTTGGCAGCGCATGAGAACACTTGAAACATCCCCTTAGAAAAATTAATGAATTACTGTGCTGATAAACCTCTACGTTATTTGATTTTCAAACAGCTGACATTTCTCTCTTTACTTATTCTGATCATCACTAAACTGGCACACAATACTTTTTTTAGCGCAACGCAATCTGACTTTCAGTAATCCCTACAAAAGAATGGCCCTGAATAACAATAACCTGTACCTTTCATGAATCACTTACCTCACAAAAATCTTCGTTAAACTACTGCAATAAAGCGTGCGCCAATACTGCCTGCTGCATAAAAGATTCTAACTACTGAAGGCACTAAGTACTGATAGGCATAGTTAGCAAATGAAAGATTTTGATAGAGAACAAACAATGTATTTACCTTAATAGTGTTCAAAAGTCATAATATATATATATATATATATATATCAGGTCATGACATCCAGTCTTACAAATTTACTCTTTCTGACGGACACACGTCCAGATCGTCCGCTCTCAAAATTCTGCCATTTCTCTCCCCACATCCACCACTGCTGGCGGCTCATCTCTAACTGCACAACGCTACGTGCTGTTCACATCCAACTGCCCAACACTACACAAGCGAATATTACAACCATGAGTCCAACCAGCCACAGACTGTACACAGCACAGCCAGTGATTTTCATACAGAGCGCTACTTGACGTTACCAACATAAAAACCTAAACAGCCTACTTACACACTGTATGCGAAATATATTGTGAATAGAGCTGCTAGCATAGAAGTAATAAATTTAAACGTCATGCGCGATGCGGCTGATTTTCGCGCAGCTTACTATCTGTTGTTGTGGTCGTCAGTCCGAAGACTGGTTTGATGCAGCTCTCCATGCTACTCTATCCTGTGTGAGCCCCTTCATCTCCGAATAACTACTGCAACCTACATCCTTCTGAATCTGCTTAGTGTATTCATCTCTTGGTCTCCCTCTACAGTTTTTACCCCCAACCCCTCCCCACACTTCCTTCCAATACTAAATTGCTGATCCCTTACGTGTCTCAGAATGTGTCGTATCAACCGATCCCTTCTTTTGGTGAAGTTGTCCCAAAAATTTCTTGTCTCCCCTGTTCTGCTGCTCAGTATCTTCTTATTAGTTACGTGATCTACCCATCTAATCTTCCGTATTCTTCTGTAGCACTACATTTCAAAAGCTTTTATTCTCGTATAAACTGTTTATCGCCCATTTCACTCATATTCATGGCCACGCTCCACACAAAGAAAGACTCCCTAACACTTAAATCTATTCTCGATGTTAACAAATTTTTCTTCTTCACAGATGCTTTTCTTGCCCGCCAGCCCACGTTTTATATCCTCTACGTCTGCCATCATCAATTATTTTGCTGCCCAAACAGCAAGACTCGTCTACTGCTTTAAGTATCTCGTTTCCTAACCTAATTTCCCCAGCATCACCTGATTTAATTCTATCACATTGTATTATTATTGTTTTGCTTTTGTTGATGTTCATCTTATATCTTCCTTTCAAGAAATTGTCCATTTCGTTCAACCGGTCTCACAAGTCCTTTGCTGTCTCTGACAGAATTACAGTGTCATCGGCACACCTCGAAGTTTTTATATCTTTTCCGTGGACTATAATTCCTACCCCAAACTTTTATTTGATTTCCTATACTGCTTGTTCGATGTACAGATTTTATGACGTCATACCTCCTAAATTGTGGCAGGCAGATGGTTCTTGCCCGAACAACGATTGTTCCTAATAGTAAGAGATCTGTACACCAAGTTTGGTTTAAATCAATTCAGTGATTTAGGAGTACGTACATTTTTATAATATGTCTGAATGCAGTCGAATCGAAAAACATCAACTAATGTTAACAGCTTATGAAGAGTATAGTATTATTGTTCAGTAAAAATACTAACAGGGACTGTGATAATTTAAAATGTGTTTGGTTTTAATTCACGTTGGTCAGCTAAGTAAATCTGGCCGCTTACATCACGCGCAGAAGAGTAAGTGGCCAGGCACTATGGGGATACAGGATGTGAAAAGGGGGAGGGCGGGGGGAAGTTTGTTTGTCTTCAGGTACTGACGACTCACGGGCGTGCGTGGCTCGTGTCAATCAACTGTTACGTTATAAATTTTGACATGAAAGTAGCATCGATTCTTTGATGCGTGTGAGAGAGATAGTCATCTTTAAATGCGGTACTTATTTGTAGCAAGGAACATTAAATTAACCAGGGGTGTTGTAATAAAAAGCAGTGAGCAGAAGGAAACTGACATTTAAATCATGGATCAAATTTCTGTTATGGTATTTCATATTCAATATTGCATTTCAATACTATTACTAATCAGAGTTTTTCGCACACACAGAAAAACAACTACACTTATTACGCAACTGTTAGATAGTTGGCAGTAATCTGAAACAGACCAGCCAACAAGAAGTGTTCCGAATGGCGACGAATTTCAGCGATGAGTACTTGGGGCGGTGGTTCAGAATGGTTCAAATGGCTCTGAGCAGTATGGGACTTAACAGCTGTGGTCATCAGTCCCCTAGAGCTTAGAACTACATAAACCTAACTAACCTAAGGACATCACACACATCCATGCCCGAGGCAGGATTCGAATCAGCGACCGTAGCGGTCACGCGGTTCCAGAGTGAAGCGCCTTGAACCGCTCGGCCACACCGGCCGTCCGGCTCATAACATACTAATTTATGTTCTTTACCAGTTAATAATAATATCAGTACATATGCGGCACAATGTGTTGTCCCAAAATATCGGTTTTGGCTCTTGGGAAAAAACCTTTGACGACCAATGATGTAGATACTCTCGATTTTCTTTATAACGTTTATTTATAGTTGTGACACCTTTGACTTGACATTTTAGGAAATTCTGCCTCATCACAGGGATGTATTTATACAGGTCTTTGATAGTTAACAGAGAAAACAAACGACAGTAGACATAATTACATATTTTAACACGTCATTAGAAGGCTTTATTATCGTTGCTTTTGAGGAGAATTTCAGATTTGTGGGCTAGAGTATTTTTTGTTCTAGCGTGTGCACTTCACCATTTCTAACAAGAGGTGGAACTGTCAGTTTTCAGGTCATATTGCGTTACCATTTTCGGTTGTCGGAAAACAGCAGTTACCAGAACCTCTGAGATAAGAAAAGCATAAACATGGGGTGGACAAAAATATCGAAACACCACGAACACAACACATTACCACGCCTAATACGATGTGGCAAAACCGTTCGTTTTCAAAACAGCTTCCAGTCGTCTGAAAACTGATACAGGTACTGTGCGGATTTCAAGGAAATATTATACAATTCTTCCCTTAAAAGAATGGCACGTGCAGGAAACGGGGGTGGAATGAGGTCTCGCTCTCTTCCATCCGAAGTAGTTGAAAAGGGCTCAATGATATTCAGGTATGGTTGCTGTTGTGGCCATGGGAAATGCGATAATTCATCCTCGTGCTCACAATACCAGTTCTGGACTATGCGAGCTGTGCGAACAGGGGCCCTGTCATCTTGGAATACATCACCAATTGGGGAACAAACATCGTACCGTGAGATGGACCCGATCAGCCAAAATGGTCAAATGGTTCAAATGGCTCTAAGCACTATGGGACGTAACATCTGAGGTCACCACTCCCCTAGAACTTAGAACTACTTAAACCTAACTAACCTAAGGACATCACACACATCCATGACCGAGGCAGGATTCGAACCTATAACCGTAGCAGCAGCGCGGTTCCGGCTGAAGCGCCTAGAACCGCACGGGTACAGCGGCCGGCCAAATTGGTCACATAAACACTGGCAGTAATACGAGCCTGCAGAACAACCACTGGGCGCGTGGAATACCAGGATATGGCTGGTTAAATCGTCACCGAATCCCAGCCATGTTTCACCCTTGAGGTGTAAATTCGACCAGAAGTGGGAATCAGTGTGAAGCAAGCTATCACTTAAAACTTTCGAGCTGATAGAGTGTGGTCGATGTGTAAAACTTTTTCCTACAGTTTGAGGTGGTGGCTGTGGGTAGTCTTTTCAGTCCGGTTGTGGCCTGTTTGTTTGTGGAGAATTTTAAACAGCGGGCGTTGCGGACTGCCAGAAAAAGACGAGCCAGATGGTACTTCTACGTCGATGATAGTTTCGTAGTATGGACACTTGGTGCAGAGGAATTGGATACCTTACTAGTGCAGCAGTCCAAAAATACAGTTTACTATGGAGACGGAGAACAATGTCCAATTGAATTTCTTGGACCGTAGGGTTATAGAAACGCCGCGAGTACTGACCGTTACCTACACACGGATTCTAACCACCACCATGGACAAAAGAGGGGTATGATTAAAATATGTGAACAAAATATGTGAACCGACTTATTTAAAAGACGAATATCTACGGTCGAGCCTCGTGATGACTGGGTGTTGTGTGATGTCAAATGGTTCAAATGGCTCTGAGCACGATGGGACTTAACTTCTAAGGTCATCAGTCCCCTAGAACTTAGAACTACTTAAACCTAACTAACCTAAGGACATCACACACATCCAAGCCCGAGGCAGGATTCGAACCTGCGACCGTAGCGGTCGCCCGGTTCCAGACTGCAGCGCCTTTAACCGCACGGCCACCCAGCCCCGGCTGTGTGATGTCCTTAGGTTAGTTAGGTCTAAGTAGTTCTAAGTGTTATGGGACTGATGACCATAGATGTTAAGTCCCATAGTGCTCAGAGCCGTTTGAACCATTTTTGTACGGTCGATATTCAATAGAAATGATCATTCTAATGAGGGGATAGATCGAGCGCCTCGCCCTACGGAGAGAATCAGGATCGACGAGGAACGACGGTCGCCCAAAGGAAAAGTTTTCCTTCCGTTCATCAGTACAATTACAGATCGCACTGTGAAAGTGTTGAGCAAGTGTGATGTGGAAACTACGTTCAGATCCACCAGGAAGATGAAACACTGTTTAGGATCGGCAAAATATATACGACTTCCTTTGGCTATACCAGGTGTATATAAAATTCCTTGTAGCTGTGGAGTGCTTTATATTGGTACCACAAAAAGAAATGTTAGCACCTGTCTCGTTGAACACAAGAGGAACTGCCGCCTAGCAAATACGGATAAATCGGCCGTACGGAACATTTTTACCAAGAGGGTGACCATGAAATAAAATTCACTGCGACGAGTGTCATGTCTAAAACATTCCATTATCATGCCCGAATGTATAGATAGGCTATTTAGATTGACAAACGCCGTAACAATTTTAACAGAAAAGGGAAGGTGTTAAATTAGACAAAATTTGGATGAAACATTACAACGTAAGAATGATGATCGATTACCTCCAATCGAGAATGTTGTCACTACCAGAGATAATCACGTAGCCGACGTCACGTGACGGACTGTAGTGCCCTCTACACTGCCCACATATTCGCCACTCCCTCGAGTTCTGGTTGGAGATCGCCACTTTAGCCCTGAAGGTGTCTCCCGCAATCGGAGAGGAAATGTTAGGAGAAAGTTTTATACATCGACCATGGGTTATTAGGCCGGAAGGTTTAAGTGAAGTTAATACAGCTGTGAATGTTGACATTGTATGGTCAGCGTGAAACACGATTCATCCGACCACTTGACATTCTTCCACTGCCCCATTTTGTCGAGTTTTTATGGATTCGGCACTACGTTTTCCCGTCTGGAGGACTTGGTTTACTGCTGAGTTGTTTTGTAATTCCCTGCGTTTCCCTATTACGGACTTCCGTTCTTGTTGTTTTGGTGCTGACAGTTCGCGAGTGCGACTTTCAGTTCGGCAGTGATTCCTGCAGCTGTCGTGTTCTTATTTTTGATCAAAACCCTCAACAATGACTATCACCAGCACTCTATCCACTTTGCGATTTAACAAACGATATTGTTCCGCTTTCGCTATATTGAGCAGAAAAAATTCCGTAGTGCGCTTCTTGTAACACCAAGCTCTTCTGCTGCTTTTGGCTAAGGAAGCACGCACAAAACGAGTACCAACAATTTGCCCACGCTCGTATTCACTTGGCTACGCCATAACGCACTCTCAGCTACAGAGAACACTGTCCTGGCCACTACTAACGCTCGCAACGCGTTCAGGAAACTACACAGGTCCCATTTGTGTTCAGATACAATCGTGCAACCTGCTATCTAGGCATTTCCATTTTTTGACCCCTCCCCCGCCCCATATGACCCAAAGGCAAAGAAAACGTAAGAATATTTCATTCCGCTCTCACTGTCCGCCTGCTTAGCTGAGTAGTAACGTACTTGCCTCCCATGCAACAGACCCGGATTCGATTCTCGGGTGGGTTGGAGATATTCTCCGCTCGTTGACTGGTTGTCTTGTTGTCCTCAACATCATTTTATCCTCAGCACCGGCACGCAAGTCGCCCAATGTGGCGTCGACTTAAATAAGACTTGCACTCGGCCGCCCAACTTACCCGGATGGGGCCTCCTGGCCAACAATGCCGTGCTCACTGAATGCATAGCTCATACGAGGTGCGGCTAGAAAAAAACCGAACTGATGCTGGAAAAAACATTTATTTACAATTATTTACAATTTCATGTTATCTCCTTCAATGTACTCTCCTCCTCGGTCTCTACACCGCTCCATACGAATTTTCCACTGTTCATAGCAATGCTGCAGATCATTTTCGGTAAGTCCATACATTACTTCCGTCGCTTTTTCTTTTACTGCTTCAACAGTCTCAAATCTAGTTCCTTTCAAAGCTGACTTGACTTTAGGGAAAAGAAAAAAGTCACAGGGGGCCAAATCAGGTGAGTAGGGTGGATGATCTAAGATGGGAATGTTGTGTTTTGCCAAAAACGTCTTCACTGACAACGCACTGTGAGCTGGGGCATTGTCTTGGTGAAGGAGCCATGACTTTTTTCTCCACAAATCGTTCCGTTTTCTCCGTACTCGCTCACGTAGGGTAGCCAGGACGCTAATGTAGTAATGCTGATTCACTGTTTGTCCCTGTGGTACCCAATCAATGTGCACAATCCCTTCGATGTCAAAAAAAAACAATCATCATTGCCTTGAATTTCGATTTTGACATTCGTGCTTTTTTTTGTCGTGGAGAACCAGGAGTTTCCCAATGCATCGGTTGGCGTTTAGTTTCGGTATCGTAAGTCAGAAACCACGATTCATCGCAAGTAATAACATTTTGTAAGAAGGTGGGATCACTTTCAATGTTTTCCAGGATGTCAGAACAAATCATTCTTCGGCGTTCCTTCTGTTCAATCGTGAGACACTTTGGAACCATTTTTGAACACACTTTGTTCATGTTGAAACTTTCATGAAGAATCTGCCTAACACTTTCCTTGTCAACTCCTGTTAACTCAGACACTGCTCGGATTGTTAAACGGCGATCTTGTCCAACAAGTTTACCGATTTTTTCAATGTTTGCATCAGTTTTGGCTGACAATGGTCTGCCAGTGCGAGTGTCATCACTGGTGTCTTCGCGGCCATCTTTAAATCGTTTAAACCACGCAAACACTTGTGTTCGCGATAAACAATCATCGCCGTACACTTGTTGTAACATTACAAACGTTTCACTTGCAGATTTTCCTAGTTTGAAACAAAATTTGATGTCAACACGCTGTTCTTTCTGTACACTCAACGTTTTCCGACGCACAGACAAAACGTCAACTACTTAAAACAGACGCCACGGGCAGACTGAGTGCAGGAGGCAGATGAAACTCGAGCAGTAGGCGGAGCGAGAGTCACGTGACAGGTCACGCGACTTTCAGCCTTATTGCACTCGTTTTATTGTTTCACCAGTACTAGTCCGGGTTTTTTCTAGCCACACCTCGTAGACGGTTGCGGGAAAAGAGGGAAATGCTGAACACGAGCCGGCCGCGGTGGCCGTGCGGTTCTGGCGCTGCAGTCCGAAACCGCAGGACTACTTCGGTCGCAGGTTCGAATCCTGCCTCGCACATGGGTGTGTGTGATGTTCTTAGGTTAGTTAGGTTTAAGTAGTTCTAAGTTCTAGGGGACTTAGTACCTAAGATGTTGAGTCCCATAGTGTTCAGAGCCATTTAAATTTGAGCTGAACATGATTTGTTTAGCATCCAGCCGCTGACACTTGCTGACCTTCAGAAGCGTAATGAAATAAAGGCAAATGAAGTCGTAACAACAAAGGAGTGCACGCTGGGTGTTTGAGCTTCGCCAGCAGTAACAACAAAGGCACGCGCACTGCGCATTTCACCTTCACCAGCAGTGACAGCCATTATTAGATAACCCGTGATTCATAACGATGTTTGATCAGCGAGAAACGGCGAGGGAATACCGCGCTTGGTAGGCGGACAGAACGACAGCCAGGCGGTTATACGAGCAGTCCCGTCCAGGTCGGGAAAGTCCGTAACCGCAGACCTGTTCCCGAACCGACGCTGCCGGAGGCTGTGTTACGATCTCTCGCTGCTTTAACGACCTCGTATTATATCAAAATAATCTCGAAATTTAATGACAACAAAACTGCTACTAAAATTGAACCTAAACTTGAAACATCTGAAAAACATCGTATTACACCAGCGAAAGCTATTTAATGAACTATGTTTTACCTGTCGTGGGTAATGAAATGTTACGCTGACGATCGTGTTCATCGAAAATAGCATCACTTATTGTTCATTCGACAAATTTTTGTTGGTTTACTACGATTCTCTTCAAACATTTGCAAACTATAGGGCACCGTCCAGATTACGAAGTCTGAAACTTGATGTGCACGCTACTTGTTGTTGTGGTCTTTAGTCCGAATGCTAGTTTGGTGCTGTTCTCCTCACTAATTTATCCTGAGCAAGCCTCTTCATCTCTGAATAACCCCCCATACTTCCTGTAACGGACAGTCAAATGAAAAAGACAGATAAATAAAGGAAGTAAAGTCTCTGTTATTTAAATAGTAATCGTCATAACTGTTAATACTTTTACCCCAGGGTGAGACAAGACGGTAAATGCCTTCGTGTAAAAATGTTTGTGGTTGCTTACGGAACACGGACGTGCCTACAGGTTGTCAAAAATGGTTCAAATGGCTCTGAGCACTATGGGACTTAACATCTATGGTCATCAGTCCCCTAGAACTACTTAAACCTAACTAACCTAAGGACATCACACAACACCCAGCCATCACGAGGCAGAGAAAATCCCTGACCCCGCCGGGAATCGAACCCGGGAACCCGGGCGTGGGAAGCGAGAACGCTACCGCACGACCACGAGATGCGGGCTACAGCTTGTCAAGTGAGTTTGGACTGCGGTGCAGATGTTTCGCTGGGAACCCCTTACTCATCATCCAAGCAGTCCCGATGCTGCCCAGTACGATTTCCACATTTTTGGAGCCCTGAAGAAAGACATTCGTGGCAGTCGATTTGCTTCGGACGAAGAGGTGCACGAATCGGTACAATCATGGCAACCCAGGGTCTACGATATTTCTGAAGCAGTGCAAAAACTTTGTAGTGACGCCACCCCGCTCTTCCCGCTCGAGTGTTTGAGATAGGACATCAAAAATTTAATAAAAAGATTTTTCAAAAATGTGTTCAATTCGTAGCGCACATCTTTCTGAAGAGGTTGATATATAAAACATATATGTTCGAGAAAATGTAAGGCATGTTATTTGTTCTTCAATGTGCCAAAGTGCAGTGCCACGCCTTTTCACAGAGCATTTTTCTCTTGCAAGTCACTGCATTTTCCGCCTCTTCTTCTCCCAGTCGGCCCGTTTGACATCCTACATCCCTTTAAAAAAACTCACAATTAATACTGGTTGGAATTAAATGTAACCGGGAGAGTAAGAACACTTCAGAAAATTTGCACCCTTTATTGCCTATTAGTTAATAACGTTTTCTTTTGCTTGACATAAAAGTAAATGTAGGAAACATAAAACCAGTAAAGACAAGAGACAAGGAGGGTAGTACACATTTCTTCAGTCCTTAGGTCCCAGCATTTTTTCCCTCAAATCTTACTACAGTTTTACACGGTGTCCTTTCCTTCCTGCGAAAGAATCTGTTAAGTCGTCAAAGTTCGTCAAACGTTTTGCTAGATGAAAAATCAAAATGTCGTTTTCTAATACTGTTAATGCGAATAGTACTCAAGACTGGTGTGGTTTTTCGATTTAATTATGTCTGTTTTGTCATTGCTAGATAAAACGAAATAGGCCTTCCTAATATTGCAGCAATTGTAATATACGCCAAATAAGGAGACTGTATTATCACAAATGGTAATTCTTATCTACCTCATTTACATAAACAACACGACAGAATATAACTGACGAAGTACCAGTATCAAATGTCTATCGTGCCTACTACAAGCCAAAAGTTTTATGTTAGGAAATGGTTCCACATTTGATTCATAGGTTCCAGTTCCTCGAGCACGAGATCGAAAAGTAATACTAGTAATACGAAATTTTTATACAAATCTGGAATCGTCATATTCTTCCATATAATTTGTGTGATATACCCGTTTGTTACCCTTCCTCGTTCTAATAAACAATCTCGTCATCACTAATTCTGCAACTATTCCTGCCATTGTCAAAACTTATTCTCCGGTTAACTTCACTAATCCTGCCAGACCCAGTGGTTCAGCTACCCCGCGTTTGTTCTCCAGTTAGGCATTATTACATGTTCGTACAACGCGTTTTTCGCGCTATTCCGTGAACAGAACATAAGAAGCTGCTAATCAGGGACTGTACAATCTGCCCATAGTAGTATAGCGTTCTGGCAAAAAGTTTCTGTGAAAATTTCATTTTCTTCGATACACCGAGAAGACAATACGTAAATCTTCCTTCCCTGTAATTCCTGTTGGTCGTTTATTTAAACTTTGGTAGTCCGGATCTATGAATTTCACTAATTATTATAACAACGCTGGTCATTCGCACATCCAGTCAACCACATAAACAAACAGCAATTGGCTTTGACCTGTTCGGGTTTATTCGGCTCAGGTCGTATAGCCCCGTCCTCTTCCGTCCAAGGGAAAGGTTTTTACTTTTTTTTTTCATTTCTAGATGCGACGGCGATTCCCAAGGCAGAGACATCACGAACACTAAGCACGCATTTAAAAGTCAACTTGCGATTAGTTCAGAAATAAACTTATAATGTGTTGAAAAACGTTCAAAAACCAGCAGGGATGCATTTCAAAATCATACGAATAATCGATAGATAATGGCTCTAAGCACTATGGAACTTAACATCTGAGCTCATCAGTCCCCTAGACTTAGAACTACTCAAACCTAACTAACCTAAGGACATCACAAACATCCATGCCCAAGGCAGGATTCGAACCTGCGACCGTAGCAGCGCCTAGAACGGCTAGGCCACAGCGGCCGGCTAATAATCGATAGACCAATGTGCACTGGATGCTAGGTGCTTTGTGAAACACGGTTTTTTTCTTCAAGAATATGAATTTGGTGCCCCCTGAAACTGCCGCCCGGGCAGATACCCCTGTTTGCCCCCCACCCCAACCCACATCCCGCCCCGCAGTAGATCCGGGCTTGGATCATGGTTCTGTAAGTAACCGCAAACGTTTTCCCGTAAAAGCACAGACCGTCTTGTCTTATATTGGCGTGTGTTAATGTGTTAACAGTTGTGGCACCGGCTGCGGTGGACGAGCGGTTCTAGGCGCTTTAATCTGGAACGGCGCTACCGCTACGGTCGCAGGTTCGAATTCTGCCTCGAGCATGGATGTGTGAGATGTCCTCAGGTTAGTTAGGTTTAAGTAGTTCTACGTTCTAGGGGAGTGATGACCTCAAAAAAATGGCTCTGAGCACTATGGGACTTAACATATGCGGTCATCAGTCTCCTAGAACTTAGAACTACTTAAACCTACCTAACCTAAGGACATCACACAACACCCAGTCATCACGAGGCAGAGAAAATCTCTGACCCCGACGGGAATCGAACCCGGGAACCCGGGCGCGGGAAGCGAGAACGCTACCGCACGACCACGAGCTGCGGACTGATGACCTCAGCTGTTAAGTCCCATTGTGCTCAGAGCCATTTGAACCATTTTGTTAACAGTTGTGGCAATTCCTTTTGACGTAATTGACAGTTCACTTACTGTTTTCATTTGATCGCTCCTTACAGAAAAGGAAGTTGAGGATTTCTCGGACGAGGATCAGCTCGGCTTTAGGAAAGGTAAAGGCACCACAGAGGCATTCCTGACACTGTGCTTAATTATGTAAGCAAGGTGTAAGAAGGAAACTGACATACGACCAAGAGAGCGGTGTGATGACCACATGCCTCTCAGCCGGTGACGCCTGTGGGCTGAGGATTACACGGCGGCCGGTCGTTACCGTTGGTCCTTCATGGCCTGTTCAGTTTGTAAGGTGTAAGAACAATCAACATCCTTCACAGGATTTGTTGACCTAGAAAAAACGTCCGCGAGTGTAAAGTCGTTTGAAGTTCTAAGAAACGTAAGAGTACTGTCACGACCTCAAAGTGCAATAACCACTTTCAGACGGGAGGTGACAGCACTAGCAGTGGAGGATATATAAAGCCTGTCAGGGGGACGCATTGCAGGCGTTGCCGCAATACAGAAAAGGAGCGATTTGATTGGCATCCAAAACGGGATGATCACTGTACTTCGGGCCAACGGTGGAAGCATTTCCGAAACGGCTAAGTTTGTAAACTGTTAAAGTATTTCCTTGGTTAAAGTACACCATGCATGGCAAAATGGCGTTATGCAATGTCCGCAAAAACAAGTTGTTTTTTCCGCTCCAGAAATTCTTAAGCTGGTCGTACTGTAATGTCCGCAGCTCGTGGTCGTGCGGTAGCGTTCTCGCTTCCCGCGCCCGGGTTCGATTCCCGGCGGGGTCAGGGATTTTCTCTGCCTCGTGATGACTGGGTGTTGTGTGATGTCCTTAGGTTAGTTAGGTTTAAGTAGTTCTAAGTTCTAGGGGACTGATGTCCATAGATGTTAAGTCCCATAGTGCTCAGAGCCACTGTTACTAAAATTAAAATTATAAGCATGTATGGCGTATTAGAACATCGGTTAAGGTCAGGTTTGTTGCGAAAGGAGGAAGGGAGAGGGAGAGAGAGAGAGAGATGGCTCAAATGGCTCTGAGCACTATGCGACTTAACTTCTGAGGTCATCAATCGCCTAGAACGCAGAACTAATTCAACCGAACTAACCTAAGGACATCACACACATCCATGCCCGAGGCAGGATTCGAACCTGCGACCGTAGCGGTCGCTCGGCTCCAGACTGTAGCGCCTAGAACCGCACGGCCCCTCCGGCCGGCAGAGAGAGAGAGAGAGAGAGAGAGAGAGAGAGAGAGAGAGAGAGAGAGAGAGGGAGGGAGAGAGAGGGAGAGGAGTCATGGAGACGATGGATAATCTACAGTGTTCGTACATAATGAACAGCAGTAGAAAGCTGATTGTGGTCTCCCGGACAGCCAGTGGAGCTGTGGTTTCCATTTCTTGCACAATATTTCGATGACAAACGCAACCATCTTCTTCAGGTGCGGTGAGTTCTGCTGATAGATATACTAGGGGCCCAGGCTCCAACCAGACTGTCCGCTGTTATTGATCTCACACCGCTACTTTTACCTCTGCTCGAAGATGCTGCTTCATTTTTATGAACCCGCACTCCGTTCCGTGAAACGCAAAAGTAACTCTGGGCAGAGTTTAGTCGTCACTGTCGACCACTCCTCTCAAGAGGGACGTCAGTGATGAAAAGCTTTACCGTAAATAGTAGACCAGCTACGTCCGCCGTTAGTCCGTCCCTGTCCACTGTGCGGCGGCTGTGAGGTCAGCGGCTGGCGCTGGCTACAGACTGCTGGGCGGCGCTAGGAGGGACGCAGTGCGTGGCGGAGGCTGGCTGGGAAAACCCCAACAGTCGCGCCGTGCGCCGGGCTGGCCCAGACTGAGTCGCATTCTCCTCTCTCAAGAGCGACTGTCCAGCCAGCCAGACAGTAAGGCGGGCGGTGACAGCCTGCCCACTTCGAGAGGTGCTTCCTGCGCGTGTTTCCCAAACGGGCTGACCAGACGTCAAACGAGAGGCCCACAAGCAGGAAGGGGACTTCCTTCCACTCGCCTAATCCCAATAATGCGAGTCATCAACTGTAGGGTGCCCACTTCTTGTTCTCAAACTGAAATACTCCAAGCAAATTCATCTGCAGCCAGGTTGTAGTGGTCTTCAGGCCGAAGAACAGTTTGATGCAGGCAGCTCTCCACTATACTGTGGAAGCCTCTTCACCTATGCATAATTGCCGCAACCTACATTAGTTTGATCCGTGTTCAAGCCTTCGTCTTCTTCTACTATTCTTATCTCTAAAATTTCTCTCCGTTACAAAACATGATTTCTTTAGTGCCCGAGAACGTGTCTTGTCAATCGACGTCTTACATTAGTGAGGCTCTGCCATAAATTTCTTTTTTCCCAAATTCGACTCACTACCTTCTCATCTGTTATTGTATCTACCGGACCAATCTTCAGCATCGTTTTACAGCACGAAATTTCAGAAGCTCCTTTTCTAGTCTGAGCTGCTATCGTCCACATTCCACTTCCGTACAAGTCTACTCTCCATACAAAAGATTTCCTAACAGCAGGCCCCTCAGTTCCTAATCTACCTCCCGTACCTATGCCTGGTTTAATTCGATTACATTCCATTTCCCTTGGTTTACGTTTGTTGATGTTCCGCTTTTCAAGATTCTATCCATTCCGATCAACTGATCTTCCAGGTATTTTGCCGTCGCTGACAGAACTGCAGAATTACGGGCAAATGTTGAAATTTTGGTTACTTCTGTCTGAACTTGAATTTCATTTCCAAATATCTCCTTGGTTTCCTTTCACTGTTTGATTTATATAAAAATTGAACAACATTGGGAATAGGCTACAACCCAGTCCGACTCCCTTGTCAACCACTGTTCTCCTTAAAAAAAAAAAATGACACAACTTAACTAACAGAAGGGATAGGTTGAGAAGGCACGTCCTGAGGCTGTAAGTAGGCTGTTTATGTTTTCTTATTGGCAACGTTACGTAGCGCTCTGTATGAAAATCACTGGCTGTGCTGTGTGCAGTCTGTGGCTAGTTTGCATTGTTGTCTGCCATTGTAGTGTTGGGCAGCTGGAGTGAACAGCGCGTAGCGTTGCACAGTTGGAGGTGAGCCGCCAGCAGTGGTGGATGTGGGGAGAGAAATGGCGGAGTTTTGAAATTTGTAAGACTGGATGTCATGAACTGCTATGTATATTAAGATTTTTCAACACTATTAAGGTAAATACATTGTTTGTTCTCTATCAAAATCTTTCATTTGCTAACTATGCCTATCAGTAGTCAGTGCCTTCAGTAGTTTGAATCTTTTATTTAGCTGGCAGTAGTGGCACTCGCTGTATTGCAGTAGTTCGAGTAACGAAGATTTTTGGTGAGGCAAGTGATTTGTGAAAGGTATAGGTTAATGTTAGTCAGGACCATTCTTTTGTAGGGATTTTTGAAAGTCAGATTGCGTTGCGCTAAAAACATTGTGTGTCACTTTAGTGAATATTTGAGTACGTTCAGTTTTGCTCAGCTGCCATGCGCGAATCTGTGTTATACTGGTATTGCACAAAGTAGAAAGTATCACACAGTTCTGTTTTATACGCACATCAAAATGTACATTGTTGTTTGGCCCTCGTTTGTTTTTGGTGTAAAATGACAGAAAAAAGAATTTAGGTAGCTGTGATCACGAACAAATAATTAGATGCACTGCTCCATAGGCTGGCAAAGTTAGAACTGTTGAAAAATATTGCTGCTGAATCTGATGTTTAAGCATTTTCAAAGGGTTCAGAATACACAGACGTACGTGTTATATACGTAAACGACTAGGAGCGAAAACAGAATGATACTGCCTACACTACGATTCCTTATGACAAAATCACGTCGTTTGTATATCTGCAGACAATGAAGATGACGGTGACGAAGTAGCTGAGAAATTCGATCTCAAGACACTACGACACATTCACAGGCAACAACGCAACTGGACAAAATAATGGTTTATTGTGAACGCCTGCGTAATCGTCTTGCATGTAAACGACATCTACATCTACATGATTATTCTGCAATTAACACTAAGGTTTTGTAGGGAGCACATTGTGTTCATGTGGAAGCGATCTAGATGCTTGTAACACAATAAACTGGTAGCCAAGATCGCAGCAATTCTTTTTATTCCATGATTACCGGCTTCGCGAAACTAAAGCCGCCATCATCGGATCTTAGGACACATACAGGTTACAACATCAAGGCAAACAATGATGATATTAATAGTTGCCTATAACACGCAGGCCTTACAAAATTGTCGTGAGTAGCACATACAAGCGTACGCTAGGTACTAAATGGTTCAAATGGCTCTGAGCACTATGGGACTTAACATCTGAGGTCATCAGTCCCCTAGAGCTTAGAACTACTTAAACCTAACTAACCTAAGGACATCAGACACATCCATGCCCGAGGCAGGATTCGAACCTGCGACCGTAGCAGTCGCGCGGTTCCGGACTACAGCGCCTAGAACCGCATGGCCACCGCGGCCGGCGCTAGGTACTACTCACAAGGGAACCTCCCCATCGCACCCCCCTCAGATTTAGTTATAACTTGGCACGGTGGATAGGCCTTGATAAACTGAACACAGATCAATTGAGGAAACAGGAAGAAGTTGTGTGGAACTGTGAAAAAATAAGCAAAATATACAAACTGAGTAGTCCATTGGCCACATAGGTAACATCAAGGAGAACGTGAGCTCAGGAGCGCCATGGTCCCGTGGTTCCATGCACTTCCCACAGAAAATTATAGCCTCCGTGAAAAACATACTGACGAATAGCACCTCAAGAATCGGTGTCAACGGACAACTCAGTCACCCGGTCAATATTCACAGTTCGGTAAGACAAGGTTGCCCCATGTCCATGACGCTTTTCGCGATTGCGCTTGAACCTCTCTTAGTATCCCTGACTCGGCAACTCCGTGGACTACATATACACGGACAGAAGATCATATGTCAAGCCTACGCGGACGATGTAGGGGTACTTGTGACTGACGAAAGCGAGGTGGCAACGGTACTTGAAGTTGTGGCGACCTACAAACTGGCGTCAGGAGCTAAACTCAACCGCAATAAATCTGGTATTATGAATCTTGGTAGGGGCATAGAGATCAGAGCCGCTGGACGTATCAACACTGTGGAAAAACTAAAATGCCTTGGAATAGAATATACGAATAATATCCGCCGCACAGCCGCTCTCAATTACAGAAAATTACTTGCCACATTACGAGCAAGCATAAAACAACTCAGCTTGCGTAATTTAAATGCAATACAAAAAGTGCAACTAGCCAATACCTATATAACCTCCAAAGTAAACTATGTTGCCCAAGTGCTTCCTCTGCCACGAACCATAGCACACCAAATGCAAGCAGCGCTTGGTTATTTTGTCAGCAGAGGTCAGATATTTAAGGTTTCCTATGATACCTTCACGCTATCGACACGCAATGGAGGGCTATATCTAACAGACATCTACCTTAAAGCGCAAGCGCTATACGTTAGCAAAACTTATAAACAGTGGCAACGATCACCGCGGACCTTAGTGGCTCATCTCTTACGTGAAATCCCCCCAGTCAGGAGAGATCCACCAATCGATGTGTATCACATCTCCCACGAGCTGTACCACTATAAACACTTTCTTGTGGACTACAGCTATGTACGCCATAGTATACCGGAGAAGGACATATATCAGGTTAAGGAGGTTTACAACACCTTGCTGGGAGGAAAATTGCGCAATCGAATAGAAAACAAGTTTCGACATTATAACTGGAAAAACATATGGGAAAACATCTCTGACCCCCATCTACCATCCAATGTGCGATCGACGTGGTACCTCGCAGTCAATAGAAAAATCCCCACCAACTATAAACTGCACGCGATACGTCTGGCACACACACCAAACTGTCCCAGCTGCAACGTCGTCGACACCGAAGAACATCGTTTCGTCTGTGACGATGTGAAAGACGTGTGGAATCTCTTCAGGCAAAAATTAGCACATGTGCTCCGCACGTCTCCTAACACCATTACACCGACACACGTCCTTCTGCCAGATGACGTGCCATATCCTAACACTAAAAGAAGGTCGGCCAACTGGCTTAAAGGACTGACCGTCCATTACATCTCAACGGCTATGACGAAGAGTGCAGCAGACTATTGGATGTACCTGATGACAGAACTTCAAAAGCTCGAACGACAACAGAAATACAAAGAAAATTACGCAAATTTCTTGAACCGAACTTTGTCCTACCGACAGAGCTGAAGAACGATTAAACGATATTTTGTACAGTCTTAGGATTAATTTTTTTTATTTTATTTTATTTTAATGACATTCTCTATTAAGTTTCTCATTCCTTTTGCGCCAACAAGAAGGCTATTTCGTTTACCCTTTGCCCTCGTGTAGCAGCACTAATAGGTTGCTGACGCAAACCGAAGACGCCAGCGGGCGGAAGTACACCTGGCTCTCCTATAAAAATCGCTCCTGCACAATGATGGAAGAATGTAGCGGACCTATTTTCTTTCCACAACTCCAAAAGAAGGGATTTTGTTCACTTGTACACATTTACTTCGTTGGTCAACTATCTCTTATGGAACAAACATAGCACAGAAGCTAGCCGAAGAAGGCACAAATGGCGAGCGGAAGGATAGCTCAGTTGGTAGAGCACTTGCCCGCGAAAGGCAAAGGTCCCGAGTTCGAGTCTCGGAATAAAAAAAAAAAAACAAAAAAAAAACAAAAAAAAAACGTGGTAGCGTGAGCAGCTGCAGAAGGAGAGGTCCTTGGTTCAAGACTTCGCTCGAGAGAAAATTTTACTTTCTTTATTTTTGCATAGTTATTATCTGTCTGTTCGTTCATTGACGTCTCTGTTCACTGTAATAAGTTTAATGTCTGTGTTTTGCGACCGCATCGCAAAACCGTGCGATTAGTAGACGAAAGGACGTGCCTCTCCAATCGGAACCGAAAACATTTGATCGCAAGGTCATAGGTGAACCGATTCCTCCACAGGAAAACACATCTGATATATTCTATACGACACTGGTGACGGCATGTGCGTCACATGACAGGAATATGTTGTCGACCCACCTAACTTGTACACTTGGCGAATGGGTAAAAAGATTCTTCTACCATGTCCGATTTAGGTTTTCTTGTGGACGTGATAATCACTCCCAAAAAAGTGATGAAAACATAAGAGTTTGTCACATAAACTGAAAATAAAAAATTAAACTCTTCACTCGATGGAAGATTTGAACCAAGAACCTTTCGTTCCGCAGCTGCTCACGTTACCATTTTTTTTTTTTTTTTTTTTTTTTTTTTTTTTTTTTTTTTTCGCGGGCAAGTGCTCTACCATTTGAGCTACCGAAGCACG